>NC_092812.1:32684007-32997507 GCF_040954645.1 Diabrotica undecimpunctata
CGGGAAATCTTGAAATACAAAATTACAGTTTTCTTCTTCTTGAGAAAATACTGTAGGTCTTCCTACGTTTTCCTACGTCTTCCTGCCTTTCACTCAGCATTCCACTTTGAACCTGTTCTAGTTTTGTGTGTAGGTGTTGTTCTGTATATCGGCTTTTAGTTCCATACCGACGCACTCCAATATGTAGACTGTGTATCTGTTTTCTCTGCATTTCGGGAAATCTTGAAATACAAATTTACAGTTTTCTTCTTCTTGAGAAAATACTGTAGGTCTTCCTACGTTTTTTGAATGATTTCGTTTTAATTTATTTCGAATTGTACTACGTGGGATATCGTATTGTTTTGAGACCTGCCTTTCACTCAGCATTCCACTTTTAACCTGTTCTAGTTTTGTGTGTAGGTGTTGCTCTTTATATCGGCTTTTAGTTCCATACCGACGCACTCCAGTATGTAGACTGTGTATCTGTTTTCTCGGCATTTCGGGAAATCTTGAAATACAAATTTACAGTTTTCTTCTTCTTAAGAAAATACTGTAGGTCTTCCTACGTTTTTTGAATGATTTCGTTTTAATTTATTTCGAATTGTACTACGTGGGATTCGTATTGTTTTGAGGCCTGCCTTTTACTCAGCATTCCACTTTTAACCTGTTCTAGTTTTGTGTGTAGGTGTTGTTCTGTATATCGGCTTTTAGTTCCATACCGACGCACTCCAGTATGTAGACTGTGTATCTGTTTTCTCGGCATTTCGGGAAATCTTGAAATACAAAATTACAGTTTTCTTCTTCTTGAGAAAATACTGTAGGTCTTCCTACGTTTTCCTACGTCTTCCTGCCTTTCACTCAGCATTCCACTTTTAACCTGTTCTAGTTTTGTGTCTAGGTGTTGTTCTGTATATCGGCTTTTAGTTCCATACCGACGCACTCCAGTATGTAGACTGTGTATCTGTTTTCTCGGCATTTCGGGAAATCTTGAAATACAAATTTACAGTTTTCTTCTTCTTAAGAAAATACTGTAGGTCTTCCTACGTTTTTTGAATGATTTCGTTTTAATTTATTTCGAATTGTACTACGTGGGATTCGTATTGTTTTGAGGCCTGCCTTTTACTCAGCATTCCACTTTTAACCTGTTCTAGTTTTGTGTGTAGGTGTTGTTCTGTATATCGGCTTTTAGTTCCATACCGACGCACTCCAGTATGTAGACTGTGTATCTGTTTTCTCGGCATTTCGGGAAATCTTGAAATACAAATTTACAGTTTTCTTCTTCTTGAGAAAATACTGTAGGTCTTCCTACGTTTTTTGAATGATTTCGTTTTAATTTATTTCGAATTGTACTACGTGGGATTCGTATTGTTTTGAGGCCTGCCTTTCACTCAGCATTCCACTTTTAACCTGTTCTAGTTTTGTGTGTAGGTGTTGCTCTGTATATCGGCGTTTAGTTCCATACCGACGCACTCCAGTATGTAGACTGTGTATCTGTTTTCTCGGCATTTCGGGAAATCTTGAAATACAAATTTACAGTTTTCTTCTTCTTGAGAAAATACTGTAGGTCTTCCTACGTTTTTTGAATGATTTCGTTTTAATTTATTTCGAATTGTACTACGTGGGATTCGTATTGTTTTGAGGCCTGCCTTTTACTCAGCATTCCACTTTTAACCTGTTCTAGTTTTGTGTGTAGGTGTTGTTCTGTATATCGGCTTTTAGTTCCATACCGACGCACTCCAGTATGTAGACTGTGTATCTGTTTTCTCGGCATTTCGGGAAATCTTGAAATACAAAATTACAGTTTTCTTCTTCTTGAGAAAATACTGTAGGTCTTCCTACGTTTTCCTACGTCTTCCTGCCTTTCACTCAGCATTCCACTTTGAACCTGTTCTAGTTTTGTGTGTAGGTGTTGTTCTGTATATCGGCTTTTAGTTCCATACCGACGCACTCCAATATGTAGACTGTGTATCTGTTTTCTCTGCATTTCGGGAAATCTTGAAATACAAATTTACAGTTTTCTTCTTCTTGAGAAAATACTGTAGGTCTTCCTACGTTTTTTGAATGATTTCGTTTTAATTTATTTCGAATTGTACTACGTGGGATATCGTATTGTTTTGAAACCTGCCTTTCACTCAGCATTCCACTTTTAACCTGTTCTAGTTTTGTGTGTAGGTGTTGCTCTTTATATCGGCTTTTAGTTCCATACCGACGCACTCCAGTTTGTAGACTGTGTATCTGTTTTCTCGGCATTTCGGGAAATCTTGAAATACAAATTTACAGTTTTCTTCTTCTTGAGAAAATACTGTAGGTCTTCCTACGTTTTTTGAATGATTTCGTTTTAATTTATTTCGAATTGCACTACGTGGGATTCGTATTGTTTTGAGGCCTGCCTTTTACTCAGCATTCCACTTTTAACCTGTTCTAGTTTTGTGTGTAGGTGTTGTTCTGTATATCGGCTTTTAGTTCCATACCGACGCACTCCAATATGTAGACTGTGTATCTGTTTTCTCTGCATTTCGGGAAATCTTGAAATACAAATTTACAGTTTTCTTCTTCTTGAGAAAATACTGTAGGTCTTCCTACGTTTTTTGAATGATTTCGTTTTAATTTATTTCGAATTGTACTACGTGGGATATCGTATTGTTTTGAGACCTGCCTTTCACTCAGCATTCCACTTTTAACCTGTTCTAGTTTTGTGTGTAGGTGTTGCTCTTTATATCGGCTTTTAGTTCCATACCGACGCACTCCAGTATGTAGACTGTGTATCTGTTTTCTCGGCATTTCGGGAAATCTTGAAATACAAATTTACAGTTTTCTTCTTCTTAAGAAAATACTGTAGGTCTTCCTACGTTTTTTGAATGATTTCGTTTTAATTTATTTCGAATTGTACTACGTGGGATTCGTATTGTTTTGAGGCCTGCCTTTTACTCAGCATTCCACTTTTAACCTGTTCTAGTTTTGTGTGTAGGTGTTGTTCTGTATATCGGCTTTTAGTTCCATACCGACGCACTCCAGTATGTAGACTGTGTATCTGTTTTCTCGGCATTTCGGGAAATCTTGAAATACAAATTTACAGTTTTCTTCTTCTTAAGAAAATACTGTAGGTCTTCCTACGTTTTTTGAATGATTTCGTTTTAATTTATTTCGAATTGTACTACGTGGGATTCGTATTGTTTTGAGGCCTGCCTTTTACTCAGCATTCCACTTTTAACCTGTTCTAGTTTTGTGTGTAGGTGTTGTTCTGTATATCGGCTTTTAGTTCCATACCGACGCACTCCAGTATGTAGACTGTGTATCTGTTTTCTCGGCATTTCGGGAAATCTTGAAATACAAAATTACAGTTTTCTTCTTCTTGAGAAAATACTGTAGGTCTTCCTACGTTTTCCTACGTCTTCCTGCCTTTCACTCAGCATTCCACTTTGAACCTGTTCTAGTTTTGTGTGTAGGTGTTGTTCTGTATATCGGCTTTTAGTTCCATACCGACGCACTCCAATATGTAGACTGTGTATCTGTTTTCTCTGCATTTCGGGAAATCTTGAAATACAAATTTACAGTTTTCTTCTTCTTGAGAAAATACTGTAGGTCTTCCTACGTTTTTTGAATGATTTCGTTTTAATTTATTTCGAATTGTACTACGTGGGATATCGTATTGTTTTGAGACCTGCCTTTCACTCAGCATTCCACTTTTAACCTGTTCTAGTTTTGTGTGTAGGTGTTGCTCTTTATATCGGCTTTTAGTTCCATACCGACGCACTCCAGTATGTAGACTGTGTATCTGTTTTCTCGGCATTTCGGGAAATCTTGAAATACAAATTTACAGTTTTCTTCTTCTTAAGAAAATACTGTAGGTCTTCCTACGTTTTTTGAATGATTTCGTTTTAATTTATTTCGAATTGTACTACGTGGGATTCGTATTGTTTTGAGGCCTGCCTTTTACTCAGCATTCCACTTTTAACCTGTTCTAGTTTTGTGTGTAGGTGTTGTTCTGTATATCGGCTTTTAGTTCCATACCGACGCACTCCAGTATGTAGACTGTGTATCTGTTTTCTCGGCATTTCGGGAAATCTTGAAATACAAAATTACAGTTTTCTTCTTCTTGAGAAAATACTGTAGGTCTTCCTACGTTTTCCTACGTCTTCCTGCCTTTCACTCAGCATTCCACTTTTAACCTGTTCTAGTTTTGTGTCTAGGTGTTGTTCTGTATATCGGCTTTTAGTTCCATACCGACGCACTCCAGTATGTAGACTGTGTATCTGTTTTCTCGGCATTTCGGGAAATCTTGAAATACAAATTTACAGTTTTCTTCTTCTTAAGAAAATACTGTAGGTCTTCCTACGTTTTTTGAATGATTTCGTTTTAATTTATTTCGAATTGTACTACGTGGGATTCGTATTGTTTTGAGGCCTGCCTTTTACTCAGCATTCCACTTTTAACCTGTTCTAGTTTTGTGTGTAGGTGTTGTTCTGTATATCGGCTTTTAGTTCCATACCGACGCACTCCAGTATGTAGACTGTGTATCTGTTTTCTCGGCATTTCGGGAAATCTTGAAATACAAATTTACAGTTTTCTTCTTCTTGAGAAAATACTGTAGGTCTTCCTACGTTTTTTGAATGATTTCGTTTTAATTTATTTCGAATTGTACTACGTGGGATTCGTATTGTTTTGAGGCCTGCCTTTCACTCAGCATTCCACTTTTAACCTGTTCTAGTTTTGTGTGTAGGTGTTGCTCTGTATATCGGCGTTTAGTTCCATACCGACGCACTCCAGTATGTAGACTGTGTATCTGTTTTCTCGGCATTTCGGGAAATCTTGAAATACAAATTTACAGTTTTCTTCTTCTTGAGAAAATACTGTAGGTCTTCCTACGTTTTTTGAATGATTTCGTTTTAATTTATTTCGAATTGTACTACGTGGGATTCGTATTGTTTTGAGGCCTGCCTTTTACTCAGCATTCCACTTTTAACCTGTTCTAGTTTTGTGTGTAGGTGTTGTTCTGTATATCGGCTTTTAGTTCCATACCGACGCACTCCAGTATGTAGACTGTGTATCTGTTTTCTCGGCATTTCGGGAAATCTTGAAATACAAAATTACAGTTTTCTTCTTCTTGAGAAAATACTGTAGGTCTTCCTACGTTTTCCTACGTCTTCCTGCCTTTCACTCAGCATTCCACTTTGAACCTGTTCTAGTTTTGTGTGTAGGTGTTGTTCTGTATATCGGCTTTTAGTTCCATACCGACGCACTCCAATATGTAGACTGTGTATCTGTTTTCTCTGCATTTCGGGAAATCTTGAAATACAAATTTACAGTTTTCTTCTTCTTGAGAAAATACTGTAGGTCTTCCTACGTTTTTTGAATGATTTCGTTTTAATTTATTTCGAATTGTACTACGTGGGATATCGTATTGTTTTGAAACCTGCCTTTCACTCAGCATTCCACTTTTAACCTGTTCTAGTTTTGTGTGTAGGTGTTGCTCTTTATATCGGCTTTTAGTTCCATACCGACGCACTCCAGTTTGTAGACTGTGTATCTGTTTTCTCGGCATTTCGGGAAATCTTGAAATACAAATTTACAGTTTTCTTCTTCTTGAGAAAATACTGTAGGTCTTCCTACGTTTTTTGAATGATTTCGTTTTAATTTATTTCGAATTGCACTACGTGGGATTCGTATTGTTTTGAGGCCTGCCTTTCACTCAGCATTCCACTTTTAACCTGTTCTAGTTTTGTGTGTAGGTGTTGCTCTTTATATCGGCTTTTAGTTCCATACCGACGCACTCCAGTATGTAGACTGTGTATCTGTTTTCTCGGCATTTCGGGAAATCTTGAAATACAAATTTACAGTTTTCTTCTTCTTGAGAAAATACTGTAGGTCTTCCTACGTTTTTTGAATGATTTCGTTTTAATTTATTTCGAATTGTACTACGTGGGATTCGTATTGTTTTGAGGCCTGCCTTTCACTCAGCATTCCACTTTTAACCTGTTCTAGTTTTGTGTGTAGGTGTTGTTCTGTATATCGGCTTTTAGTTCCATACCGACGCACTCCAGTATGTAGACTGTGTATCTGTTTTCTCGGCATTTCGGGAAATCTTGAAATACAAAATTACAGTTTTCTTCTTCTTGAGAAAATACTGTAGGCCTTCCTACGTTTTCCTACGTCTTCCTGCCTTTCACTCAGCATTCCACTTTGAACCTGTTCTAGTTTTGTGTGTAGGTGTTGTTCTGTATATCGGCTTTTAGTTCCATACCGACGCACTCCAGTATGTAGACTGTGTATCTGTTTTCTCGGCATTTCGGGAAATCTTGAAATACAAAATTACAAAATTAAATTCAATAAATAAATTTTCCCGCAATTTTAAATCGTCAGTGTAACTTTGAACCAGTTTCAATGTGGTGCAAAGTTAGCCTGAAATCATATAAATTATCAGGCCGGCCAGTTTTTGCTGCTATTCCGGGTTATTTTAATGAAACTTGAAGCTCTGATGTACTGAAAGTGATCCTAAATCATTAATAAAATAATTAAAATACAATTCATACTTACTTTTTTGACAGAATCGCTATAAGTAATCACCTTGAATTATTATTTACAACATAGCACTTAACAGACCGTATAAAAACTCAAGGTTGACACAATACAACATATCAGACGCCTTCAAACTAAACGGAAATGTCAATAACAGAGACATCTATTGCAATTTATCCAAATTAAACAGTTTTAACAGCAAGAATACTACTCATAACGTACACTAATATCAAAAAAGTAAATGGTGCAAAGTTAGACCCTGCTCGAAGTTGTATTTAATTTAGATGATCGAAGTTTCTAGAAATTTGGCAACGTTGTTCGAAAAACCGGCTAGATTATTGTATTCATTTGAAAGTATTGACATGAGACATGTCTGCAGCCTGTGTCGAATTTGTTGATTTCCTAATTTTTCTCCCAATTTCTTTTATTTCTTTACTATTTCTATTATATTCTCTTTAATATGATCCATCTCGCTTCAGCAATTTATTTTATTTTCTTTTTGAGTGGTTTTTGTGATGTCCTTGTATTCTACGTTTTCCAAATGGTTCCTCATCAAGATCTAGGTTCCAATTTTTTGCTGCTCTGTAGAATTACCTTATCCTTTATTTTTATTACCTTTTTTTAACAGTTATCCATTGAAAATCTGAGAAAAACCAGCTTTCCGTCAACCCGTCGAAAAGCTAAGATTTTCGCTTAGAAAAAAGTTTTTATCAGCATTATTTTATAGTTTTTTCTAAAGAAAGTTTAAAAAAACTTTATTTATATTATACGATTTAGTTTCTACTATTTTTACTGAAAATTTAGGTAAATATAAGCCTATTTGTAACAAATTTAAATTTAATATATTTTAATTAGATTATTATATTTATTATAATTTAAATAAAGATTGCCTATTAAATTTTATTCTCACTTTTTACTTCTTTGGTTATCGAATAATCAATGTCTAGTAAATACATTTAAATATAAATTTTTTAATAACGAATTTTACATTATAATTATAAGTACATATTTAGTTTGTATAAGAATGGGGGTCTTTGTTTACAAAGACACAGTATAGATAATTATAGTAATTACAATCAGCAATGCCGTTGGGAGATCTCTGTAGAGAATTTAGATGGAACTGTGCACCAAGTTCCTGTTATAAAATTTACTATTATAAAATTGACTATAATGCCATATTGTTCATAAAAATTCATTTTTAAAAATTGAAATGAAGATAATTTTTTCAAAATACGTAATTTTGAAACATGGAAGATAACCGAAAAATACTCTATAGATTTTCTAAAACTGGCATTGTCTGTATTCATAATTTAAAGTATTTTCTTAATAGCAACTCAAAAATCTTTGTCCTTTTTTTACAGTATTTTGTATTTTTAGTTTGTTTACTCGTTGTAGTGTGCTATGTATAAAACGAGTTAGTAGCATTGGTTAGTACCTTTTTGTATTCATTTATAATTTCACTAATTTATAGTTGTTTGCATTTGTATTTATTTTATAGGTTAATTTGTAAGTTGTCATGTATACATTCCAAAATAAATTATGGCTGTGTTAAAAAGTATCACTTTTTATCCTTATAAGTTTTTGTGCAGTTTTTTTTTCAATCAGCTGCTACCCTAAGTGTTAAATGTTGTGTGAATACATTTTGTGATGTTTGCGTCACCTATCAAATATATTTAATCGATTTGACAAGTGACATATAGACAGTAAAACATTATTGTATTATTTTATTGGTTTATTTATAAACAAGGCGTTATTCTGACATATAAAATTACAATAAAGTTTACCGCATCATATTGTAATTTGTTGTTTATTCCTTTTAATAGTGCTTTTACAATACATTTATTGTGATATTGAAATCAATGTGGTAAGTATAGATGTGAATGTGTAGAAACTACTATATAATATAAAAATTGAACCTAATACTAGTTGTACTTCTCAATGCATCAAATTGGTAATTATTTATATAAACATGAATATAAAATTTGCAAAAATTAACGATTAATAATTCAAGCCTTTCATTTTAAGTTTGACATAATCGTAAAAGGAATTTACACTTTACATTCAATGTGACAATTTATATAGACAGACATAAATTACGATGTAAATTAAATTTATAAACTTTCACTACACAACTGTAAAAAACAATAAACATCCATCCATGATCTCTCTCCTGGCTCAGATCACCACCCCACTGGTACTTTTTGGACATTTCTTTGTACGACACACTAAACATCAACCACAAACCCTGAAGAGAACCACCAAAATCCTAAACGGACACAATGAAACATGTTTTAACCCTAATTTAATAAATAATCCTACCCTATATCCCATGTGAAACAGTGAACAACAACAAAAGTTTATACAATATGGGCTGAAACCTCCCAACAAATTATCTGAGGCCTACAGAATTTTTACAGAAAGGTAACTGAACTATTTAATGCCTGGAGCTGCTAAAAATCATCTCATTTTGAGTATACAAGCAAGATAAAGCTCCACACGTTGATTTAATCTTAATTAGATGAGTTCCTGAACATCCTGTTAGACAATCTAAATGTTCATAAAGATAATAATAGTAGAGAACTCCTGGGACCCCTACACTCCGCTCATGTTATTAAACGAAGACTATGGTGGCAATTTATTTATAAACCAATAACTGAAGCTTTCAAAAAATCCATAATTGCTGGATATCATCTATGATTAGGACACTAATAAAGAGGTAAGGAATAATTTCTTTTTGTAATCTTTTATAAGATTGAAAACCATGGTTTTTCATTTATATTGAAAACAGTAGGGATTCGTAATCGACGAGAAAAATTACTCTATAACAAAAAGCACGAAACAATAAAAGTTTATGCCACATAAACTCCGCAAGGGGGCGTTGCTATACAGCAAAAATTTAAAATATTTAAGAACTCATTTCTTTTTTTCACAGTAGTTATGAAGTTTGAAAATTCATCCACGATTTTGTTTATACATACATGTCTATATGACTATGTAGTTTTAGATTTTCTTTGAGCACGTGCAGCATAACCGTCCCAGCACCATTGTAGTGTAAAAATTGAAACGTTCAATAGATTTTTTCGTCTGATCCCTAGTAAAAACCACATTTATTAAATTATTGACTACTTTTGAAATATCCATGTTTTCTTAATATTTTATAATTTGATCAAGCAAGATTAGAAGAGAGGTATGTTAAATTATCAGGTTTTAATATTCAGTTACGACTTTTTTGAAAAAAGACATTTGTTCTAGTATTCTATGCGAATTTAAATATGCATCTAAAGCCAATGGACGAATTTTCAATCTACTGTTCTATCTACTGAGCAAAACCGTATTACCTTTTGAAAATTATTAGAGGAATAAGTTCTGTGTAGCTAGAAATACCAGTGAATACCTAATTATATGGCAAAATGTACATTGGACGAACTGAATGTACTAATAAGTCTGAAGTGCTACTGAAAAAAAGTCAGAAAGCTTCAAATCATAACATGCTTCCTTACTAGGCATGTGCCAATTCCTGCGCATAATTACACTTTTTCATGGAAACTTGAGCTAGATAGCCTGTGACATAGGATTTAAAATAGTCAAACCAGATTTTGCTTGACTACCAGGCACCGTTTTGGTGAAAAGTACTCGTAGTGTAAAAGACTGATCATCAACTATTCCTGGTTTGTTCCAAACTTGCATCATTGCAAGATACCTCCAGATAAACTCGTTTAAACCAGAAACTTATGTGAACTATACCAAACGTTTGTGATGCGTATACTCAAACGGTACGTACCGAGCACCTTTGAAAGTGGATTTAATGTATTTTGTTCTTTCCTTAATTTTAAACTTCTTTTAAAACAGTCAGTTTTAAGCTAGATATTTAGATAAGTAGCTGCCAATGGGCATTTTCTGGTAGTGCCAAATTGCAATCAAACCATTTGCTTATTAGTATATTTTTAAATAGGTCAGAATTGTATAAAATCAACTCTTAATGTAGGCAACTGTTATGACATGACTAAATAGATGTGTTCAGATATTAGGCGGGTTCATGTGATGTACAGCAGTTGCATTCATGTAAAAGTAGTGTTTTATTGACTGCGCAATCCAATACATGGTGTCAGGTATAATAATTGTTAACAAGATGTAACCAATCCTTGTTTTTAAATACACATTGGAATTGTCTCTAGTTCCAGCGTAAAAGGGAAAGTGTCGGCATCATGGTGCCCATGTTTAAGCCCCCTAAACCTTTAGCATCGCATGGGAACATCTCTAAAAATTTACTCGAAATTAACTAGCAGTTCTTTTAAGCATAATAGGCAAAGAAGCTTTGGAACTTTATAAGATCTTTTCGTTTGGTACAGATTTAATATATGTGAAGAAATTTGAAGTACCACGCTCTCCCAATAATAATAATATTATTCAGTGCAACGAGCAACGATTTAAATAACTTTTTACATAATTATTAAGATCTATTCAAAAACGAGTATCATTATTATCATCAATGTTGTTACTACTCTTTGTGAGTCTTCGTTGCTGTGTGGGTTTATAATTTATTGCTAGTGTCACTATGTCCATTGCCTCACTCCCATTATTTCCAGATACTCCAGGACCGTCTTCTCGGATCTAATATTTTCCAAACCACATTGTTTATAAAAAACAAAGCATAGGCAACAAACTATTTGATCCGTAATCATATAGTTATGGAAGAGAAATTTCTTAGAGAATCATGAAAGCTATTGACACATTCTGAGCTATAGAAGTAAGCAAAACCAGTCCAAAATTTTGCAAAATGAGTGGCTAGTTATTTCACTGCAACAACAAGAAGTATGACTTTACGGGTGTGTGTATATAGTCATTTTAAAGACTAGCTGGACAAAATATGTGCAGTGATAAGGAAGTAACCGCATAAAGAAGATGGTAAACCTAATGGAAGCAAAGTAACGCCCATCTGCTATATATTGCCCACTCTGCCAAGTATCAAAACATTAATATAAATATTTAGACACGTGGTAACAGTTGCCTTTAATACAGGTTCATTAATTCAACATTTCGAGAAAAGAAAAATGATCAATTTCATTTAACCTTAAATCTTAAAATAACTTGGAACTGGAAGATGTTCAATTGTTAGGATCTCCTGGTTAGAAACTAATTCAGCGTGTTGCAAGAGGTGAAAGCAGTTTCTGAGAGATAAAATGAAAAAGAAATGTATTTAGAAGGCAAGAAAAAGGTAAAGAAAATCTAAGAGATAATAATTTGTAGGAAAACAAGTGTCAGTAAAGAGAAAATATAGACATTAAATATTTTAAATAATAAAGATGAAATTTACAACACGATTTTATTAGTATTTTTGAAAAAACTAGTAAGTATACCTACTATCTGATCTAAACGACAACATTGTGTTGAACAAGTCATTTTCAATAAGTAATAAATTACTTTAATCCTACAATGTAAATTCATTTTACGGTTTAGTACAATATCAGGTACTACAAGGCGTTCTATAATTTAATAAACTATTACATTAGATAAAAATATTTAAATTTCACAATGTAGTTATGTTGCTACCAGAAATGTTTACAAAAACTGCAGGTACATCCTGTGTTTGAAAATAATAGTTTTTGACACATATTACCTACATGTAAGCAACACTTTAAAAATCACTTTCAACAAAATTTTTTCAACTATACAGATAAAAAATTGAAGCTTAAAGCTGATAAAATTAATTAATCTGTTTCTAATGTGCAGTTTTTATACTCGTGCGAAGGTATATTTCTAGGCGAAAATCTTCACGCATTTTAGTAAACTTTGGCCAGAGCAGCCACTAAAATCAGTAATCCAGGGAGATTCATGTTCATTCCCGCCCCTAAAACAAAGAATTTATTAGAGAGATTTGTATTGTGTAAGAAATCAGATTAACCCAGATATTACTACCGTCCTTTTAAAAGGCAGTGTAAATTATGCGTAATTTAGGTTAGTACAGCTACCAACTGATAGATGGCTCTAGATGGAGTGTTTTCAAGAGCCAGCATTCGACAAGTTTTAACGATTTTAGTGCGCGCACATGCTGTAATTGTGAGGTTAACTGTGTAAATTGCCAGGTTTTGGACTACAAAATGGATGCTTATAATTGGAGGTAAGTCTAGAATTAAAAAAACTGTTATTTCACGGCATTGGCATGTGGATTATTGTATAATAGGGACTTATGTACGTATATTCTTGGCTCGAATAGTTGTCACGTTGTTTCAAAGGCTCGCCGCTTGGGATTTCATTTTGTTCTTTTATAAGGACGGTAGTAATTAGTACTACCAACGTGCGTATTGTTTCAGGAGGCCTCTCAAATTGCATGAGCTATTAGAAGAGCTTGATTCTGATGAAATCCCAGTCCCTCCAGATGGTTTGATCATATTTCCACCAGAAAATGCCAATGATGATGTCACCGATTGCGACTCCGGCGATGAAGAACTAACTACAATAAATAATTTACCGGGTAGTCAGTTGAGAAACGATGTAGAACTTGTTTTTGACAACGCGACTGAATTACCACAAGATTCTGTGAATTCCAGCCTACCAGAAGAAGATTCGGATGATGACAATATACCATTGGCTTTGTTTCTTTCCAAGGAAAAGCTGCCCCATCAATTAGAGAAGAGAATATCTGCACACTGGATTCAAGGAGACTTGTATCAACACCCTGATTGTACTTACTGGAAAACTCAATTTGGACCGAAAATGACTCAGTCGCCGCTGGAAATTTTCAATTTGTTTTTTGATGATGAAGTCATCAATTTGGTTACCGAATACACTAACATCTACGCAGGACAAAGAAATCTTTTGAACGACATTACTCAAAATGAGATTCGATGTTTTATAGGTGTTCTTGTATTGAGTGGTTATGTGGTTGTGCCGAAAAGGTACATGTACTGGGAAAATCGTGACGATTCGCACAACGCAATGGTGGTAGCTGCTATATCTAGGGATAGATTTTCCCACATAATGAAAGTTTTGCATGTTTGCAATAACTTGTCATTAGATAAATTTGATAGATTTGCCAAGATGCGACCCCTGTTCGACGTAATAAACAAAAAATTTATACAATTTTTTCCTTTAGAACAACATCACAGCATAGATGAGGCAATGGTTCCGTATTTTGGTCGCTATCCCACAAAACAATTCATCAGGGGAAAACCAATCCGTTGGGGGTACAAAATGTGGGTAGGAGCCCTTCGTCTGGGATACATAGTTTGGTTTTCTCCTTACCAAGGTAATTCCACTACAATACCTGAACAATATAAAGTCCTTGGATTGGGTGCATCAGTAGTTCTATCCTATGCAGACAGGTTGAATGAAGTATGGCCTTAAAGGCGATTCCATCTTATTTTTGATAATTATTTTACTTCTATTCATTTACTGCATGAGCTAAAACAAAGAGGCATATTTGGTACAGGCACTGTAAGGGAAAATCGCACCATGAAATGCCCTTTACCCTGTTCATCTATTATGAAAAAAACTGAACGTGGTAAATACGAGTATCGTCTTGATAAAAATACAGGAATAGTGGTTTGCCGCTGGCATGATAATAATATCGTTTCTATTGCTTCCAATTTTGTACCAGTAATGCCTTGCTTCTCTGTAAAGAGATTTTCACAAGCAGAGAAAAAACATATTCAAGTTCCTCAACCAAATATTGTTAGAATATACAATAACTTCATGGGTGGCGTTGATTGCAGTGACCAGAACATCAGTTTATATCGAGTGTCCATAAGAGGAAAGAAATGGTATTTTCCCCTTTTTGCTCATTGCGTTGATATGGCTATTCAAAATGCGTGGCAGATTCACAAAACTCAAGACGGTAAACTGGATCAACTTGAATTTAGAAGATCTATTGCAACTAATATTTTGGAAACTTTAAAAAAAGAAACAAAACGCGGACCTTCTAAGCGGAATTCGAATTCGGTAGCCAATTCAAGATATGACGGTATTAACCACTTGGTTCTTTATCAAGAAAAGCAATCGCGATGTGGATATTGTCACAAAAAAGTCCAGTTTTTGTGTGAAAAGTGCAAAATACCTTTACATCCAAAATTTTGTTTTAAATCCTTTCATTCTTTGCAAATTGATACTAATAAAATATATATGATATCTGGTACCGTATATTACTACCGTCCTTTTAAAAGAACATGTCAAAACTTGACAGGTATTGTCATAAAAAATATATGATTGTGTTTTTTGGTTCCATATGCTATAATTTCCATGAAAATTCGAAATTAATTCAAAATGTTAACAATAAAAGTTTCAGTAATATCTGGGTTAATATATAATAAATTTGAGAAGAGTTGCAAAACCCATTTGCCCATTTATATACAATATTCAGTAGTGTCAGAAAATGTAACAAAAATGTAATAAAATAAGAGGTATAAATAATTTTTTTTATTGATTTATTTAATGTCGTCCGAACCACTGAGGTTATAGACGACAACAATGAAAAATACATATTAGAACAAAGAAAGGTAAATATTAATTACATACTAACATGGAAGAAGATTGATAATTGTAATTTGTGATACAGACTAGATTTTAATTTAAATAGTCCAGGAAATGAAGCATTTCACCTCGCAATTTTTTCGTCCTGCGTGGATTGACTTGAAATTTTAACAGAAGGTAGGTAATAGCCTAAGGATCAAAATCTATATCGAACCAAAGTGCGCCAAAGCCTTGGGGGTGGTTGCCACCCCATCTCGGGGGTGAAATTTTTTTTTTACGTTTTAACCACAGGTTTTGATTAAAAAAGTGATTCTAAACAAAAAATGTTCTATACATTTTTTTTGTAAAACTGATATTTTTCAAGTTATTCGCGATTGAAAGTAACAACTTTTAGACGAAAAAATCGACGTTTTTAATCGATTTTTCGCGAATAACTCGAAAATGGTGCATTTTATCAAAAAAATTGTTGAGAACAAATTTGTAGCTTTTAAAAAGACAAATACAGTTTATTTTTTAAAATGTTTTTGCGATATAATAGGAACCGAAATACGGCCTATCAATGTTCAGCGGTTTTCTTCAAATGCCAATTTTTGAAAGATTCAAAGTCAAATATCGGGAAAATGATGCATTTTTGGAAGAAAACTCATAGAACCTTTTTTAAAGAGCATAAATAGACCTATCATAAAAATAAAAAAAAAAGACTCTAGCTCAAAAATTGAGTGAGTTATAATGAAAATAAGGTGAATACCTCATTTTTTTACGAAAAAATCGATGAAAACAACCCCCTAACTACCTCCATAATTAAAATCGATCTTCACCCTTCTGCAATTCTCTTTGTACATGTATTGTTAATACGTCCAAGAAGTTTGACCCATTTAAAATGCTTAGTTTTAGAAAAAGTACAGCTTAAAGCGAGAAACGATTTACAATTTCATATTTTTTACCCTTCTTTTTTTAAATATCCCCGAAAATACTGAATATATGAAAAAAATAAAAATGTACTAAATTGTAGCTTTTTTAATGACTAAAATTTTCCTTTATTTAGATTTGTTGTACAATGAATATTTGGCGAGATATAGCCGTTTAAAGCATCGATTTACGATCAAGCACCATCTTTTTCGAGCCCTTTAAACTCACTCCATTTAAAAACCAAGGGTTCCAAAAAGATTTAATTCACAGATCCTTGTAGCTCTTAAAAACCTCTATAAAATCGTTTTTGAATAAAAATGAAGGAAATACGTTAAAAAAACCAATTAATTTTTTACAACTACTTATAGCGGAATTTAAGAATTAATCTATTCAATGCCATCAAAGTTAAGGTGAAGCTGACGGGCTAGTCGTTGAATTGGCTATTCAGGATAGGTCAGATTTACAAAAAATCATTGTAGCAGAAGATATCGACATCCTTGTGTCTTAACAGCCAGAGCTAATTTAGAAAAAATAGAGAAAGATATTTATTTTCTAAAACTTGGGAAACAAAATTCTTCTTCTACATTATATTCATCTAAAAGTTTTGAAATAGGGTACCCAGATAGTTCAAAATTAAGCTTTTTCCCATGCTTTTACTGGCTGTGATACTGTATCTGCTTTTTACAATAAAGGTAAAAAAAATTTTTTTGATATTCTTCAAAAAAGACCTAACATGAGGGAACATGCCGAAATTGTTTACAGTAGTACTGCTAAGTTTGAAGATATTTTAGATGCTGGCAGATACTGTGCAATAATGTACGCAGCTTACCAAGTTAAAAAAAAAATAAAAGATTTGGAAGCTTTTCTCGAGCAGATGCGGTACGAACAGTTCATCAAAGCTACAACGAAAAACTGTGCGGTTAAGCTATCATCCTTTCTGCCCACTGTTGATGCCTTAGATGAGCATTCAAAAAGATGCTATTACCAAATTCAACAGTGGCTTGGCAATGAAAATATCAGAGCAACAGATTGGGGATGGTATTCCAAACATGGTTTGTTATTACCCGTACGCATGAACAAACAACCTGCACCCGATGAACTTTTGCCAATGCAAAAAAGGATGCGGCGTTTCATGTGGGTGCAGAACAGTTGGTTTATACTGTAACTCTACTTGTTCTGGGTGCTCAGGTGAAGGGTGCAATAATAGTCCACCAATAATTGAAGAAGATGAGGATGACATAGATCACAATGAAGATGTAATTGACGACGAATAAAATTAATATTATAATTGTTTTACCTATAAATGTAAATATTTTCAACTATTTATGTAAATGTATAAGAATATATGGTGCCTTTTTATGTTGATAAATTTTTTTGTATTTAATTCTACTTTTTTCAATTTATATCTATTAAATTAGTTTATAAAAACTGCAATGTTGTAAAGGGTGATTTTCAAAAGTTGAAAAGTTGCAAAATTTTGGCAAAAAATTGTTTTCACCTATAGCACTCATAACAATTGATTTTGAAGGGTTGAAAATTTATGAAATTGTATTTTAAAGTATAAAAAAATCACTATTTAACTAATCCAAACCAAATTTCACTCATTTTAAAATTTGTAATGTTATTTTAAAATTTTTGAAAATTAGGGGTAGTTTTCACTTCTAAGAACAATCAGGGTTCATCGGCATGACATAAACTATAAAGCAGAGGGTGAGTTGAGCTTAAATCCAAATTTTTATCCAAATCGATCCAAGGCGAAATCATTTTTTTAGAATTAGTAATTTTTTTACATTAATCTCTAACAAGGGTTGCTTTTTAAGGGTTGAAATATGATGGAACTCTATTCAAAAGTATAAAATAATCATTATTTAACTAATTCAAACCAAATCTTACCCATATTCAGGTTTAATATGTTATTTTATAATTTTTGACAATTAGGGGTAGTTTTCACCCCTAAAACCCTTCAGCGCACTTCGGTTCGATATAGATTTTGATCCTTGGGCTATCACCTACCTTATGTTAAAATTTCAACTCAATCCATGCAGGACGAAAAAATTGCGAGGTTTTAACTTTTTTCGAGCTTCATTTCCTGAACTAAAATATCTTTTATGCCCATAGCCGTTAAAAACTTTATAATATTGTTTTGATGATTGTTGTCTCTAAGAAGCTCGCCTATTTCGCTGCGAAGGTTAAGTTTACTTCTCGTTTCCTGGAAAATTGACATTCGGTTAAAATATGCCTTACTATACTGTTGGTTTGACACTGGTTGCAGTATGGAGGATTTTCTCTTGTAATTCGGTAAAGATGTGTATGGCGGGTGTGAACACGTCGAAGTCGAGAAAAGATGACTTGTTTTTTTCTAGGTAACACAAAGGCTTGTTTTTGTAAAGCATTGTCTTTAATTTGCCTTAGTTTTTCGGAACACTGCCACTGTTTTGCCATGCACAACTAACTACGTTTTTTAAGCACAATTTAAGATCACTTGGCACTATTTTATTTAATTGCACTTGACCATCACTTGTCGCTGCTTCGTGAGCTAGACGGTCCACAACCTCGTTACCGTGTATTCCAATATGAGATGGAACCCAGATTAATACCACGTGTTTGTTTTCCTTTGCAGCATTTTAAAGTTCTTTGTAAATGTCTTTATGAATAAGGTTGATGGAGTATATGTTTTGGATGTCACAAAGGGCATTCATTGAGTCAGTTATGATTGTGTAATTTCTCTGGTTCGTTTTGTAAATGAATTTTAGAGCTTCAAGGATTGCGTATAATTCTGCATTGGAGATAGTCCAGTTGTTATGCAACTTAAATTTAGCATTATGAGTATTACAGAAAATGGCTGCGCCGACTCCGTCCGTTGTTTTTGATGCATCTGTGTAGATCTGTCGGTAGTCGCTAAATCTATCCATAATATCTTTGAAGTAGTTTATTAATAAGGTGGGGATTCATGTTTATTAAATTTTGATAGATCAGTGATTACTGGTGGTTTATTTACAGTCCATGGAGGAGGAGGTTTTCGGAAGGGTGGTATAATATCGGGAATATTATGCTATATTTATGAAGTAATCGGTTAATTTGTTCATAGAAAGGTGGATTAGATTGAGCATGAGATGAGAAGTAGTTGCTAAAACGATTGCTATGAACGTTGTGGTAGACTGGGTTATCTAGAGAGGATAGAACTTTACAAGCAAACGACAAACTTAAAAAATCTCTTCTAAATTCTAAAGGGGTTTGCTCTGACTCACTGCATATGTATTTTGAATTACATCTAGTTCTTTAAGAACAGATTTCTTGGCTGAGTTATATACCACTGAGCCATAGTCAATTTTTGATCGAACTAAGGATGAAAAGATTCGTAGAAGAGTTGCCGTATCGCTGACCCAGGTGATGTTTGACAGTGTCTTCAAAATATTAATGTTTTGCTGGCAAGTACCTTTTAGATTTTTAATGTGACTTTTCCAATTCAATGTATTGTCAAATGTATGACCGAGAATCTTTATTTCTTTTACAAAGATCAGATTCTTACCATTCAATGTTAAAATTGGATTATTATCTTTTCGCTTTTTTGAGAAGAGCAAGCATTTTGTTTTTTCGTTAAAGAAACTGAGTCCTGTTTTGTCAGACCATTTCTGGAGATTATTTAATGCGCTTTGTAGGATTCTTTGGGTGGATTCTAGATTTGTTCCTCTTAGTAGGATAACCAGATCGTCTGCGTATAGTTTTGCTTTTACTGGATGTTGACATTGTTCCAAAATGTATGTATGAACATATATTGCTGTTCTCGGTTGTTGATTGCTTGGTAAGCTGAAAATTTGAGCGTTTAGACTGCTAAGACCAGTTATTTCGGTCTTATTTATCCAAGGTTCTTGGATTAGTGCTATTGCATCCTCCGTTACATCCAGGCGGCGACATAGTGTCGCCGTTGCCACCTTTTTGTGTTGGAGGTTGCATTGAATAATAGTAACCTTATTTTTTCCGACGTCCTTGCCCATGGCTTAGGTATCGTTTGGGTTCTTTTAGGTGTCCATTTCCTCCTCGGTCGAGGAGGGGGCAGCCTCAGTCGTTTCGGAGCCTCCTCTGCAGAGTTCGTCGACCATCATCTGATGGTCTTCTCCCTGCTGTAGGACCAGGGGTGTCTCAGTCTCAGCAACTGTGTTAACAGGAGAACTCTATGCAATTTACCAAGCGGTACTACACGCAAATGCAAATAAGATGAACAAAATATTAATCGCTCAATTTGTGATCAGTAGACTTCGGCAAATATGCAAATAAAAATGTAGAAAATATGCGCATAAATATGCACGTGTTTACCCGAAAATATGCAAATATTTTACAAAATATGCATACAAATAAATAAAAAAATCGTAAAATAGTAACAATTTTATTTAAAAAAAAAGTGTACATAACTAAATATTTCCTACTATTCATTAAGATTTACATTTATTTTAAGTAACTACATCATTTTTAAGTATGAATAAACTTATTTAGAATTATGGTAACAATAAATGACCAAGTGGTGTTCAAAATTTTCTAACAAAAACTTGTGGCTTCTGTCTGAGTACATATATTTATATATGGAAAAACTTCGTTAAACATCAACTGATGTAACGGGAGCATTTTTCAAACTAACCAAAACATTTGGTTCTAAATTAATTGTTTCCGAAATATTTCCAGCTAGAACACTGACTACTTCAGAAAGAATATGGTAACCTTTATTTTTTTCCATAGTAGCTTTAAATTTTTTTAAAATATCTTTTCTAATAATACCTCTAACGTTCCGACAACATGACGCAAATTCTTTTATTAATGCTGTACTTTCGAACAGTGACAGTTTTGGTGATTCTAACTGAGTAATTGTTTTTTAAACAAAACTAAAATTTGATTTTATAAATGAAAGTTCTTGTGAAGCAAGTTACTCTGAAAAGTTTGTTTAGAATCCAAAAGAGATTGGGAACTTTCATCTGTTAACGTATCAATTATGTTCTTTATTTTAACAAAATGATCTGCATAAAAATTAGCTGCTTCTAACCATGTTCCCCATCGCGTTAAAATAGGTTGTGGTGGAAGAGGAATGTTAGGTAGCATTTCTTTACAAAGTTGAATTCTTATAGGAGATTTAAGAAATACTTTTTTGACACTGGATATCATGGTATTTACAAGAGGAAACTTTTTTCGTATTTCCTCTGCAACTCTGTTTAATCCATGCGCTACACAAGTAACATGTATTAAATCTGGGAAAAATATTTTTAAATTTTGTCCTGCTTTCACCATATAAGGAGCAGCATCCGATAAAATAAGCAGTAATTTATTAGAAGGAATAGTTGTCGGAAGAAAAAAAGTTGCTAATGTTTCTTGTATAAAACGCGAAATTGTTAAAGCATTTGTTTTCTTAAGTTGCTGGCATGAAATAAGATGAGATTTTGGTAAGGTATCTTCTTTAAGAACACCAATCAATAAATGAGCAATATACTTTCCTGAGGAATCAGTGGTTTCGTCTACAGATATGTAAAAATAATTATCTGCAATTTCTTCCTTAATATTAATTAACACCGACGAGTATAGCCCGTTCACATTATTTCTTCTTAGAGACCGATCACTTGGAATATTAAGTTTGCAATATTTTTTTAGAAACGAACTAAAATTTACATTTGCTAATTTTGAAAGCGGTATGTTTGCAGACACTAATGCGCGACACAAGTCTTCATTAAAAGTTTCTTGCTCATCTAATTTTTTTGAAGTAGATTGGAAACATTTAGCCATTGAAGTTTGATGTTTTCCTCCTATTTTTCCTTTTTTTGCAATGTGTGAAGCAGTTCTCACATGTTGGTCTATCTGAAATTTCTTCTCACATGCTATCTATAAATAAAAATAAAAACCTTTATTTTAACCCAACCTTTAAAATATAAAAATATACAAGGTGTTTTTGGTTAATCAAATAACTGGTTTGGAAAAAAAAAACACTCGCTAAGTGTTTTAAATGCAGTATTAATCCACAAATTAGTTTTTGTTACTAACCATTAGTACATCATATAACTTATTTTAAAATTCAACAAAAGTTTTTTTTGTTAATTCAATTACAATAAAAATAATTGTGTTTTAGAATAGCTGACTTCATAAAAAAAAGTAAAGGTGAAAAATTTTTCTAAATACACACCATTGTATTGTACCATGAACAATTTTTTCTCACTAAAGGAAGCTATTTTTCATTTAAAAACAACCTACGAGTACTAAATTTCAAGTAAATACGTTTATTGGTTTTAAAGTTATTGTTGTTATTAACTAAAAGAATTTAATTTTTTTTAATTTTAACACCCTGTATCTCGAAAAGTAAATAAGTTTGACCCCTCATTAACTATATCGTTTTGTTCAATTTTTCGAGAAGTATCTACAGTCAAACGTTGTAAGTGTCATTTGGAAACACCCTGTATGTATGAAATATTAGATATTTAATAAAAAATATTAGATACTTACAATTTTGCCACAGACTGAACAGTAGATTTTTCCCATATCCATAGACAGCTCTTTATAAGGTTTAATCCAAGTTGAAGCACTGGTTGTTTTAGGCATTATAAAATCACAATCTTCCTTTTTGTTACGCACAACGAGTGTTTACGCGTTGAATATCAAAACAAAAATGATTTACAAATCTGAGCATCAAATTAGAAATGTTTAGGTACCTAATTCAATAAACTGGGAGATTTTGGAAAATCCCTAAATTAGGAACAAAACTATTAGCCGTTTACCTGCTGTTAAGATACAATAAATTGTAGATAGATTTGGGCATTAGATCATAAAATGCAAATGAGCGAACCCTTAGCGATTATCCAATAACTGAATGCCTCAGTGACCGAGACTTTCTAAGAATGTTGAGGGCTACTTAAATTGATCTTCTTTGAAATTGTAAATGTTTTGTACCTGTAGAGATTACGTACTTAGATCATTTCTTGATTAAAATGACTACAAAATTTTATACAAGAATTAAAATAAATTGGTATGTTTAAAAATTTTCAAATACAGTATAAAAATCTGAACTTTTATGCACTTTATGCAAACTTTTATACAAATATGCCAAAATATGAAATATTTGCATAAAATATGCACAATATGCAAAATATGCAATATGCATATTTGCCGAAGTCTAGTGATCAGTGTGGATTATCCCTTCCGGTAAAACATGTGTTAGTGGAAAAGTGCGAAAAGTTCAATCGTCACAGAATTAAATACCATTTACCAAACGATCTTAAAGACATTTTAAATTCAAAAAACACTATACCTAGATAACCTACTTTTGTTTTTAAAAGACTTTACCGTTCCGCTAATAACCTTATTAAGTTGAAGCGGGTTTTTTGTAATTAAAAAAAAAGATAGTGGTTCTTGTTTTCTCGTTTATTGTAGATTTCCTTTCGACAGATATTATGTGTTGTTCTGTTTGAACCTCCTTGTATAAATTCTAACAACACTAAAATATGCTGATTCTTAACAAGCGCGAATTTTATTTTAAACCAAAATTCGTTTCACTTTTGATTTTTGTAGTAGAACTATTTTTGGTATCATACATTTTTTTTTATTGCGCAAAAATACCGCATTTGTTTATTACCATTATGCTATATACAGTAAATTCGTTATCTTGCGCATTTTTGCATATCATTAAGCTTGAATTGATATGTAGTTTCAGCCTAGTAGCGATATAGCGATCGATACTTGACAAAGACAAGTAATTTGCTCAAGCCAGTAAGTAATTTTGTACATACTTTGTTTAAACAAGAGAAATGTGATTATTAATCAATTTATATATATGTATATACATATATATATATATATATATATATATATATATATATATATATATATATATACAGATTGAACGAATTTAAAACGGAACATACAATTTAATATATGTCTGTTTGAACTGCATTTGAAATAGTGGACCAATATAAAACTTGGACAAAAATAAATCCATACCCGGTGATAGACATTGTATAAAATATCGTTCAACTATCTGTTTCCTTTAAAGGAAAGAGGAGCTTGCCTAATAGTCGGAGAGATAGAGCCGAAATTTTGAACTGATCAGTAATATGATATTTCTCTATTGGAATATATTCATTGTAACTGTATTAAGACTTTGTCTTACAGGCGGACGCCCCTCATGGTACAGGGGGTGGCTATACAGGGAAGAAGTTGTAATTTTTTTCGGAAAAATTAACGATCGATAACATGGCTGAAAATTTGCCCAGAGTAAGATCTTGGTATAACTAGACGAAATCTTAAAGGGCGGACGCGAGAGTGGATACATAAGGTTCGGCGGACAGGGGTGAAATTGCAATTTTTTGGGGAAAAATTAACGATAAGTAATATGTCCGCCATTTTCATAGCTCATTATTTAGTCCCTAAAAACTCTAAATCCAAAAGAGCGGACAGCTGGGTTGGTACAGAGAGCCATAAAACGGGGTCAAATGTACCACTTGCCTGCGCATTTTAGGTCACGGTAACAATTTTCAAACTGATTTTATTATGATATTTTTATACCGATTGATTTGAAAATTTGTATGCTCACTTCTGTTACTATTCTGAAAAGCGTCAAGTAGAGTTTTCCTCAAAATTTTCCAAAAACATTTCCGTAAATGAAAATTTTCGTAATTTTTTCTCACTTTCATTAATGTCATCATCTTCGTCACTTTCACTTTCAATAATATCACATTCATTATCTGCTTCATTTTCAATCACTACTTCTCGAACTGATTCTGGCATCTGAGGTCCACTAAACCATTTGAATTTATATGTTTCATCTTCAAACTCCCAACCATGTTCTTCATCAATCAATTCTGTTGGTACTTTTTTATGAGAATTTGTCCAAATATTTGAAATATAATGGGCTCGCAGTAGATGTTGGTGTAATTCATCTTGACATGGTGGTAAGCTTGAAGCATCGAAATTTTTTAGTTTTTTTTTAAAAGGCTCGTTCACATCATGCAACTTATACTGCCGGTTAAATAGTGAAAATCTGACATCGTTTACTTTTCTTTTTGGAATTGTTCTCGTCAGTCCTGTTCCATATAAGTGACATATGAAAGTTTCTAAGGTTTCAAAAACTTCATTACAATCGAAGTCGGTTTCACCAAGTTGGATAAAAGCAGCTTGATACTTATTACATTTAGCGCATGCGTCTAGAATTACTGATCTAAATGGAACGCGCATCATTATTATTTTAATATTTTAAAATAATAATGATGCAAAATTAATGTCCAAACAGAATTTGTTAAATTATAATTAACTAATGAAAAAAAAATTAAATCAATTTGAAAGTTAAAAAAAATATTAAAAAACATCTTCAAAATAAATTTCAAAACTTAAAAAATTGATAATTCCACTATTAAATTTATTTTTATTAATAATTATTTGTAAAATGTTAAAGGAATTCTACAAACTGAATTTTACCTATTGGTAAATAGAAATAATATATTTTGTATTTGATTATTAATGTAATAATAAATTAAATTTTTCTTATATCTGAACAACCATTATTTATGCAATATAAATTTAAAAACCTTTTTATTGTAATAGGAAATAAGTAAAATTACTATTTGTTATACCAAAAATATTTAATAGTTAACATTATAACATTACTTTAATTTAATAAAATATCAAATATCAAACATTTATTCAATTAAAAATTAATTCGTAAAATATTTATATTTAAGAAAAAAATGTGATTTGTAAAGTAAGTATGACTTTAGTTTGAAAAAAAAAACATATTCATAATATCATTTTAAAACTACAAAATATTCTATAAAAGATTCAGACGATGACGTAGAGTTTTATCAAAGGTTTTAGAAAAGTTTTTCTAAATTTTTTTTTTCTTATCGGAAAAATCGTTTGAAAATTTTTGGAAAAAAATCATGGTATAACTGACAGAAAATCGAAAGGATTCTACAAATTAGATTTTACCTCAAAAAATTACGAAAATTTTCATTTACGGAAATTTTTTGGAAAATTTTGAGGAAAACTCCACTTGACGCTTTTCAGAATAGTAACAGAAGTGAGCATACAAATTTTCAAATCAATCGGTATAAAAATATTATAATAAAATCAGTTTGAAAATTGTTACCGAAACCTAAAATGCGCAGGCAAGTGGTACATTTGACCCCGTTTTATGGCTCTCTGTACCAACCCAGCTGTCCGCTCTTTTGGATTTAGAGTTTTTAAAGGCTAAATAATGAGCCATGAAAATGGCGGACATATTACTTATCGTTAATTTTTCTCCAAAAAATTGCAATTTCACCCCTGTCCGCCACCCCTTATGTATCCACTCTCGCGTCCGCCCTTTGGGATTTCGTCTAGTTATACCAAGATCTTACTCTGGGCAAATTTTCAGCCATATTATCGATCGTTAATTTTTCCGAAAAAAATTACAACTTCATCCCTGTACAGCCACCCCCTGTACCACGAGGGGCGTCCGCCTGTAAGGCAAAGTCTTAACCCAGTTACAATGAATATATTCCAATAGAGAAATGTCATATTACTGATCAGTTCAAAATTTCGGCTCTATCTCTTGGACTATAACTAAAAAATAGGTGGTTTGACAGCATAATAACTGCTTGTGTAGTCTAGTTTTCACAGTGATTCTAGTCAACCTATTTGGGTGGAGTTTTGACTTGTTCTTGAATGAGTTCAGAATCCAGCAGCCCGCTGAAGTATTGGATTTTTATAATATAATTATTTGACAACCTTTTTTTGGCTAACCACCTAGAGCGGAGTTGAGCCGAAATACATTGATTTCGTATGTTCCGTTTTAAATTCGTTCAATCTGTATATATATATATATATATATATATATATATATATATATATATATATATATATATATATATAATTTTAGGTAAATTTAGTTAAAAATAATCAAAAAGTAATTTAATAATAAAATTATGATCGTAAATAATTTTGGTTTATCAAAAGTTGCTGTTGTAAATCGTATCGATCGAATTCCACGGATGATCTTCATTCGGTGCCTGTTTTCTTTTTGATCTTTTATTGTTTTTTCGTTAATTAACTTATTGTATAAAAGTCTTATTGTTCTTATTTCGTCCTGTAGCTGCAACTAAATCATTTCTTACTTAATGTACATTGTCCCGTCTATATCTGCGAGCAGTCTGGTGTACCTCAAGGCAGCGTTATTAACCCTGTTTTATATTTTTTATTTATTACCAACTACCAGATTAGCTACAGCTGCCATATATGATGATGACACACCTGTTCTTGCATCACATATAAACCCGCAAGGAGACATGGAAATCAAAGTAAATGAAGCAAAATTGTAAACATGTGATATTCACAATACGACATAAAACTTATCTTCCTCCAGCTTAACGAAGAACTAATTTATTTTTAAAATATACAATTATTTATATCATCTCTTTGTTTGCTGAACGCCCAAAAACAATAGAAACATTTAAAAAATTGTAATTACAAAAGGATACCTGCATTCAGATAGCAGAAGGTCAACTCTAGGTCAACTCTACGTCAACCAATCCCCTGTAGAAAGAGTGATGCACTACAACTAGCTCGGCACCATAATAAATGAAGAATGGACCAACAACCAGGAGATAAGAGCACGCATCGGAAAAGCTAGATCCACCTTCAATTGGATGGGGACCTTCTTCAAGAGTCACAACCTCTCTCTTGATACAAAAGTAAGAATGCTGCGATGCTACATCTTCTCTGTACTTTTTTATGGTGTTGAAATCGTGGATCTTGAACGAAGATATGTGCAGAAACTGGAAGCATTTGAGATGTGGCTATATCGGAGAATGCTTAAGATCTCGTGGATTGACCGAGTCACAAATGAGGAGGTCCTCAGAACCGAGAGGTACTGACCACTATCAAATCTCGAAAGTTACAGTTCTTCGGACATATTATGCGAAATGAATCCAGATATGCTCTCCTTTAAGCCATCCTGCAAGGAAAAATATTTGGAAAACGAGGTCCAGGAAGAAGAAGGACATCTTGGTTAAAGAACCTCAGAATCTGGTTTAATACAACATCTGTGCAGCTTTTCCGCGCTGCTGCAGATAAGATAAAGATTGCCATAATGATCGCCAACATTCGTAACGGATAGGCACATCAAGAAGAAGAAGAAACTTCATTCAGATTAAAAAACTAAAACCGAAGTTAAATATTTGAATATTTACAAATAAACTGCTGTAGTGTAAAAATATTTCGTATATATTAATTTGCACAATGCTCAAAATTCAGTTAAAAGAATTAAATTCACGTTGGCAATAAACACCAATATTTTATCAAATACATTGTTAGCAATAAAGGTAATTATAAAATAAAAAGGACTTACCACTACATTGACCCCCAATTCCAGGGTATAAACCCTCCGTACATTGACAGATTAAAATAGGGTTGTTATTTCCGGTGGATGGAAAATTATTCGATTTCTTCTCTTTAGGTTCGACACAAACTGCATTGTCGACACATTCGTCATCATTTTGACAGAGATGGTTAGGCCCTAAAAACAAATTGGATTTAAAAGGATTCATTCAACTTTTTTAACGGTAGGAGTTTTTATATACAGTGAGTTTACTGTCTAATGTATAGTTTTTGGAGAAGTCTCCTGTGATCTACAAGTACAAATACCGCCCCGGATACTCCACCCCCCATATCTTCGATATGTTTGGTAAGATTTAGTATTTGTGAAGTACATGATCTTTCCCGTCTAAAGCCATAGCGATGAAACAATCCAAAACTTTTATGAAGATTTACATAGAGCTGTGGAAAAAGATAACACACACCGCCTAATTTTAACGGGTGATTTTAACGCTAATCAAGTAGTCAAAGTAGCTAAGCAATCTTGTAGTCAGCGAGAATGATCAGATTGACAGCCATAGCATTATGTCTGTTTGTACATTCTCAAACACACTAACTGTAGCGAAAGCGGCTTACATCAAAAGAACCGCCGAACCAAAAAAAGAACGCTGATAGCTTTTGGGGTCGTTGAGATCTTTGCCAGGTTTAAACAAGGCAACGACTTTATCTTTTCTCCAGACTTTGGGTATTAGCCCAGTCTGGTTATACAAAAATCATCGATTTCACGGCAAAATGTTTCGCAGATATCTGAAGCTTTTAAGACATAGGTGGGGGTTACTAGATGACGAATAGATAAAAAGATACTCCTATTTTTACCTTGCGTTTTTTTTAAACAATAATTTATGGTCAGAATTTGATTTTTTATCTATAAGTTTTTTCTCTTATAATTTAAATAAACAATATTTATACCATTTTTTTATATCAAGAATATCTTTACTTTCCCGTTTTTTCAATTAAAATTGATAAATAATTTACGGAGATATTTGCAAAAAAGCAGTGTTTTTGCACTAATTTATAAATTTAATTAATTTTTTTATTAACAAAACAAAATGTTATTAATACATTTCAAAATTGAGGAATCACCGTCCTTTAAATTTGTGCGAAATTTCCCCCCGATCGGTCAAATAGTTTAACAGTTATTCAATTTGTTTATCCCTGGGACTAGTTATTTAAACCATTGAACTTGCCGTATTAATGATGCTAGACACGTTTAACAAATTTCATAGGATTCTTTAAGACCTATACTATCTCAGAAGTTAAATGAATATTAGGTTTTCATCGAAATTATTTACAAAATAAACGTTTGAAAAAGGGGTATGTTTTTTACTTATAAACAATTGCAATAACTTCCATATTTTTTAAGCTACAGACTTGTACGTACAACCATTAGATAGCTGGTAAAAAATAAAAAAACTCACATTTAACAAAAAAAATAAACCTTCTATGAACAATAGGAACGAAGTTAGCGACAATTTTTTTGTTAATTATATCTCCATTGTTTATAAACATTAAGAAGTAAAATTTGCACAAATTTTGAATGAAAATCTAAACTTTATATTGAATTTTATAGCTATAAAATTCATCCAATTTTTCGAAACTTAAACCTTTCGAAACGAAGTTACTTTCGAAAGATCGACATAGGAAAGTGGAGGGGAAACTGTTTTAGCTCCTCGCTGCAAAATTTAATATTATGGTTACGGATTTATCATTCAAAAGCTTCAACAGTTCTGTAGGAATTTCATCAGGTCCATTTGCTTTTCCATTTTTAGCGTTTCTTATTGCGTATTCTACTTCTTCTTTCAATATGTCTGCCCCAGTTGCATTGATTATCTGAGTTAAGTTGTTTCTATCGTCTTCAAATAATTTATTCAGGTATTCTGTCCATCTTTTTATTTTATTATCTAGATCTACAATAAGATTTCCATCTTTGTCTTTAAGTTTACCTATTTGGCATTTCTTTATGCTTCCTGTTATCTCTTTTACTTTTCTGTGCATAATGAACGCATCGTACTTTTTCTCATAGGTTTCCATTTCTTCACGTTGTTCTTTAATCCACTCCTCTTTAGCTTCTTTTATTTTTTTTTATGTGTTTATTAATTTCTTTGTATTTGTCTGGGTAATTCTTCAACTTTCTTCTTTGTTCCATAAAGTCTAGTATATCTTGTGTCATCCACCCCTTATTCTTTGTTGTTGTTTTTGTAAGATGTTTCTTTTCTGCTGTTTGTATAGCTGTATTTATGTACTTTAGTTTTTGGTTAACGTTGTTTGTATCGTTAATTTGTTGCTGCGCTAAAGGAGGTTTTCATTTATTTCTTCTCCTGTTTCTTGTCGTATATTTTTGTTTCTAAGTTTATTTAAATCTAGTGCCTTTCTGTGTGGTCTTCTAATCTTTTTTGGTCTCGCCTCTATCACAGTAACTACCGGGTTATGATCTGAGGCTATATCAGCTCATGGGTACGTCTTAGTACATTTAACAGCATTATGATACCTCCTTGCTATCATAATGTAGTCTATTTGATTTCTCACTATTTTTTCTTTGGTATGTTGTGGAGATGTCCATGTATATAACCGTCGAGGAGATAATTTGAAAAAAGTATTTGTTATTACGAAGTCTTCACTTTGCCAAAATTGAATCAATCGATCTCCTCTGTCATTTCTGTTTCCAAGCCCATATTTTCCTACTTGTTCTCCTACCTTACCTTGACCCACCTAGGCATTAAGATCGCCCATTAATATGTTAATGTATGGAAAGACTGACTTAATAAGTGAAGACAAACAACCTGCAACAAAAAGGTTCAGACCTGACAGTGAAGTCGAATAAATGAACCAAATTTTAACTTTTAAACCAATGTATGTAAAGAAAATAAAAAAAGTAAAGTTCAATAAACATTGCAAAATTTAATAAGGCAAGTGATGAAAAAATCGACTTATTTTATCAAAGCAGTAAGGCAGATTAGGTTAATATTGTATATCTTATTTGTAAGAAAAATAGAATAAAAATCAATATTGTTAATTATAAAAATACAAACAATTATAATTAATATAAGGAATATAATAATATAATGTGTAAAAAATTACCTGAAATTTAATTTATAAAATATATAAGTATTATTACATCATTGATATAAAATGAAAAAACATATGTTGATTTTCCGGGATTTTCTAACATTTATGGTGGGTGAAAATTATGACATCATTATTAATACTGCGACAGACTATTAGAGCAAATTAAAAAAAAGAAGTATTTAGGGTGAATTTCAAATGGACTCAATTTTTCCGAGTTTTCCCATATTTTCCGGCCAGTGAAAACTATGTAGTTATTCATATTTCTACGAGCTACCCCAGAATAAAAAAAAGAGGCTTGTAGCTGCGAAGGAAGCCAAGATAATGTAAATTTTTCCTACGTGTTGCAATTTGAAGTTCCGATGCCGAAAAAAAAACGGAGATGAAACAGATATCCTCTCGACTTTCCTATGTCGATCTTTCGAAAGTACCGTCGTTTCGAAAAATTAGATAAATTTTATAGCTATAAGTTTCAATATAAAGTTTAGATTTTCATTCAAAATTTGTGCAAATTTTACTTCTTAATGTTTATAAACAATGGAGATATAATTTTTTTAAAAATAGTCACTAACTTCGTTCCTATTGGTCATAGAAGGTTTTTTATTTTTTAATGTGAGCTTTTTTACCAGCTAACCAATGGTTGTACGTACAAGTCTGTAGCTTGAAAAATATAGAAGTTATTACAATTGTTTATAAGTAAAAAACATACCCCTTTTTCAAACGTTTATTTTGTAAATAATTTCGATGAAAACTCAATATGCTATAATGTCAATATGCTATTATGCTATTATGTGCAATAACTTCTGAGATAGTCTAAGTCTTAAAGAATCCTATGAAATTGCTGAATGTGTCTAGCATTATGCATAGGGCAAGCTCAATAGTTTAAATAATTAGCCTCAGGGATAAACAAATTAAATAACTTATAAAATATTTGACTGATCGGGGGGAAATTTCGCAAAAATCTAAAAGATGATAATTCCTTGATGTTTAAATGTATTAATACTATTTTATTTTGTTAATAAAAAAATTAATAAAGTTTATAAATTAGTGCAAAAAACTGCTTTTTTGCAATTATCTCTGTAAATTATTTATCAATTTTAATTAAAAAAACGGGAAAATAAACATACATAAAAAAATGACATAAATATTGTTTATTTAAAATATAAGGGAAAGAATTTATAGACAAAAAATCAAATTGTGACCATAAATTATTGCTTAAAAAAACGCAAGGTAAAACTAGGAGTATCTTTTCATCTATTCATCATCTAGTATCCCCCACCTATGTCTTAAAAGCTTCAGATATCTGCGAAACATTTTTCCACCTTTTTTCTAACCAGACTGGGCTATATCTGCATAGTTTGAATAAAGCTGTTCATAATCTGGATGAACCGTGTTTTTTGTCCAAACTTCTTAATTTGCTTTGTGCGCAGATTACCGATGCCCAATAATATATTTATTAAGTTCATTAGACCTTTCGTTTCCGTATAATCCTCGATTACCTAGCACCCTACTCGAAATAGTGGTAACCACAAGCCTTATGAATTATTTTGAGACATAAAATAAAATTTATCTCGGATAAAATAGAATAAAAATAAGTGTGTGCTCATTTTGAACATAAAGTATAAAGATAACACTGTCTTTATTGTAAACACCATTTTAAACAATGTCGTTGACTTTTATATTAACCTTTGTGAAACATGTCATGACATTTTTATCAAAAACTCATTATATCCAACTACAATGGAATATAATCTTAAACATTCCTTTGTAGAAAGTAATATTTTTAGTTTTATGAAAATATATTTGATATTGATCAGTATGCATAGTGTAACTTTCCAGTCCTTTTCCATCTTTTTTTACTGCTCGAACGTTTTTGTGTCTTCCTCACACAACAGCACCCCAATTTTTCGTATCTTGATCAACACCGAAAGGTGAAATAGGCTAAGGGGTTCAAAGGCCGATACACATCTAAGCATATAAAGGGCTGTAGGGTACCCTTATCAGACGTATGCAAATCCAGCAGCGTTGAATTTCACAAATAAACTAGGATCATAAATTAGTAAACTGACCACTAGTTATTCGATTGCCTCCCACGTTCTACACGAAAAAGTGGTAATTAAGTAGTATATAGGTAAATTAGGGCAAAAGGTCACATTGTTGAAGGAGGTCAGAAGAATCTAGTAACATTCTTTAAAAATATTAGTTTGTATTTCTGTTTGCAATTTTCGATTTTATTTCACAGTGAGCCGCATTTTGAATGATAAACTAGTAGTTATATTGATCTATATGTTACCATACCTTTTTATATGATCCCATTAAAATCTATAGGTTTATATCATATTATGGGATCAGTTATATGGGGTGTAAAAGAACGATATTACAATTATAACATCCAAATGTCAGTCTCGCCTGCACAAGTGGTAGACAAAAGTCAACCCAGTAAAGTTGTTAGATGATAAACCGTCTCTGTCGACTGAGTATGGACGCAAAACTTTTCTACGCTTCTTGGGAATCTTCTTTTTTAAGTGTCATACAGCATTGTACCTCTCTAGCAGATGTAAAAATTTCATCAGCATTTCGAATTCCACGCCAAACTCATATATCGTTGCCATAAATGTTGTTTTCTCCCTGGACCACTTTTTACTTCTATCTAAAGCATTTTGATAGTCTATAAATGCTATCACAATGTTTATTTTACGAAATCTTTTTCTTGGTACTTATATTATAAATTAGTTGAAACCTTTTAGGCTGAAGTACAATTTTAAGACGTTCCATTTGTTAACGGGGCATAAGAAGTTTAATCAATTAATAAGCAAATCGGTCATATCTAGCTAAATCTTATTGTGTTTGCTGCTCATTGTTGTTTCCTACACCCAGTCTAGGATTTTTGTACTCTGTAGAAGATTGTACAGGTCTTTTCGCTTTATTTGTCCTAAATACACCAGGGTCTCCTCTTGGTTACCCATAGAGTTTTTGTCTTTTACAGTCCAGCGCTTCGCAGTCGCATAATACTTGTTTTACAGTTTCTAGTTCCTTATCACAGAGTCTTAAGTTGAGGTACCATTGTAAATGCCTATCTTATTGAACAATTCTCTTACTGGTGCAATCTCAGTCAACATTTCTGTTACTGTTCTCAGTTTGTTGAGGTCCATTTTTCTTTTTCTACATGGTCCACCAATGAAGATTTTTTCATGTGTTCGTTTTGGGATTCGCTCCCAATATTGCTCATAACTCTCTTTGACCCAGTCCTCTACAGCCCTACGAAGTGCAGTCTTTGGTAGTCCCAGAGTTACAGCCGGTTCGTTTGATTCGTTCGACCTTCTTTTTGCAAGTTAATCTGCTTTTTCGTTGCCTTTGATATCCTGATGTCCTGGTACCCAGACAAGCTCAATCTTGTTCCAGTCTTCCAGTCCATTTAGTTTTTTGATGCAGTCCCACACTAGCATAGACGTCACTTCCTGACACGCCAGTGCCTTCAGTGCCGCTTGACTGTCAGGAAATATATGGATCCGCATTTTTTAAGAGCTCTCTCATTTTTTCCTTTTGAACATTGTAGTATCGCATAAATCTCCGCTTGAAAAACGGTGTAGTTCTTCCTCAAGCAAAGCTTTCGCTAATTCTTGGATTATTGGAGTATATTCCTGCCCCCACAACCTCTGTAGTTTTGGATCCATCTGCATACCAGATCTTACCCTGTTGTTTATGGTACTCCTTGTTTATCAATACATTAGTGTCCTATACGAATTCTTAAAATTGTATTTTTTGATCATGTGGTCTGGTTTCTCAGTAAAAATGTCCTTTGTCACAGTCCTTTTGATACTCATATGCCCTGTCCCTACATTGCAAAGTTTCAGTGATTGTTTTATTCTGTAAGCTCCCAATCTTGCTACTCCTTATATTATCAAACGCAAAAGAGGAAGGCCTAGTAGAGCCTCCATAGCTGCTGTTGGAGTAGTACGCATGACACCAGTTATCTTCATACAAGCAATCTTTGCACCTTGCTGAGTTTGACTTTTGCAGCCGTTTGAAGGATCTTAGTTTACCACATTGTCGCTGTATAGGTACACCAGGGTTCGAAGGGTTTGATCACCATGCACCCAGTACACCATGTCCAGCTTTAATCCCCATTTCTTTTCATACTGCCACTTACCACTGCTTTTCCATAAAGCTACTGAACAAAGTGTTACCAAAAGACGAAGAAAATCTAAGCGTAGAAGAACATTGGACTAAATGTAAAGAAGCTATACACACAGCGGCTAAAAGAGTTTTAAACAATTCTCACAAGGCCAGAAAAACCAAGATTGGTTCGATGAAGAATGAAGATCTATTAATCGACTGCACTTCAACAGCGCAGAACGAGATTAACTGTGCAGGATTATGAAAACCTTTGACGAGAAGAAAAAAAAGAACGTTTACAAGAAAAAAGAAAGAGTAAGATTTCTAAACAAGATTGTTATTCATTGGAGAAAGCAATTAGAAAAAAAAGCAATATAATTTAAGATCATCTTAGAATAAAATAATAAAAGTAAACATTGACACACTCTAGAAAATTAATGAATAAAGATTAAATATCTATGGAATGACGAAATAAATTTTAAGAATAAAATTTGACATATTAGGTTTTTCCATAACGAGAATTGTAAAAACGAAAATGGAGAACTGATGATAAACTTCTTCACAAATACCGAAAGAATAAACAACACATTTTTTGACCAAAAAGACAAATAAAAATATATATATTAAATAACACCCATGGACAAAGATCTATGATAGATTACGTTATAACCAACAGAGATATATGTACATCCATCACAAATAATCGACGTAAGATGACTTAACTCAGTAGATACAGGTAGCGACAGCGACCATAGCCTAGTATTATGTAAAATAAGAATCATCATGAAATACTTCACACTCAAGAGAGCACAAACAAGAATCAGAGTCAAAGGACTAAATACGGAATCACCATTATCATTAGAAATCATTAGAATACAACAAACCGGCATATCTATGTTACGTGGATCTTAAGAAAGCATTTAACCAAGTCAAATTAAAGGATGTTATTCACTTATTGTACACCAAAGAGATACCTTTAGGAATAATCAAAACGATCGAAAATATCTACCAAAACAACACAATAAAAGTAAAAGTAGAAGAAGAACTAACCGACCCTACTGAAGCTGGCGATGGGATAAGACAGGGAGATTCCCTGAGTCCTCTATTGTTCAACCTGATTATGGATGAAATAATAAAAAAGTAAGAACTAAAAAAGGATACCAAATGGAAGAAAAACAACTTAAAATAATCTGCTATGCAGACGACGCAATACTACTCTCTCAAAGTGAAGATGATTTACAACGTATGCTGCACCAATTTAATATAACCACCAAAAAATTTAACATGTCAATTTCCCCAAAAAAGACAAAATGCATGGTTACAACAGCAAATTTACTAAAATGTAAATTGGAGCTGGAAGGTCAGATAATAGAACAAGTTATGGATTTTAAATATCTAGGCATCGCTTTATCTAGCTACGGAAAGCTCGAAACAAAAGTGGAAGATCAAGTAAATAGAGCAAGCAGAGCCACAGGTTACCTGAGTGAAACAATATGGAGAAATAAAAATATCGGAAAAGAAATTAAAGGCAGAATTTACAAAACAGTCATCAGACCCATAAGGCCATACGCGGCAGGAACACGACCTGACACAGAGAGGACAAAAAGGATGTTAGAAACAGCAGAGATGAAAACACGTGGAAAAATTGATGGTTAAACACACATGGGATAGAGCTAGAAGTATACGACGTAGATGCAAGGTGGAAAACATCAAGGACTGGGTAAGAAATAGAAGAGTAGAATGGAACGATCATATAAGCCAAATGAAAACAATTAGAGTAGTAAAGACGATCAGTAGGAACACCACGAAAACGATGAATGACTTACTGGAGGCACATTGAAAAACAGAGTCATGTTTACATAAAAAGAAGAAGAAGGAGAAGGTTTTTCCTGCTGTTGTAGAGTGACGGGGCAAAGTGATCTAAGTGCCAAAAAATCAAAAAATCACTTTTTCCACTCAAAGTGTTCTATGTGCCATCGCCAATAGCCCCACTGTGATTTAAGTCCCTATTCTACTGTTACCTAATTCAAAAATTGACTGCATGATCAAGCTAGCGGTATGTCCTTCGGACGTGTCCGGCCAAACTGTTCGAAGTGCCATGCTTCTTTATTAGTATTGTTCCATGTCAGTAGTTGCTTATAAACGTTCAGGAACGTGTCGTTTTAAGGTTAAAATTCCTATTTTGCATGAAATAATGAATGAACAAGCATTTTGTCGTGATGAAACAGTTAAAAACAAAAAACGTAAGAGAAAAATACAGAGTGAGGCACGAGTTAGTGGAAATTCGTACACTACCGATAAATTTAAAAAACTAGTTCCGGCAAGACGTAAACCTAAAAACGAGGTTAGTATTAATTTTTATTTTCGAGTATGTGTGCAATAATGATGTTAGCAACAAAAACCAATATTTGCAATGTAACCTTATATTTTGCTTTTTTTGTTTTCAGGTTGAATGCAAATGTAAGAACAGCTATTGTAAGGAACTGACTGGAATAGAGAAGATGGAACTCCATGAGTCCTACTATTCACTGGATTTAAATGCACAGGGTAGTTATCTTATGGGACTGATTCAGATACTTCCGGTGACACGACGTCGTCATGGTACTTACGATGATGATTCAGAGAGCCGACGCCAATGCACTATGAGTTACACTGTTCCTGATGGTAAGGGAGGTTTACAAAAAGTTTGTAAACAGACATTCATGAAGATTTTTGCTGTTACTCCCCAAAGGATTACAACCATTGTCAAGAAGAAAAAAAGTGGGGATTACATGTACACAGACAAGCGAGGTGGTGCAAAAATGTTTAAATTCACTGTCCATGATCGTCGTTTAGTGAAACAACATATTGATAGCTTCCCTAGAGATGTCAGTCATTAGAACCGACTTAAGTCGGACAAAGAGTATTTGAGCTCTGATCTGAATGTGCATAGGCTTTTCAGGGCATTTCAAGAAAAGAATCCTTGTACTCATATTTTACACAAGTTTTACCGAAGTGTTTTTTTGAAGGATTTTCCGAACCTATCCTTCCGTCGACCACGAGTGGATACTTGCAAAACATGCGATCAACTGAGCATATCAACCAAAAGTTCTGACCCAGCAACCAAGAAAACAGGGACAACAAAACTTGAGTTACATCACCGCCAAGTAGAAGCTGTTTTCGCATTTATAAAAAGCGACTTTATACGAAGCACCTTGCCAGTAAGTGACACGTGCACCATAACAATGGATTTGCAGAAAGTTTTTTCGTTACCCAAACTAACTCACAGTAGTATGTACTATTCCCGCCAAATATCTGGTTACAACTTTGGTATTCACGTGGCTGATACAGATGATGGATTGATGTGTATTTGGCATGAGGGGCAATCAGGAAGAGGAGGCAACCAAATGGCATGTTGCCTTTTACAAACACTAAACTGTGGACTACTCAATACATACAAAAAAAATTTGTGCGTTTGGAGTGATAACTGTGCAGGTCAGTTGAAAAACAGAATGCTTTTGTTCTTGTACATTTTTCTTGTCTGCCATGAAGTTTTTGAAACGATTGATCATAAGTTTCTTGTATCAGGTCATTCGTTCTCAGCTTCAGATCGAGATTTTGCTTTAATCGAAAAAAGAGCAAGACAATGCAAGCTAATTAATATGCAGGATGTTATGAAGGCGATAGTCACAGCGAGACCTTCACGTCCTTACAAAGTTCTGAACATGGGTGACGAGAAAACGTTTTTTGATTTTGATGCAGCCTCTTTCGCGTTTCTGAATACAGCCAAACTTGGAATTTCTACAGCTGTTTGGATTCGAGTTTCAAAGAACAACCCTGGGACCGTCATGTACAAGAAAAGTTACAGTGATTTAGCACCGTGGGAAAGTTGTATAGTCCTAAAACCTGGCATTACTGCCACTACCATCAAAAATGCTACACTGTCTTCTCTTCCAAATTCCTTACCTTTAAAAGAATCTAAAAAGAAAGACATTACTGCAATGTTGCAATTTCTCGATGATGACAATAAACAATATTTTTTAAACATTTTGACATTTACTACAATAAATTTGATTCAAAAACGGTTTTTTGTGTTTTCCCAATAAAATGTTTTTTGGCACTTAGATCACTTTGCCCCGTCACTCTACGTTTATTTTAATTCCCTATTTAGTAAAAAACATGTTCAATAATACCATCAGTATTCTCTTTTACCTGACAGGTGTAGGGGTCATTTTAAATAAAACTATTATTAGTATTCTTTAAAAAATTGGATTCTATGTTATTGTATACATTTCAAATAATATTGTATTTATTACCTTTAAATTTTGCGCTGCATAATCCATTTACCGGATGACTATTATCGCCACACAAGCAGTAAGATCGTAGACATGTTGTTCCTTTGATTAGTGTGCAGTTGTTTTGGTTTGTGCATGGTTTTCCAGATGCTGAAAATGACAGAAATGGTTAGAAAAACTATAATATTAACAAAAACTTTTCCTTTTGTCATCAAATCATATAAATACAAAGGTATACAAATTAAAGCACATTGATTTGTTTATTGCCTTGACTGTCTTTTTCTTTTTCTTATCCAAATTTACATTAGTTCTTATTTAAAAATATTTAAAAGCAGATTGAGTCAATGATTAAAAGTGTTAAGGTATGACCAATGATGTGGAGTAGAAAGGCAGACGCTGTCGTCTAAAATAATTAAGAACTTCTTAGGGTTTCTGAAAATTGCTAAAAATATATGAAAGAATAAAGAAAGAAAAGTAATATGATGTATATTACTTCGCTATAAAGATACATCCTGGACATCGCTGAATCGCCGAACCAAGAAGCAGATGAATCATGTATTATTAGAGAGAAAGCGCATAAAAGGTCAGAAAACATAAAAAAGGTACACAAACACAGGCTAACTAGAATGTCCAAGAACCAGTTGAAAATGAAAGTGAGAAAGATATAAAAATCTGGATTTAGGGATTTCTACAAAATTGATACGGTTGAGAAGGATCACGCTATAAGCAACGACGGGTTAAATTTCAAAATGTATAAATGTTTATAACAAGTGAATAATAGTGCTAGTGAAATTGTCCGGGTAAAAATAACGAAATATTGTCTGAAAATAAGTTAACAGGAGATATTATATACTGGTTGGTTGGCAGTTTAAAGTCCACTAAAACGATTATCGACATAGGCCACATTAAATTTCCAGTGTATAAATTAGAATGTTAAGAGTAAAGGGACAGCACGGGTTCTGTGCCAAAACAGACCATTTTCCCATGTAATTCTCCATAAGAAAATCTAAGGTCCATTCTGGTCATTTTTTGCTCGTCGGATCGTGACGTATGAGGTATCGTCGAAAAAGGGAGGAGGTAACGAATACGTTAACACAAAAAACAAAGATGGCGGCATTGCCAAAAGGACACTAAACTTGTAACGTCTAAACGGCTCAACGTACAACAACGTGCAACATATCATCGGAAAGGGGAGGGGGTAGCGAATACGTTAACACAGAAAAAACATGGCGGCGTATTTCCAAAAGGACACTAAGCTTGTAACGTCTAAACGGCTCAACGTTCAACAATGTGCAAGATATCGATGGAAAGGGGAGGTGGTAATGAATATGTTAGGACAAAAAACAAACGCAAAGACAATGCCAAAACGGTACTATATCGTTTCTCTGTTGTTATTAGTCAGATTACTACGTGTAATACGTTAAATGAAAGAGGAGGTGATATCCAATACGTTAATACAAAAAACAGATGGAAAGACATTGCCAAAACGGCACTTTATTGTATCCCCGTTGTTATTGGTCCGATTTTACCGTATGAGACGTCAAATGAAAGAGGACGGGATATCGAATATGACAACAAACAGTAAAATCAATGGCAACATTACCAAAGCGGCACTATATCATATCTTTGTTGTTATTGGTTCAATTACTACGTATAAAGCGGTAAATGACATAGGATGGGCTAATGAATATGTTATCACAAAAAAAATGCAAAGACATCGCCAAAACGACAACAACGCTATATTAATATACTTAAAACGTAGTTTCAATGCTTAAACATCCATATCAGACATATAACAGACGCGATCTAACTCATATCAGACGTATACCAGACGCAAGATGGCACAGAACAATCGCTAAAGAAAATCTGTCGGAAAAACAGATTAGACACAGAATAACAAAGGACATCACAACTACGCTGGTATGGACACGTCCAAAGAATGAGCGACAACAGAATAATAAAAAGTATTATATTGGACACCATAGAAAAGACGGAAATTTAGGTCATCAACTACTATACATAAATAATATAAATCTCATCTGAGCAGTCATTACAAGTATCCTCCGAACGGTAACTACTATACACAACTCACAAATATGATTATTGATATACGATAACGTTTTATTGCATACTATATTTTATCTACAACAATTACTATTTTACAACGATATTCAGATATAATCCAATTATAACGAGGACTAACAAACGAATGTTTACCATTCTTCTACTTTATTTAGTAATTTGGATTACCCTTAGTAGAAATTAATCCTCTGGGAGGTTGACTTAGGTTTGATTTCATTCGCGGTGTGTAATTTGAAATATGGAAAGTAATAGTAATGATGACTGGCACAAAAAGCGAAGAAGTGAAGACGAAAATGGGGATAAAAAATGATTTTATGAGACATGAGATAGTGACACTAAAAAAGAGCAAAAAAAATTAGCGAAGTCTAATAATATACTTAATGAAAAACAAAAGATGGGTTGTGAGAAAGGTGCTAAAAAATGAACTAGATTGGCTAGAAAAGGAAACAAGCGAGAAAAATTTTATTTAAAGAAGCTAATGAACTAAAAATAAAAAAAATAATAAAAGTCATAGAGTGGCACCTGACTATTAAGAAAGATTGCGACAGTATGGAAATAAAAAGGTATACATGTTTATTAGAATAAAAAAACGTTGACAAAACGAAAAAAAGTTTTCTGGTGTTACAAAACGACTTCAAACTTTGTAAGATAGAACGGATAATGTAGAGTATGATAAGAAAAATACCGGGGGAAAAACGAAATAATGAAAAGTAATAAAAGGGGGCTTGAGCAAGCTATCAATTGAAAGAAGGATATGGAAATGAAACAAAAAGAATTAAAAATTTGAAAAAACAGAAACGTAATAAGATCAGGGGTACTATATTAAAAAAACGGAACAATGCAATGAGTACTGACTATAAGGAGGTGGAGCTGGAGCTAATTATAAACAAGGGAAATAAAAAGAAAGGTAAAAAGAGAGATAAAGAATAATGAACATCAATACCTGGTTTTAGCTGATGATCACGCAACACTAAGGGAAAAAGAAAATAATCAAGAGGTATTATAAAAAAGCGAATCAGACAAGATATTTTGACCTAAAAAGAAATCATTCTTGAAAATACAGAGCAAAAAAAGATGGTCGGATCACTTTCATATCTAGAGTGAACCATTTATCTGGAGATTATCAAACAATACCAAGCCTAAAATCACTAATGAAATCCAAATATGTATCGCGAAAAACAAGAATTTCTAAAACTGTAATAATGAGATAAGTAGTCAATTATAGACAATTAAAATATCATATTTACAAAAATTGGATTGAATTACATTGGACGAAAAGATGGGCCTGAAACATGCCTAGAGCCCTATACAGACCTTCACTAATTAGCTAGAGGTACTATTTAACGAACAGAGCATCAGCCACTTCATAGATCGCAACAAGTTATATGGATAGGACATGTGATGAGAATGGATAATGAGTGGATACCACAGATGGTCCTTAAACGAGGCGAAATCAAGGAAATAAGGAAAGAACGACGGAAACAAAGATGGTTTGATAATGTCCAAGAAGATCTCAGAAGAACAGGAGCATTAAAAATAAATAATATCCACAGTGAAGGAAGTAGAAGTGAAAGAGCAGTAAACAGCGTAATAAACTGCAAAATTGCCTCAAGAAAAATCAAATATACTTCTATAAAATTATCATATAACCAGTCATATTGTACGGATTCAAAAACAAATATTCAGAAAAAAAAATTAAGAAAGGAAAATTATATCCCAGAGAATTAGGTGGCTGGACGATGTAAAGGGAATGCATGAAATGGAAGTATCACATTAAGAATAGGAATGATGGAACCAAGAAGCAAATGAAGATCCAGAATAAAATATCAGCAGTGAAGATAGATAGCAGTGGAAGAAGTTTTTGGGAAATTTGACGATGAAGTTAGAGGGCTATTGATTAGGAATGTAAAAACTTTTTTCTGGTGATTTGTTTCCTTTCATTTCCTCCACTGCTAGTTTATTTCCTGTTTGCCGATTTTCGATTGTAGATTCGACTAGACACTATTTACTTTTATTTTAAAAATAATTAAATTGATGAATATTAATTTGATCTGCGGGACTAAGTTTTAAGGTTTTACTGTGGCACTAAACGTGTTAAACAAATAAACCAACTTTGATATGAACTACCTGGAACGTCTAAAAGTCCTTATCGCTCCCGATTAGTCCTATTATATTAGTGTATAGGGTTTAAAAATAATAATCAACATGCAAAGCCATAAAAAGTACCTATTGCCGTCTATGCCTTGGAAATTTCCTAAATTGCAAAAATGATGTAAATGTACTAGGAGTTACAATAAGTACTACTACAAGTACTATGTAACAAAGTTTGAAAATGAAAGAGTATTAAAGCAAAGAGAAACAGTGGAGACAGACACTTGGAGAAAATGATTGCAATTTATTAGAACAACATTAGAAAATCTAGAAGATAAAGGTACTACAAATAAGATGGTGATTTTTGATGGTGAAATGATTGTACAAGACTATATTATTAAATCTCTAGGATCAGGATAAGAAAGCAAAGATAAATCCATTGGATATGCATACAGGGAATTTAAAGTAGGATGAATGAAATGGAATAAGCTTTTTTATTTAATTTGCTGATTACGGATATGCAAGTGGTTCTTGTTCCATCAATGTTTAAGCTTAATAATGCACTTTACTATTTTAAAAATCAATAAAATCTAAAAACAAAGGTGCTTTTGGAGAAGAATCAAGAGAAGAACAAAACAGAGCCGCCAGTAACTGCTTCTTATTCAGCATTTTTTGACATAGACAATGGCATTAGAATTAATACGCAGGATAGCTTTGAGCACTGCATAGAGCGGGCCGGAGAAAATCATGAAGTAATATACTTTGGGAGACGAAATTGAAATGTATCGCTTGGGGTAACGAATGCAGGGCCTTCTCCTCGGTCACACTTGGATGCATCTGTAAAGATTTTATAACAATGCTCACTGAGAATTAAATCTAGATTATGCTTGATTTTTGCATGACTATTAATATGTTTGTCACATTGGGTTACGCCAGTATTTATATTTTCACTATTAATTATCAAAGTTGGGGAGTTTTTAATATTAATTGGAAAAATATTTGAAAATTTTTCGAATGAAATGAAATGAAAGTTCAAGAGAACGACTTTTCACACCATGCTGAACACGGATGGCAAACTGCTAGAATCAACGGAAGATAAACTGAAAGAATGGGAAAACTATATTAAAATTCTTTTTCACGACATACGAGAAGAACCAAGATTGGAAAATAACAACGAAGGGCCAACAATTCTGAAATCTGAAATCATAAATGCAATTAATCATCTTAAAACAAATAAAAGCCCAGGTCCAGACGGAATATACCCAGAAACGTTAAAATTAATCAGCGTAGAAAATATCGAAATATTTGTCCTTTTATTCAATCGCATTTATGATACAGGCAAAATACCCCAAGATTGGCTGGAGTCAATATTCATCCCACTACCAAAAAAGCCAAACCCACAACACTGCAATGAGTTCCGTCTGATAAGCCTTATGAGTCATGCAGTAAAAGTCCTTCTAAAAATCTTACATAATCGTATCTATAGAAAGTGCGAAACAATCATCGGAGACGATCAGTTTGGATTCAGAGCCGGCATGGGAACGAGAGAAGCCCTGTTCAGTTTACTAGTTCTCGCCCAAAAATGCTACAACCAACAGAAGGATATATTTATATGCTTTATAGACTTCGAAAAAGCATTTGATAGAGTAAGACACGACCTACTATTAGAACGTTTGCAAGAAGTCGGTTTAGATGGAAAAGACATCAAATTCTTAAAAAACTTGTACTGGAACCAAAACGCCAGAGTTAGGATCGAAAGTTCCACATCCGCAGAAGTAGAAATTAGGTTAGACAGGGATGTGTTCTGTCGCCTCTGCTGTTTAATCTTTACTCCGAGTTTCTATTTAAAGAAGCATTGGAGGATTCCAAGGATGGAGTCAAGGTGAATGGCGTAAATATCAACAGTATCAGATACGCCGATGAAACAGTGTTAATTGCGGATTCCGACTTAGGTCTACAACGACTCATCGACAAGACCAACTCGACCTGTGAGCAATTTGGTATGAAAATAAACATTAAAAAAACCAAAGTGATGTCAATCCGAAAAAACCAAAACGTACCTCAACCTTGCTCAATAAATGGGCACATTTTAGAACAGGTCAATAGATTTAAGTACCTGGGGTGTTGGATCGATAGCAGCCTAAATCCTGATCTAGAAATAAGATCGAGAATAGAACAGGCCAGAAAATCTTTCGAAAAAATAAAAAAACTGCTTTGTGATTCTCGAATAAAACTCGAAATTCGACTACGTTTATCAAAATACTACGTCTGGTCGACTCTTCTATATGCAGTTGAAACGTGGACCATTAAAACATCAACCGTAAATAAATTGGAGGCCTTTGAAATGTGGATCTACCGGAGAATACTCAAAATTTCATGGACATCGCATACCTCAAACGAAGAAGTGCTGCATAGAATAGGCAAGGAAAGAGAACTTTTTAACACAGTAAAAGTTAGAAAAACATCATACCTAGGCCACATACTGAGAAGTAATAAGTACCAATATGCCCAACTTATAGTGAAAGGAAAAATCGAGGGAAAGAGAGGCCTAGGAAGGAAAAGACTATCGTGGCTCAGAAACATCCGACAATGGACAGGGCTAAATTTTGAACAGCTAATAAGAACAGCTGAAGATTCGATGTCGAGACACCTCTGGTATCACCGTACTCGCTCGTAGTAATGTTTGTGTTTGATAAAAGAGATTTATATATTCATTAATATATATATATATATATATATATATATATATATATATATATATATATATATATATATATATACATCGGTGTAGAACGTCTTTCGACGTTGTCCGCTACCTAATCACCATCTCTTCCTATCTTCGCCGTGGTTTGTTGTTAAATTTCTTTCGCTCATGGACTTGTTTACGCCGTGTTGCCATTCTAATCTGGGTCTTCCTCTTTACCGTCGACCTATCGGTTGCCATTCTACTACTTTTTTGGGGAGTCTTGTTGCTGGCATCCGTTGAACATGCCCATACCACCTTAATTGTTTCTTCTCTATATCTTGAGTTATATTTCCTTCTATTCCCATACGTTATTTTATTACATCATGTCTGATTCGGTCTCGTCTGGAAATACCTAAAGATCTTCTCATTGCATCCATCTCTACTGCTTCTATTCGCTTTTTGTTCTTTTCACTAATTCTCCATGTTTCAGCGCCATAAAGAAGAGTAGTTTTAATCATGGTCTCATATATATTAAATTTTCTTCCTTTCGTTATCTCTTTACTCCATAGTATACCATTGAGACATCCTAAGACTTTCTTTGCTTGAGTGATTCGTTTTTCTATTTCCCGTGTATCAGTTCCTGTATTGTCAAAGGCAACACCCAAGTAATCATAGCTCCGACAGCACAAAATATGTTGTCCGTTTTCGAGGTCTATGTTATCTGACTCGTTTCCAATACAAAGATATTTGGTTTTTGTTGTATTGACATTTATTCCCCAGTCGTTATATTCTTCTATCAGTTTTCTAAGCATGTACTGCATGTCTTCCCTGTCGGTCGCTAGTACTACCTGGTCATCAGCAAACTGGAGTGTATATATACATTCATTGCTAAGCTCTATACCCATCCTATGCACCTTTCTTTTCCATCTTTCCAATGCTGCTGCAACATATATCTTGAATACGGTTTGTGAGATACAGCATCCCTGTCGCAAGCCTTTTGTAACCAGGAATTCTTCCGTTATATATTTTCCTGTTTTTATCTGTGCCTTTGAGTCTCTATATAGTTCTTGTACAGCATTTATCAATGTGTGGTTGATGTTAGATCTTTTCAACGTTGTCCACAATTTTGTTAATTTATATCCATTAATGAATGTGTTATTAAATAGAGGTTTGTTAATCTTTAAAGCTATTGACGTAATATAATAAAGACTCCCTACTTTTACAATATAAACATTCCACATGTGATGTTCGGAATGTTCCAAAAAAGTGCTGTGTTGTGTGTAAAGTCTAGCTAAGAGTGTTTTAACAATATGGGGATGCAGAAGCGTAAGAAATTAATCCATAAATAATCAATTTTTGATCATATTAAAGTTCTGTACATTGTTATCAGCGTAGAGCAATCAGAGTCCCAGTATCTATTTGACAATGTTAATTGACTTGGCTCCCAAGTCAGCTGTATATCAAAACACATGTCTAAGAATTTCTCACATGATTTGAAGGATAGAGATATGTGTAAAAATTAGATATTAGAATTCCGTGTATGGTTTTTTTTTTAGAGAATACTATACTATTTAAGTTAAACTTATATATTTGCCTATTACATAAACAACCAAGTTATCTGCATATAAATGTGCTTTTAAAGGATTTATGAGGTTTTTGATTTTGTCACTAATGGCGATTAAGGAAAGTGTGGGGCTATTAATTGAGCCTTGGGGGTCTCACTTTCTTCCTTCTGTGTTTAGGAGTAGTAGTTGTTAACCCATACACGAAACGATCTATTTTCTAGAAGTTCTTAATAAAATGAAGGCAATTTCCACGAATATTCCATAACTATAACTTTTTTAAGCTGTTATTTTGTTGCCAGGGATTCGTGAATATCACTTTCCTGGTATAATATGTATATCCCAGATCGGTTTGTTGGAATCAGGATCTATACGAGATTTTTGGCTTTTGAGAAATGGGAGAATGATAGATTTTGACTAAACAGATGGGTACTGGCGTTGTTGCCAGATGAAGTTAAATAATTAAAGCATGTAATTTTTAGCATGTTAAGAACAAGCGGGGTTTAGGGCCGGACTCCCCACTATGGATAATATTTTCACATTAAAAATTGCAATGGAAAAACGAGTGCAGAGAAATAGAGAAACCCATATAACTTTAATAGATTTGGAAAAAGCATATGACAGTGTACTGATCTCCCAACTATGGATAGAAATGGATAACTTTAAAATAAACCCAATTCTTATTAACGTCACTCAAAAATACTACGAACAAAACTTCTCCCCTTTTCGATCAACAAAGGGACTAAGACAAGGCTGCTGTCTGTCACCCACCTTATTTAAAATCTATTTGGACAGATTCTTAGTGAAAAGGGTAAAAAAATCTAGAAACATGGGAATAACGGTGGAAGAAAACACGCTATATACACTTTTCTTTGCGGATGACCAACAATCACCCATTCAGATAAAGAAGTCGAAGAATTCTACGATGATATCTCAATAGCCCTAAACCACATACCCACACAATACGTGATAATATGTGGTGATTTCAATGCGAAAACAGGAATCAAAGCATGTCTAGAAGAAACATCACTGGGACAATTTGGACTAAATGGAAGGAATGAAAGAGGAGAGACCTTAATTGGTTTTCTCCTTCAGAACAATCTAGTCCAAATGAATAGCTTTTTCTATAAGAAACCACATTGAAGATGGACCTGGGAAGCCCAGATAATAAAACAAAAAAAGGAAATTGACTTCATAATTACAAACAAAAAAGAAATCATCCAAGATGTAACGGTCCTGAATGCATTCAACACTGGTAGCGACCATAGAATGGTAAGAGCAGAAGTTAAAATAAGTACAAAACAAGAGAGACGCAAATTAGTAAATACGAAACCAATACCAATATGGACCCAACCTAGAGATATTAAAAAATATCAAGGCGACATCGAAACCAAAGTGAGAAACAACACAGACATAACTCTCAACGAAAACATAGATACAATAAACTAACATATTACGCAAGCCATTGGAGAAAGCATGAGAAAACACTGTCCCAGAAATAAGAATGAAGAAAAATTTAGTACTTACACCAGGAATTTAATGAAACAAAGAAATCCTCTTATAGAAAGAAATGATCCAAATGGAGAGCAAAAGAGAAAGATAAACAGAGAAGTCAAGAAAGCAACAAGAAAAGACTTAAGAAAGTACAATACACTAAAGATCGAACAAACCATAGCAAATAACAAAGGTCTAAAAGTCTGCGAAGAAAACTAAATAATGGAAAAAGTCAGATCATTAAATTAAAAAACAAAAAGGGCGAAATAACAACAAATAGAGAGGAGCTTTAAACAATCGTAGAAGACTTCTATGGAGAACTTTATAAAAGCAGAAGGATGAACCAAACACAGCTAAAAGATGTAATAAGCAAAACAATACTAAATCAAGTCTCTGAACTCATGCCAGAAATAACTCTCAGTGAAATTAGATAAGCCATGAATAAAATGAAATCCAATAAATCACCAGGAGACGATGGAATTGTGATCGAGGCTGTTAAGAATGGCGGTGAACCTCTAATGAGGGAAATAAAAGATCTCTTTAATCTATGTTTGACAAATAAATCCATACCATCTGAATGGAATAGAGCCAAAACAATTATTCTGCACAAAAAAGGAGAAAAAACTGATCTGGAAATTACCGACCAATTAGTCTGTTAAACCATCTTTATAAACTTTTCACGAGAGTAATCATCACAAGATTAGACAAGAAATTAGACCTATATAAAAGTAGAGAACAAGCTGGATTCAGAGAAAACTTTGGAACCAACGATCGCCTCCAAACAATAAAACAACTCATCGAAAAATCTATAGAATATAACAAGCCCTTAGTTTTAACATTCGTAGATTTCCACAAAGCATTCGACTCAGTAGAACTCGATAGTGTTATAGAAGCACTAAACGAGAGCCGCATTGATAGCCGATATTCGAGGCTAATATGTAATACATATAAAAATGCTACAAGCTCGATACAACTACACGCTAACAGCAACCAAATAAAAATCCAAAGAGGAATCAGACAAGGTGATACGTTGTCACCTAAACTTTTCATATCGGCTCTAGAAAAAGTGATCAAAACCCTCGAATGGGGTGACAAAGGAATAAATGTGGACGGAGAGATGCTACACCACCTAAGCTACGCAGACGATATAGTCCTGATTGCAGACGATTTGGGACAAATCAAGAAAATGTTGGAAGAACTTAGTGCAGCCTGTCATAAAATAGGTTTAAAACTGAATATAACAATGACCATGTGCTGATAGACAAAAGGGCTGCCAGTAGTATCTCAGATGTGAGAACATGACGAGGAGCATACTGTGGATCAGACCATCTTTTACTCCAAATCAAATTTAGATGCAGAGTCAACAAAGAAAGAAGCGAAAGACAACAACAACAACAAATAAACTGGACCTGGAAAAACTGAAGATTCAGGAATGTAAAGAGAAGTTCGAAGAAGAAGTCGCAAATGAATTAAGGACGCTAGCACTGTACTCCATAGAGGGCAAATGAAATAATATCAAAATAGCAGTACTGATAACGGTGAGAAGAAAAGAAAAACGCGTGAAGAGGAGCATTGTTTGATGACGAGTGCAGACAGAGTATGACAATGTATATAACAAGAAGAACACGGGAAAGACGAACATCATTTGACATTGGACAAATAGAAAAATGAAAGAAAATTTCAAAAACAACGAAATTAGAGGGCCTTACGAATACCTAAAAAAGATAAAAAGTGACACCACAAGTAGACATGGAAGATGAAATGGGTACCAACCATAGAGGAAGTTCTCGAAGCTATTGAGGCCCAGAAAACAATAAAGCCCCGGCAGTTGACGAAATACCAGCAGAATTGTATAAGGTAGGTAGCGACCACCTAGCGCTTCACATCCACGTGCCTATCAAAGATATATGGCAAGAAGAGAAAATACCCGACGACTGGAAGAAAAGTATAGTATGCCCGATCTATAAACAAGGAGACAACCTCCAGTGCAAAAACTACGGTGGAATTTCTCTACTATGTACAGCATATAAAGTTCTCACGTATATTATAAACCAGCGGCTCCGACCACTAGCAGAAAATATTATTGGAGAGTATTAGACGGGCTTCCGACGGGGAAGATCGACACTGGATCAAACATTTACAGTCAAACAGATCTTGAGTAAATCATGGGAACATGACATTGATGTTCACATGGTGTTTGTAAGTCTACAAACACCATGTGAACAAACAGGCATACGACTCAATCAAAAGGAACAAACTCTACAATATATTGGCTAAATTGGCAATACCACACAAGCTAATTAGACTCAAAGCTACAATTGATGAAACTCAGGGCATGTGTACTAATACAAAACCACCGGACAGACTTCAGTGGTTTTGTAGTGGTGGTTTTCTTTTTCTTCTTCTACGGCACTATAGCCCAATTTGGGCTAGGGTGCCGTAGAAGAAGAATATGCAAAGCACATCGAGTGAGGTTAAGGACTAAAGGAAAATTTGTGCAAAAGAAAGACAGATATATATACTGGTAAACAGTCGTAACCGAAAACAAAAATAAAATCGAGCATGGGAAAAGCCCGATCAACATTTAATAATATGAGAAAATTACTTTGCAGCAATGATCTGAGCATGGAACTTAAAGTACAAATACTGATGTGTTATGTATTTCGGTATTATTGTATGGAATAAGAGGATGGACGATAAAAAAAAATATTAGCATTATAATAGAAGCGTTTAAGATGTAGACTTACAGAAGAATCTTAAAAATAAGCTAGATGGATAAGATAAGTATCAGGGCCATGTTATGAAAGAAGAGAGATTGCTGCAGATCATTATACAGGGAGAGATACTGGGTAGGAGAAGCATAGGAAGACCATGTATGTCCTGGTTAAATATTTTGAGACAGTGGAAAAACTGTAACTTTGTTGAGCTGTTCAGAGCAGCAGTAACAAGGTGAAGATAGCCGTAGTGATATACGACCTTCTTAAAAGAGCCAGCACTCAAGAAAAAAAACTGAACTACTAAATATGATTTCCTTATTAAAATTCAATTTAATTTTGTATCGATGTTCTAAAACTACTTTCTTGTGGCTTGTTTAAGTTACATATTATGTTTTTTATTTAATTAAGAATGTGATTCTAATCGTAATCACAATCACAACCAATAATGGTGGCTTATTCCTATATAAAACATAATATTTAACATAGTTTTGGATAGTTTTTTAGTTGTTTTTTATATTCTCAGGTATTTATTAAATAATTTCAAACAAATGTACACAATACCTTTTTCTTTTGTATATATATATATATATATATATATATATATATATATATATATATATATATATAATAAAAATACCAATTTAGAACTGAATAAGAATGTAATAAAAATGTTCGCCAATATTTTCAAAAGTCTAATTCTTTGATAGCTAGTGAAAAATAAATGATATTGAGTGAGTGTTAAAGCGTGAATAAACAAAAAAGCGCTAAACTAAGTATATACCAGTTTGAATAATTAAAAGGAGAGCGACGCTAGAAATGTAACAAACAAAACTTGTATGCATGATGAGAACAGAACCACTAAATATGAAAATGAACAGAAGGTATCTGTGCACTATCGTGTCGTCCCATTTTGAAAAGCAATAAAAACAAAAATTATCGATAAAAAAATTAAACGGTGATATGTCGTACCAACTGTGGGTTGCACAGGCGGCTGTCCTTGATTATTGGATTTTCCGAAAGTTGTTAGTCCATGAGCGTGGTTAAATCCCGCAAACACCAAAATCAGTGGAATTATAGACACAGTCACATAAAAAGCGTTCATCTTGCACTGAACACCCTGAGGACTTCCCTCTACTTTTTTGAATTACAGCCTTTGGTTGAATGCGTTGTTGCTGCAGCTTTATTAACCCACAATACGCTTGCGTATTTTCTAAGTCATGCACGTGCTATTTTTTATATACTGTGGCTAAAGTTCAAACAAACATCTTTAAAAAAGATTAAGGAAACCGCAAATTAAACGGATATTATCCGAACTTCGGAAAGAAGCGATATTAAATGAAAAGGAAAATTGCAATATCGAAGATACAATGTAAAATATATACAATGCGCATCCAAAACTTCACCTCTAACAACTATTTTCTGAACCACAAAACTTAATAAATTTTGAAGTGAATAAGTAAACTAAGGTACTTTAACATCCTTTTTGTGATATTTTGGTAACGTAATGATTTAAAATGGTGGACGAGTACCATTTTATAAAATTATTTTAAAAGTTAATGGCGAGTAAGCTTTTGGGTTACTGAGTTTGTTCCTAGATTTTTGTTCGATTGTTTCTAACCATTTCAAAATGTAGGTACTATCAAATATTTTACGATAAAATGTTGTACTACGTAAAAAAATGTACGGAATACTCCTAATTTGGTACTTTTCATCTCTTAAGGAAAATGTTTGAACAGATTCATTTATTTTTCAGATTCCCATATTCCAACTGAATTCGTTTGTGTATTTGTTGACAGCTGTCAAAAATATTAAATCCCTGACGTATTTCTTAAATGACAATATAAAGTATGCGGTACATAATTTAGAAATTTGATTTTTGTGCGATTCTTTACTGCTGTTTCAAAATAGCGATTGTTCAATGTTCAGTGGCTACTTCTTCTTCTTCATGGACCATGTCCTTTCAGAACGTTGGTTAACATCATAGCTATTTTAAATTTATTTACTGTCACATTAAATATATTGCTTGTATCAATACCATACCAATCTCGAAAGTTAATCTGCGTTTGTCTCTCTTCTTGATGCTTTTTATAATCTGAGTAGTCTTGCTTAGACGTTCTAATATTGTGAAGTTTCGAATCTTCTCTACCCAAAAACTCTTTACCAGTGCCGTCCGTTTTCCACAAGTCTGTTGTATTAAGGTGGCTTGCCTTTCTTACACCTGCAAGATATAAGAGACCTAAAAGGGCACGAATTTCATCAATGTTTGTTGGGTATATATCTCGATTGCGACCGAACGTCTGCTTTTCTGCTTCTATTTTTGTATTGGTCTCATCAACAATTATTTGCAACATATCAGTATCAAATAAATTGTTCAAGATATCTAAAATATTGGTTTCCTGTCTGACACATTGTTTTGAACCCGGAAGCTGCAGAACAATATTTTCACTTCGAGTTCTGACCTTCTTAGGGGCAATATACTTAGCCCATTTTGTTTTATTATCTTTGCCCAAAAAATATGGGCCAATGGCAAAATCTGTCTCATCATCTAATTCCTCATTTTCCTGTTCAGTATCGCTTCCCTCCAATTTTTCTTCTGCATGATTTTCTTTTCCCGATTACTCTTCATCATCACACTCACTTTAGGTCTCCTAGACAAGCTGCCCCTACTGAAAGCTTAAATATTTTTACTTCTTTCTCCATCATATACACTTTAAAAATATTTATTTTTAATTTAATTTTAATTTTAATTAAATTTAATAAATATTTAAATATTAATTTTTAATTCTAGTCTCACAATTCGCAAAGAACTTGTGAGAAACTCAAATTGGAATAAAAATAAAATAAAAAAAGTGCCCGTGGTACTTGGGGAGTGCCGATGGAAGTGAATATTTCTTATAGCGCGGTAATACTATACGTGGGCTAATGAAATTTTATGCCTGCTTATTATTGAATTGTTAATATTTTTTATAATAACACCACACATTTAAGTTAGAATTGTTATCTTGTATTTATGTTTAATTACTTCATTTTGATTAAAGTTATATTTTATTATAATGGATTTAAAAACAAAGCAAAAAACGGGATGTGGCACTCCGGAGGTGACCCAGGAGGGGACTCATAGCTTTCTTATCGTCTACACACGGAGCGATGATTTTAATTTAATTAATTTATTTTATTTTTACTTAGTTTATTTTATTTTATACAAATATTTCAAAATTAAAATTAGCCAAATCGATCCAGTCGTTCTCGGGTTGTTATAAAAAAATAAAATGACGTCTGTTAAAAGTTACTTTATTGCTACAATAAGTGTATATGTATGTATATTATGTATATTACTGTATACCGCAAGATTACTGCACGTGTCTCGATATTTCGTGTCACCCTAAATATTATTTCGGGCCCGTCTTTTTTTCTACTTCTGCTAACGGTCCGCTTCTGTACCGTTTAATTTGTGGGACAGCATTCTCTTCGGTTACCTGGTTTCTATGTATCTGGACTCCTGGACATATTTCCTGTAGGTACGTACTATTTTTAGTACCGTGCCTACTACCCTGCTTAGCTCTCTTCAGCAACCACCTGACTAGACTCTGATTAGATGGTCAATCAGCCCATGTTTTTCTCGGTACATCCTCTGAATTCGATTTCTGTTGAGGATCTCTCTGGTCTTAAGAATTCTTCTTGTGGTCTGGTGAAAAAAGTATCTTGTTCTGATCTCAGCCACCTCTCTCAGTGGTGTGTACTGGAGCCTTTCTTGGATGATTGTATTTGAAATTCGGTCTTGCCATGTCAATATTTCTATTAGTCTGTAGCACGCCGTTTCTGTTCCTTCTAAGTTCTTCCAATTGGACCAATTTGGACCTACGAAGAATAAGGGCCATGGTTTCAGTGTGTTTTTCATGTTAGAGATTGTGAGGCATACCTTAACACGCTGCCTTAGTGCGGGTTAGAAAGGGTTCGCTGGTGTGTTTCTATCATTGTTTCCATTTTCCATGTTCGTCGTTCAGAGGTTGCTGCCTCTTTTAGTTCCCTTACTGTCATTGCTTCATCGAAATGGTTACGCTAACTTCTTCTATAAGATTCACAACAAAAAGTGATTTATTTATGAATAAATGGACATATAGATATAATAGGTAATGAAATAGTGCATAGACTAGCAAAAGCAGACAAAATTACAGGAAAGGAACTACATCTTACGCTACATTGTGGTAGAATCAGTGGCGCACCCAGGGGGGCTTTGGGGGTTAAACCTCCCCAGGACCCTATTTCAACAACACTGTTACTTACACATTTTAAGGACTCAAATTGGAGGTAACATCATAAAAAAAATTTCGGTGACAAACCAAAACCCCCTCCCCCCCAGAGGCAAATTCTAGGTGCGCTACTGGGTAGAATGGGAATATAATATATATTATGAACATTACATAATCGATTGAATTATAAAATTTTACATATTATGTACATATTTTACTTAATTGTTCAATAAAAAACATAAAAATTAATAAATCATATTATAATTTAATCGATTCTCAGATAAGTTTTAGAATAGATCTAAATTGTATTATTTTTTCAGAAAATATTAACATTTTTTATGTATTTTATCAACACAGTAATAGCTGTAAACTTATATTGTAAAATTAATAACCAGATACATAAAACGTATGTGTAATAAGTAAAGTAGATTTTCCTAAGAGATAACCAAAGGCATCAATACCAAGAAATAAAAAAGTCGTTACTCTTGTCTAAGATTTTTTATACTTTATAAATTCAGCTGTTAAAACAAACTAAAAACGTACAGGCCAAACCTTCAAAATGCTCACGTTCAATAAATTCTTGGTGAATGATAAGGTTGTACCTTTTTTACAATTGTGTCAAATCAAATCTAAAACTAAAAACGAAGTACTTAAAAATCAATTAGTAGCGAGAGGTAGCGAGCCAGTTCCGCCTTCTTTACACTAACGAATTAAAATAATAGTACAGTAGTTCTGGTGGGATTATACTATTAGTACCGCCTTTACTATTGATTTCGTCAATTATAAAAGCTAGTAATATAGAACCGATATGAATTTATGTTTTTAAATAACGGGTAATCGCTTTAACAATCCATAACTTCTTTACGCAAGACAATAATAATTATATAAAATGTCCCAATTCATTTAAAAAGGAAAGCTTTTAACCAGTGCGTTCTACTAGTTCTCACATACGGAGCAGAAACCTTATAACTCTTATAAAACCATCAGTGGAAAAATTGAGAAAAACATAAAGTAAAATGGAGAGATCAATGCTTAGAATAAGCTTGAGAGAAATAGACAAGGTTCGTAGACGAACCGAAGTGAAAGACATTACCGAACGTATTAAAAAGCAAAAATGGAGAGGGGCGGGGCATGTTGCTAGAATTAAAGACGACAACTGGACAAAAAATTGCTTTAGTGGAGACCACGGGCAGATAATCGAACCTGGGGAAGACCCCAATGTGATGGACAAACAACCACAAAATAATTGTGACCAATTGGATAGCAGTATATCTAGAGGAGGCCTATGCTCAAAAATGAAAAATCAGGGCTGATTGATAATGATCATAATACAAGGCGCGATGAAGCAACATGTGGGAAGACGAAGAAAATCCTGGCTTAAGAACCTGAAACGATGGTATGAATAAGGTAATTCATCTTGATATGATGAATCGGGTGAAATTATGAAAAGCTCTATTTCTTTTCCCGGTACACAGATGTCGCCGTAAATCTATATGCCAAGAGTTTATTATCATTTATGCAGCGATCACGTTGTGAAAACCAGCTCCATTTTAAAATCTGTAAGTAATTGGTGCAAAACTGTTTCCGGTGCTCAATAATTTGTATAAAATTCATGCATTTGTAGTCGTTGCTTCAGGTAGCTTACTCCGCGAGGTATTTTTCGATATATTTTGCATTCTTAGACTGTTTATATACAACATAACCTAGAAATCGTTGCCTCTAATATTGTGAACTTCTTGCCGTGCTATTTACCATTTCACTCATGGTAAATAGAAGAAATGATTTACTCGGGGAAGGGCGATATGGTGAAGGCCTTTTTATTTCTAGAGCCGCTGTTTCAAATCAAGTCCAATTTTTTTTTTATTGGTTTGGTCTGATTTGCTTTAGTTTGTCAGTAATTAAAAAAACAAACTGTACTTGTATTTCTCGGCAGAATTACAACTTCTATCATAATTGTTTTAGGCAAAGATGCTATGTTTTATAAAAGGCAAAGAGGATCCATCCGTAGTGACTGGACAGAAGAAAAACTTAAAGATGTCTTAAAAGCAGTGCAAAATGGAATAAGCCTAAATGAAGCATTAAAGGAGTTTGGCGTTCCATGGTCAACGCTGAAAAGAAGAATAGCAAAGGGATGCTTTACAAAAAAAGCCTTTAGGTGGGCCTCCTGTATTAACACAGGAATATGAAAAGAAAATGGTAAAATATATCATAAGATTACAAAAATTCGAATTTGCAATGACTAAAACAGAAGTGCGTGGCATATAAACTGACCGAGAAATGTAATCTGCATCACAAGTTTAATCGTGAAAAGAAAATTGCCGGAATGGATTGGGTACATTTACTCGGAATCCGGAACTCTTAATCCGCAAATCGTAAGGAGTTTCACAGGCACGATAAAGGGGTTTAAACAAGAAAAATGTTGCAAACAATTTTTGATTGTTGCAGAACATCTTTATAAAGCACAACCTCTTTGGTAAACCGGAAAATATATTTAGCTTAGATGAATCCGAACTTGAACCAAATAACAGACCAGGTTATGTGTTGGCTGCAAAGGGATCTAAGAGCGTAGCTGCAATAACATCCGTTGAAAAGGGTGAAACCATATCTGTAATCGCTTGCTGCAATGGAGAGGGTCTCTTTTTATCTCCAGCATGTGTTTTGAAGGAAAAAAAAATGAAAAAGTCGAGTATTAGGACGGTATGCCAACTGGTTCCATAATTTTCATGTCAACCAGGTAGTTATATAGTAACTTCTATAACTATATGTTAAGAAAATTGATTGAATAATATGACACATCATCATCCTTCTCTTTGCCTTTATTCCTTTGCACTATCAATTTCCCTAATTACATTTCTCCATAAGTTTTTATCATAAATTCTTCTCGGTTTCTATCTAAGACACCGATCAGTTTGTCCTAGGTGACCCAGTCAAAGGCCTTTACGAAGTCGATAAATCACATATATTCCCGTTGTTCTATATCCTTACATCTTTAAACCAGTTTTTTTGTATTTGTCCCAAGTGTTAAAGCTTTTTCCTCAAGAGCATGTTCCCACTGCTCCAATTTATGTTCTATGAATTGAATTGAATTGAATTTATTGAATGGCATATTTGAGATAAATCTTAAAAATACTGAGTACATATATGAAATTGGGGGACAATAGAGATCCTTACAATTAAATAAAAGACATGGTATAAAAACAAAACACAGTCTACAATTACTTAGAAATGAAACGTTGAAATAAAACTCTTAACGAAGCAATTAAAGACCGAAATTTACAACGAAAAAATTTAAATTATCTAACAAAGTGACGCACCCAACGAAGCCAATAATTAGCGGCTAGTTTCATTCCTTTACCAAACTTTCAAAATTTTTGAACGGATGATGATCAACAGAGTCTCCACGATCATAAATGAGAAGATAATACCAGAGCAGGTTGGATTCAGAGCAGGAAAGTCTTGTTGCAGCCAAATCTTGAATCTTGTACAGTAAATCGAGAATGGATACGAGGAAAGGAAAATAATGGTGAAGCTTATATTAATTTAACTGCCGAGCATGACACCAGTAACCACCAAAAATTGTTAATAAAAGTATATGAAATGACCAAGGAGTTCAGACTGATGTACCTGCTGAGGTGCGCTCTTTAGAATCTTCGATTCTATGTTACATTACAATCCAGGAAGGGCCGCTGGCGAAATCGTAGAAATGGAAGGTTCTTGCACCTCTTCTCTATAATATTTACACTAACTACTTGCCAGAGATCACTTTGATATGAGGTGCTTTAGTTATGCTGATGATACGGCAGTGGATACACGGGGGAGAGATTTTGAAGATGTAGAAACCAAATTGTTGGCTAAGCTGGAAAACTAGCAGAGTACTACAGGAAAATTTCTTTAAGATCAAACCGAAAGGAAAAACTCAAGTCTGTTCCTATCATCTCAACAATTACTAAACCAGAAAAAGGCTAAACATAACATGGCGAGAAGAACTACTAGAAAACTGTACAGAGAAGTGGGTGAAACTGGACAAGATTCTCATATTCTCAAGAAATAACAAAATACGTAAGCTAACTGAACTAGTTGTGCAGTTTAACCAAGCTTGACATCAGCTAGAGCTTTGTGTTTCTCTGCAGCAGAATATTTAGCTCTAGTTTTGAGTCATTCCGCTCACACTCGTCATGTTGATCACGTTGTAAACCAGACAGCCTGAATAATACCCAGTTACCTGAAACCTACTCCAGTTCAAAATTTTTACCCGTTGATCGGAATTGCTCCTCCAACTATTAGGAAGAAAGTGATTTATGGTCAAAAAGTAGAAGCAACAGAGTGACCCACACATCCATGCTTGGCCATCAAGAATGAAATCTCGTAGTAACTTAATGAGTACCACACATCCGATTGAAACGACTGTTGAACGACGTCGCCTACAGATTCGAGGAGAAGCGTCGGTTACTGGTACTTTTTTACCAAAGAGATGTCTGCAGGCCATTAATTACCCTACACCACACAGAGGTCTCCAAATAGACTCCGTTTTCCTAAATCGAACCGGCACGTCACGGTGTAGCATCCCGAACATCCATTGGTTTGCACGGACTTGACCCAAATAGTCACTTAGCCTGATCTAATGGCAGCTGCTTACAGAGTCATCCAAGTGTCAAACCATTGGCAGTATCAAATTCAAAGAGTGATCCGGAGATGAAAAGTAAGTACCTAATGAGTACTATGGAATAGAAATATCAATCGAGAAAATAAGACAAGAATCTATTACTTATAGCTCAGAATTATTGCCATTAAAAGTCAAACCAACAAAATGCTAGAAGAAACTAGCAAAATGTTTAAAGCAAAAGTGTATGAAATGACCAAGGACTGATGTGCCTATTTTAGAATCGTCGATTATATGCTACATTACAGCCCAGGAAGAACAAAACACTTGAAGAAGCTGCTCAAATGCACAATTAGAAAAGGCCAACAGAAAAGTCAATATAGACGAAGAAATAACTTGAAGTTACTGATTTGAGCGATAATAGGGAGATAAATGGTGATCAGGAATCGCAAGACCTAAATTTTCCATTTGTAACATCATTAATAGCTGTTTAGTTTAGTTTAGACATTATAGTGTTTCATCTGTCTTCTTGACTTAATATATCAACCATATTTCGCAACTTGGCTAATTTTATGGTAAGCTCTGAATGGATCTCGTTTTGGATAATTGGATCATACGTTATTTCTGCCTATGTCATTTATGCATTGTATTAAAAACAGAAAGCTAAAAGGTGATAAGAAAGTTAAATACTTTGTTTAATCAGCAATTTAAAGTAGTAGAAATATATTTGAATACCATCTACTAACAGATGGTACTACCATCTAATTATTATCATCTATTATCAAACAGTAAGGTAATGAAACTTTAAATAATAAGGATTATGAATTTGGCTCGCAGGGTATTGTCCAGTTTCTTAAAAAGATCTTAAGCCGATAACATAATAGCGGCCATTGTGGCGCCTTGAAGAAACAACATCACGCAATCTGTTACGTCATGACCTGCAACCCCTGCTGTGATTTTACCTCATATAAAAATAAACATATAAGGACGAATCAACCCCCACCATTACTATTTTAGTCGTATACGATTTTCGCTTATGAAAAATGATTGTTGTTTATCAGATTTATTTGATACGTGTGACGTCAAAATTGAGCGGATCGCCAATGGGCCAATTAGGGTAGTTTTCGGGACTAATTTTATATTTATTGGTTCGGTTATTACCGTTACGTTGCACGAAGGTGTATGGAAGCTTAGTTCTATTTTAAATTCATATTTAACATAATTTTTCTTTTATTAAGAAATGCTGTTAAATTAATATATATTTAAGAACAAAAATAATTCTTAAAAATTGAAATCACAAGGAATGTTTCTATATTTAACCGATACTACTGGGATACAGGGGGTTAAAAGTTTTAGATTAAAACTAAAACTATATTGTAGACTAAAAACGTTTATAAACTTTGTTTTCAAATTTGGTTATCAATATACCTAGCATTTAAAAAAAAAATAGTCTGGCTTTTGAAAAATTGTACCTCCTTCTTTTTTAAGTTCCGTCTTCTATCGAAGAATAAAAATGATCATGGCTATGCAGATGTGCTGACCGCCACTTTACATTTTCTGCACTTCTGCAAATCAGGGTAATATGGTGAACAAAAAAGTTAAATCGTGTAGAAGACAAGAAATTGTTTATTTAAACGAAATAAAAATATACTTGGAGGAAAAAGACAGTTAAGATTCGATTTCACGTACAGTTCGTCTGTGTATCTGCTTATACGTTTTTCGCCCTAAAAGGGCTCTTCAGAACGGATATTCACGGTCGCTTTGAACGAGAAAATAAATCTCTTCTGTCTTAGGAAGCAATTCTAACATGGCTTCGTATGGACGCAAATAGCGACATCTGATATTAAAATCCGTAAACTAATTTTCGAAACCAAATTCAGATTTTTGCTTTAATCTTCTAAGAATTGCATGGCAAAACAGATGTTCATAAAGATATTATTAGACACATGGGAATCTTAAAATTGCATTCCACAACATATCTCCTCAACTAAGCAAAAATCCTTAGCGAATTGGTTTCTAGTACTCGTACAGAATAAAAGGAAAAAGACAGTTAAGATTTGATTTCACCTACAGTACATCTGTGTATCTGCTTATACGTATTTTGCCCTTCAGAGGGCAAAAGGGCTCTTCAGAACGGCTATTCACAGTCGCTCTGAACGTAAAAATAAATCTCTTTTGTCTTAGGAAGCAACTCTAACATGGCAACGCAAATAGCGACATCTGATATTAGAATCCGTAAACTAATTTTCGAAACCAGATTCAGATTTTTGCTTTAATCTGTGTCTTCTAAGAATTGCAAGGCAAAACAGATCTTGATAAAGATGTTATTAGAGACATGGGAATCTAAAAATTGCATTCCACAACATATCTCCTCAACTAAGCAAAAATCCTTAGCGAATTGGTTTCTAGTACTCGTACAGAATAAAAGGAAGACAGTTAAGATTTGATTTCACGTACAGTGCGTCTGTGAATCCGCTTATACGTTTTTCGCCCTAAAAGGGCTCTTCAGAACGGCTATTCACAGTTGCTCTGTAAATAGCCGTTTTGTTTTGTGAAAAATATACGTCTTTCACAAAACAAATTGGCAACAACTTAATAGTGTCATGGTTTCTTAAATTTATTTTTATTAAATTCACCATTTCATCCATGCATAAGTGTGAAATGGCGAAGGCACTTGGGGTGAAATACTGAACTTACTTCTTCTGCTTTTTACCACATATATCACACATGGATTCATATTTCACAGTCTTGGTGCAGCCAAAGTTGGCAGCTAATACATTTGATCCAATCCACGTCCTTTTTAGAGTAACTATACAGTTCATCACACCCTACACAACAACAATCTTTATCGTCCACGTCGCCATTATCGTCTTGCAAGTGGATATCCAGCAATGAACCGGAATCGGTGTGTCAGTGGTACACGCTTTTTGTTTCTTGGGTTGCTTGGTTTTGGTATTTTCTTTGGTAGTCTCTTTGGTTACTGTTTTTTCTTTGACTTTCCTTTTAGCATTTGGTCCACTCTTTGCTGAATTAATTGTTTTGTTTTATCGTTTTCTGTTTCGTAGGTTGGCAATATTTTCTGGAGAATTCCAAATCTCAGCTAGAACTCTAGAATTCTTCCTTGCAAATTTAACTTCTGTTGCCACTGTTAAAAAAGTCAGATCTGGTGCTTCTGGTGAAGAACACATGATTTCCTGTGGATTTTCCGCATAGTCCAGTTGTAATGATGTTTGCCTACGTTCATGTTCCTGATGTTTATCTACTTCTACTGTTGGTTTTTCCGAGAAATTTGTGGTTTCCTGCCAGTGCGAACAACCTGGTTGAGGTGAAGTAGGTCTATTTTCAAGTCGCTCGTTGTTTTTTGTTGTTAATCTAAATGTGATGTTAAAAAGGCATATTCGGTTATAGCATCAGGATTAAACGGGATGATTCCTGTACTTCTGAATCCCGATATTGCGTTGTCTGTCGTAGCTACTTGTAACCATGCCTTTGTAAGCATGAAATTATGGAACCATACCGGCATACCATTCTTACATTCGACTTTTTCATTTTCTAGCAAGGGAGTACAGATATGGTTTTGCACTTTTCACCGGATGCTATTGCAGCTATGTTCTTAGATCCCTTTGCTGCCAACACATAACCTGGTCTTTTATTTAGGTGAAGTCCGGATTCATCTACGTTAAATATATTTAGCGGCTCTAGGAATAGGTAGACGCATTGAAAAAGACCTTCACCATATCGCTTTTGCCCGAGTTTGCCATTTCTTCTATTTACTATTGCTCAAATGGTGAACAGCGCGGCAAGAAGTTCATAACGTTAGATTCAACGATTTCTAGGTTATGTTGTATATAAACAGTCTAAGTAGGCAGAATATATCGAAAAATAGCTCGCGGAGTAAGCTACCTGAAGCAACGTCTACAAATGCATCCATTGTATAAAAATTATTGAGCACTGGAAACAGTTTTGCACAAGATACTTACGGTTTTTAAAATGGGGCTGGTTTTCATAACATGCTCGGTGCATAAATGATAATAAACTGTCAGCATATAGATTTACGGAGACATCTGTGTACCGGTAAAAGAAATAGAGCTTTTCATCATTTCATTCGATTCACCACATCATTCTGAATTACCTTATTCATACCATTCATTCAGGTTCTTAAGCTAGGGTTGTCTTCGTGTTCCCACATATGGCTTTCCTCACGCCTTATATAATCATCGTTATCAATCAGCCCTAATTTGTTCATTTTTGAGCTTAAGTCTCCTCTAGAAATTACCATCTAATGATGTTCTGTATCTCTGCTATCCACTTGGTCACAATTTTTTTGTGGTCGTCGATCACCATTACGTTAGGCCCTTCTCAATTTTTCCACTAATGGTTTTATAAGAGTTAAGATTTCTTTTCCATATGTGAGGACTGGTGGAACGCACTGGTTGAAAGCTTTTCTTTTTAAATGGATTGGGACATTTTTTGTTTTAAATAAGTCTCTTATTCTTCTAAATGAATCACATGTATAATTTGTGTGTTAATCTTATTTAGCGACCTAAATACACATTTCTTTTCACAAATTCCATCGGCGATTTCTCGATTTCTCTTAGCTCAATGGGGACGAGATTTCCTGAAAAGGAAAGACCCGGGACTCACGCACTAGATACACTCAAGATACAATATACAGAAAACCTTTAATTGAAGAAGAATTAAGTTATGGATTGTTGAAGCGATTACCAGTTGTTTGAAAACATAAATTCATATCTGTTATATTACTAGCTTAGTATAATTGACGAAATCAATAATAAAGGCGGTACTAATAGTATCATCCCACCAGAAGTACTCTACTATCATTCTAATTCGTAACTGTAAAGAAGGCGGAACTGGCTTGTTACTAATTGATTTTTAAATACTTCGTTTTTAGTTGTAGATTTGATTTGACACACTTATGATTCACCAAGAATTTATTGGACGTGAACATTTTGAAGGTTTGGTAGAAGGTATTTAAAACATTTTGAAAATGACTTAAATAATTAAACACAACTTTTAAAGAAAAAAAAATAGGATTTTTGAAATTTTTAAGAACTTAAATGTGTGGTGTTATTATAAAAAATATTAACAGTTCAGTAATAATCATACATAAAATTTCATTAACCCACGTATAGTAATAACGCGCCCCTAAAGAAGTATTCACTTCCGTCGACACTCCCCAAGTACCATGCACAGTTTTTTTTATTTTATTTTTATTCCAATTTGAGTTTCTCACAAGTTCTTCGTGAATTGTGAGACTGAAATTAAAAATAAATATCACCCACCGTCTTCATATATTTATCAAAGTTTATATGATAGGAAAATAAGTAAAAACATTTAAAGGCAGTAAAAAATAGATCCCGTCGTCCATCGGTACAAAAAAGGAAAAATAAAATGAAATAAACACATTTAGAGAATGGTGCCGAATATAATTAGACGGGCGAAAAACTCGGTTTCGTTCGGAAAAATATTCCAATGAGATTTTTTTTACATAATCCCTTTCATGAGATACCCCAAAATATTTTTTAAAGTATTTTTTTTAAACAAATTGTAACAATCAATTTTTGATCCGGACAAATTTTTTTTAAACTTATTTATACATTCTGAACAAAAGAGTCTTGTGTAATTTTTCTGTAAACTTTATCGTTGTCGAGTTATAAACAATTTAAAACCGAAAAAAGTGCAAAGTTCCGATTTTCAAGACTCAAAAACACAAGCAAAAAATGAAATTATTTTTGAATTCACCAAGAGGCTAAATTCATGTTTAAACCTTGTTCTATTAGTTCACGATCAGTATATTGGGCTTATTTTATTTGAAAACATTGTTTTTTAATCGTTAATAAAGCGCTTATGACATGACGCATAGCGCAAAAAAGCTTTGGGCTACCTAGAAAAAAACTGGTTTGGCTGTTTAGAAGGTATTGAAAAGTAAACAGCCACTTTGCCTACGAAGAAACACAGAAAAACTCTTCTTTTATGACTTTCACAGAAAGGATGATCGAATGTTATCATCTATCATTTAAAAATGTACGTCTGGCCAATTTTTAAAGTTTTTAAAAAGAAAAAGCTGAAGTGAGAATAAAAATAAATACGTTATCGATATTTCTTTCGGAATTTCTCGCCCTGCCGTATAGTGTTCCAGTTGTAATATTCAAATTTATCGGATTAATCGTCATACTTAACCTCACAATTGTAATCCTTGCAAAAATTTTTGCAAGTAAGTTCTAATGCAATCCAATAAGTCGCTGTTGTGAATTGCGCAAATGCTTTTAACTTTTAACTTGGATTTGCATGTACTTCTCCAATTAATTCATGTCAAAAAGCATAGCGCCCCTTTTAACAATATTTTTCTAAGCACATTAATTTTGATTAAATCTAGTGCAAAAGGGTGGAGGTCAACCAATACAGTGTTAGATTTTATACTTCGATCCACCTACAACACAGCTCTATATATCTTGAAACAAAAATCAAACTATTTTGAATAATTGATAATAAAGAAACATTATTAACCTTATATATAAATCTAACAATAAAACACTGAAAGCTTTTATTTAGTTCACGCTTCCACAAAATTTATTATCACTACAGCTGTTTCGGCAGATTGCCTTTCTCAAGTTAAGCATTTTTACAATGCATCTCCAACTTATCGACACCTAATATGAATAACATTGTAACTCTGCTTACAATGTTTTTCAACTAAGAAAAAAATGACATATATAAAGGATAACCTTTATTTTGGTCTAATTACTTTTATGCTATCTTATGTAATTATAAAGTTATTTAACAAAATAACCTCATTGTAAGTGCAAATTTTGAATCACTTGGTGGAAAAAACATTGTAATCAATGTTGCAATATTGAAAAATTTTATTATTGATAAATATTTTCTACAAAAACATTGTAACATGGTATACACTGTTTTTCTCGAAAAAAATATTGAGTAAGTTTTTACAACAGTTGTAAATTGTGATACAAGAAAGCCAAGTAGTGAAATATTTCTATAAATAACTTTCAAATCAATTTACCAGGCTCTTCCAATCAGGAAGACGATAGACAAGATATAAATTCTTTATTATTAACTGCTAAGCATAATGAGCATGTCTTAAATCTTTAATATTGTTCTGAAGCTATTTTCTTGTGGCATTTTAAAGTAATTACTATTTAATGGGAATAAACCACAATTAAAGGTTAAAGTACGTTAAAGTACGTTTACTATAGTAAAATTGCCACCTCATACAACACATTTGTTGCAACCGTTAGACGTGGCAGTATTTAAGGGCTTAAAACAAAAGTGGGATAAAGAGCTTTGTAAGTGGCAACGACAAAATCCACGAAAGAAGATTCTCAAACAAGATTTTATATCTCTTTTAACAAAAGTGGCTCAAGAGGTTTCTCCCATGAGCATCATTAACGGATTTAGAACGACAGGCATATACGATCCTGACCCAGAAGTTAAAGGACCCAACAAGAAGGCCATTTCTGAGTCTGTTTTCAGTCCAACCGATTTCCAAAAATATAAGAAAGAACTTGCCCTGAAATCTACGCAGTTAACCATAGATGCTGGACCATTATCAGAAGAGCCCAAGCAACCAGTGACAGCCGAGCAGCCTTCTACAGCTTCCACAGCTAATCTCGAAGTGTCATTGATGGAGGAGCCAGAGCAGTCTCTGACAACTGAACAAGAGCAGCCAACAGGAACCTTTGGCTCATACCAAACACTAACATATTAACAGTGGATTAGCCTTCGACAGCTGGGCAAGAGCAGTTAATCGCAGTTAACTCTGCTCAACAAATGGAAGTCAATACGGAGCAATTTCCAACATTTGATCATGAAGTGCCATCAACGTCCAAGCGAAAAATATTTGAAGAGCTCCTGTTGGACCTTGTTAAAAATAACAACAGAAACCCTGAAAAGCCAAGAAAAAAGAAAACGATTGTCCACACCTGTGAAATAATAACCACAAAAAAATACCTTGAAATGAAAGAACATGAGCAGAAGGAGAAAGAAAAAGCTTTGCTTTGAAAGGAAGAAAAACGTAAAAAAAGAGAAGAAGTTATAGGAGAAAAGAAAGAAAAGAAATCCCAAATATAAGTAAAGCAAAATAAAGGAAAACCAAAAAACAACAGTAGACATTGACGAGTCATCAACAGATAGTGACGCATTTTCAATTCAAGAGAGCGAAAAAGACTACCACGAAAGCTTCTCAAATGAGGTTGAAGATGATCTGATTTTAATTTCTGGTGACTTCTGCGTAGCTAAAGTTTTTGGAAAAACAGGAAATTGTTTTAGACTGTTTGTAACAAAAGTCATGGAAAAAGAGATTAGATGTTATAATGTTTCTTTCTTCAAAAGACACAACCAAACCATGAAATTCAAAGAGACAGAAGAGGAGTCGTACATACGAAAGAGTGACGTTGTTAGGAAACTGACCAAGCCGACAACTGCAAGTTCTGCTCGCTACAACAACATAGGCTTTGCAGAAGACTTAGTGACCTAACCAATATTCATTAACTTAAGTCGAATTACTTGAAGAAAATTGTCAACTTACATTATATGTTTTATTTGACCATCTCATACTTATCAAGTTAGAGTAAAGTACTTACTTAACCAATCACATTATGTTATATTTTTATAAGTCAAATAATAATCTAATTTTGATGGCAATTTTATTATATAAGTACCATTTAAACATGTTAAAACTTTTTGACGTGACAACGTCTTAAATTAGGTTGTGGCTCGGAGTCACTCATGAAAAAGTGTAACGCCCGCTCACGTCTGTTACGATGAGTCACCGAACGAGAGAGAGGCTCGTCGGACCGGCGAATGCCTTGCGTCTCTCTCCCACTCAAACATGATCGGTCCGCTGCGCGCGCAGCACTAGAGAATTAGGCGCGTTGAATCACATTACAGCAGAAACACTTCCTTTCATTTCATATTTCTCCTATCATCGTCCTATCTTCAACAAAATCACTCAAATAGAAATTAGTTAAGTTTATGTTTACATGTACAATGTTTTAGTAAACAAAATATATTTCTATAGTTAAAATTTGTGCAATTCTTATTTTCATTCAATTCCTTGTTCCTATTGTGCAATTTAATAATATTCATATCAATAAATATTCTACCGAGAAAAAGACGTTGTCACGTAAAATCTTCGCCCGTAAAACCGACTTTACAGGCAACCGATTTTTTTTTTATTAATTGCTTGTTTTTATTGCCTAGATTTTTTACCAAGTCTACGACATGGCGCCAATACAATGCCCTTAACATGAAATGTTGTCTGAAAATGAGGTAACCAATATTTTTTTTTATCAATTGAATGTACAACAATAGATCCAGATACCCCAAACAGTTGATGCAATGCTTTTTTACAATTTACTATGGGGTGATCTGGTTAACACAAAGTCGTGGGGCAACTGGGGCCCATAAAGTCTAAAAATATTATTAACACGTTCGCGGACAAAGCGGCATATGCCGCTCTACTTTCTGGGACAAAGCGCGATATCCCGTCTAATGTTGAGAACGGCCAAAACGCAAAGCGGCTTACCACGCACATTTTTGTACATGAAATACTATTCAAGCACCTTAGGTGTCCCAGCAAATAACATAAAATATTGTGAACTGTCCGTATCGGTCAGTTTAGCTTTGAAATATTAGACGTGTGTTAGGCGGCGAGAACGTGGTACTATATCACTTCATTTTTGTTGTTTTTTGTTGGTGTTTTGTTTATTTTGACTAGATTTGTTGGAGAATAATAAAAGTAAGTAATTGTTTTATTACGATTGTGTTTTTTAGTAATTTGTATGCTGCTTATCAGTAGTAGAGACAGTAATAAAATGTTGAGGTTATATTTTCGGTAAATATACTATTTTTTGTTTTTACAGAAAATGGGTTCTAGAGAAGAAGCAAGGCTTCTTGGACTTATGGATGAAGTGAGCACAGATGAATTTGAAAGTTCTGAATCAGAACCTTATAGCTCTGATGATGATTTACAAGATCCATCATATTAACCCAGTAGTGGTGAAGATTCGTTGGCAAACGAGAATCTGTTTTCAAACGGAACAGCCAGAAAATGACGAAACAGGTAATGATATACAAAATTTGCTAGAGGTGGGCGATATTGGAACTGATAACGAGTGGGATGATATTGCCGCAGATATTCCAGATTTTTTGTTTGACGATTCCCAAAGTGGCCTTCATCTTAATTTTGACACAGATACTCGTAAAGCTACAGACTATTTTTTTAAATTTTGGGATCAAGAAATTATGCAGCTAATTCATGATTCAATGAACAAATACATTGAAATATTGACTAATTTAAATAGGCCCAAGCAAAAATACAGCAGACAAGCATCCATTAGGCCATTTACTGTGGAGGAACTTCAATCATTTTTAGCTATATGCATATTACAGGGTCAAATAAAATACCCCTCTGTAAGGAAGATGTTTTCAATGAATCCACATTATTATGCACCAGTTTTTCATTACACCCTATCTGGTAGAAGATTTGAAGAAATGCTGCGGTGTTTTAGCTGTGCTTGTAAAAAGGAAACAACAGGAACTGATCCACTGAAAAAGTCAATCCTCTGCTCGATAAACTATTACTCAATTTTCAAAAAGCTTATTACCCTGTAGAAGAAATGTTACTAGATGAATCATTGCTTCTCTTTCGTAGTCGTCTGAGTTTTCGGGTGTATATCAAAGTAAAAAAAGCGAAATATGGCATTAAGTTCTACGAGCTATGTACAGCAGACGGATACGTATTTAATATAAAAATGTATAAAGGAAAATCCGAAGATGTAGAAGGATTATCTAAAATTAAGTCGTTAGTACTGCAACTTATGGAACCTTATTTGGATAAAGGCCATCATTTATTCCTTGATAACTTCTACAACAGTATTTTGCTGTCAAAATCCCTTTTGGAAAGAAAAACTCATTCTACAGGAACTCTTAGACGAAACAGAAAAGGAAATCCAAAAGCTCTTGTAAACACCAATCTAAAGAAAGGAGAACACAAATGGCGAAGAGACGGTAGCATCTATATTTCAAAGTGAAAGGATAAAAGGGAAGTACTCTGCATAACAACCAAATATCACCCAAAACTTATAAATGTACAAAACAGGTTTGGAAAGACAGTAATAAAACCTGAAGAAGTTGCCAGGTACAATGAGTACATGTCAGGAATAGATAGGAGCGATCAAATGGTGAGTTATTATTCTTTTCCACGGAAAACTATCAGGTGGTACAAAAAAGTGATGTTTCACTTACTGGATGTAGCTATATGGAATTCCTACTATGCAATGAAGAAGCACAAAAATATAAAACTGACCCTTTTGGAATACAGAGAAAATTTGGTAAGAGAATTATTGAACATTCCAGAAGATATGAATGATGGGAGAAAACTGATGCATAAGGGAGCTTTGCACGGTGGAAAACGATCTCGAATGGAAGCGAATATAGTTGTCAACCCTAACAATGAAAAACACTTTCCAGATATAATTCCACACCCTACAGACCCCCGCCAAACTCACCATGTGAGGTGCAAGTGGTGTTTACGAAACAAAAAACGCAAAGAAACCAGATACTTGTGTAAAACGTGTGCCGATAAACCAGCACTTTGCATTGTACCGTGTTTTGAACTGTACCACAAAAATTAAATTTTTTAATATAAGCGTATCTCTGTATTATATTTTCGTTATAAGGATATTTCTTTATTATTTTTTACAGAAATAAAGATTTAGTTGCATTTACTAATCGAGAGCGGCATGTACCGCTTTGTCCAGTTGCACAACTTTTGTGACATATATGAACATAGCGGCACTTACCGCACCTTGTTTTTTTTTATAAAAAACAACCTAAACATTCTAAAATATTATGAAACTACTTTTTTATGACAGAAAAATAACAAATTTTAAGATTTTTACAAGTGTGTTTTTTGCGACCCCCTATAAAAACTAGGTGTCCGCGAACGTGTTAATAAAAAAATATATATAAACAAGTAAAAGTACATTAAATGCAACGTGATTGGCTAGTATAGTTATTAATAAATCATTATATATTTTTTGTAAATACCCACCAATGTTAGACTTTTCAAAAAAAATTCTTTAATATTCATTGAAAAGTAACGTTGTAAAACCATGCCCCAGTTACCGCGGAACACAACTTCCGGATACCTCAAAAGTTTTAAATACTTGTGATGAGTTTTCATTAATAATTGTAAAACAGGTTTTCTTGTTAAGGTAGGAATTAAAGCTTTATGCGACATACTTAATATTTTGTGTCAGATAGTATGTTAGATATCTCAAAAACCATTGATTCCTTCCTTGAGTTTGGAGATTTTAAATTATACTTTGTCCATAAATAACACTGTAAAACATCATTTTTTGAAGAAAGAACGTTACCTGTAAAATCTGCAGGAACACCAGTTAACGGATACTTAATGAACTGCCTAGTATAACGTACCTTGATTAAACAAACCAGAACCGCCAGGACCAGGCTTCTTTAATAATGCCAACATTTTTTTTCATTTTTCAAAAGCCTGTAGAGGACAAGATGTAATTTTATCCAAAAGTGGTAATAATACTTTCTTATTACCGTTTCTAAAGGTAACTTTTGGTGGGTATTCCAATTCAATTTGTCATTTTTTTTTAATTTTGTGATTATTACTCCATCATTTTTTTTTCCTTATTCAAAGGCCGGTAGAGGGCAGAAGATGTAATTTTATCAAAAAGCCGCAAGAAAACTTTTTTATTGTCTTTACAAAAGTTAATTTTTGGTGAGTATTCCAAATTAATGTCAATTTTTTTAAAATTTTACAATTATCGATCCACCCTAACATATTTATGCTTTATCACACCAACTGAATTATTAGTGTTATAACTTATATTACATTAACATCGAGCCAAAGTAGTTTATTATGTCGCTCAGATTGCAAAATCAATACTTACAAAAAAGTTACATCGTCTGGTTAGTTCGCAACAAACTTGTTTTTGAAACTAGTTAAACTTGTTACTCGAGCTGTGTCTTCACTTGTCAAATACTTTATTTATTAAAAAAAAATTGCTACGGTATATTTACGATTCTTTTTTTTTTTGTTTATAATTGTGCCGTAGAAAAAGTTGATGTTTCCCAGAAGTTTGGTTTCCTCTATGAATTTTCTAAGAACTAATAAAAGGGGAAAACCACATTGTTTAGCTGTATATCATAGTATAAATAAACGTACAGTGTAGTGTAAAATGGTATATATTTAATATTTAATAAAAGATGAAATTTTCCAACTGGATTATAATTTCATCAGAACGTTTTCGGTCTTCACACTGTCATTAGTGAACACATAATTAGCAATTGAAACTAGCTACTCAAAAACGTGTAATAATCTTTAGATTAGATTTCAAATGTCTTAAGTATAATTGGAGCGACATGAGATTTAACTTTAAGGAAACATACTGAATCCTACTCGAAACGAGAACTACATCGGTGTCCTAGGAAAGATACCAGCCAACTGTTGGCTGAAGTTATCTCATTTATTTCTTCTTTGTTATTTTTTTATTTCAGTTGTGTCTTCTCTAACAGCTTCCTTTGGTGCATTTCTCTGGTAGAGTCATTCCACTAACTCCACATTGATTTAAAGTTCGAATATTCAGTTTCGACATTCGAGTGCGCTCAGTGAATTGCCCTATTAGTGATTATATTATCATATATTTGTATCTTTCAATTTGTATATCCAAGTAAATTTACGTGGCGAATTTTGCCAATAATTTTTCCTTATCTATATTGTTAAACTCTACCAGTACTCGGATTAATTAATATCCATTTTATGTTTATAACATTTTGGCGTTTCTTTCCTCAGGTAGCTTCCTCCGTGGCTGTGTTAGTTGTAGATCTAAAACGTAGAGTCCTCAGACATTATTGCTGCAATGGGTCGCATTGATCCTGAGTGATCTTTTCCTCAGGTAGCTTCCTCCGTGGCAGTGTTGTAGGGTCATCAGGCTGGAATGCAGAGACTTCTGACAGTGCTGCCACAATTGGCCGCATGGCTCCTGTAGATCCTTTCCCAAGTTAATTTTCTCATTTTATAACTTGGTTGCACGTGCCGATGGTGTACATTGCATTACATTATTGCTTATTGTACATTGTACGTGGATCATGGATAGAGTAATCTATCCGATAATAAATATGCCTGGAAGGACCAGTAAAAGTGCAAGAGAACCAGAAAATTATAAGAGAAATGTCAAAAAACGTTTGAGGTGAGTGTCCTTACTTCTGTAACAATAAGCTTTGTGGCCAGAAAATCATAAGACATGTTTCTATTATATAAGTATTTTGTGTTTTCAACCGTTTACACGTACATACAGCTGGCTAGTTTTTCACCGCTTTAAAAGTCGCGCAGCTGACGTGTTGATTGAAACTAGAGGCGGTTTTAGAAAATCTCATATTTACTTTGATAAGCGACAGGCTGTTAAAACTTTCATAAGGCAACTGAATCCTATAGAATCTCATAATACGAGAGGTAAAAGTTGCCGGGTATAACTTCCAAGTGAATTGAATCTTGCCAAATTGTCTGCTTTGTACAATGCATCTGTAACGGAAAAACGGAAAGTAAAGGATTATTATTTTCGGCACATTTTTAATTTTAATATTACTTTTGGAACCCCAGCTACTGATGAATGCTGTTTTTGTTTGGAAATGGGAGAACGCTTAAAGGTTGAGAAATATACTGAAATGCGTAAGGAGCTGTTGACCAAAAAGCTTATACATAAAAAAAAGCTAAGTGTTTTTTGAAAAACTTAAGGAAAACTGACAATTGTTTGCTTTTATCGTTTAATTAATTTAATTTGGACATTTAGAAGATTGTTAAGGATTCCATGGGTAGATAGAGTCACGAATACAGAAGTGTTAAGGAGAATAGGCACAGAGAGAATAATGGAAAATACAATAAAAGAAAGGAAATTGCAATATCTTGGACATGTGATGAGAGGTGAAAGATACAACATCTTGATACTCATAATTCAAGGAAAAGTAGAGGGTAGGAGAAGCGTAGGAAGAAGAGGCGTTTCCTGGTTGAAGAACTTGAGAGAGTGGATTGGGTGTAGCTCAATGCAAATGTTCAGAGCAGCTGCCTCGACGGTCAGAATAGTCATGATGATTACCAAGCTTCGTCACGGATATGGCACTTAAAGAAGAAGAAGATCGTTTAATTGCCAAAATAATTTGGTATTGCCAAAAGTTAGCAATCAAGCTGCATACTATAGCCGACAGCTCTATTGCTATAATCTATCTGTTATTTGTGGCACTTCGCGTCCAAAAAACCAGAAAAAGCTGAACGACCTAAAAAATCTACTGAAAAAGCATTTTGGGTCCGAATGGCGCAAAGTTTCCAGTTTATCTTGATTTTCGAAGAAATTTGACACCCAGGGATATCATAGGCACCTGAATATTGACACTGAGGATTGCGAATATCATGGTATGGATGAAGAAAAAGACTTGTTGGTGGCGAAAAGTAATTTCTCATAACTAAAAATTTTCCTGAGCAATCAATAAAACAAAAATTTGTGTCAAAAACGGCTCTCTTTATTTACATTAGTTACAAAAATGACTCATAACCATCCTTAGAATCAAAATCGGCTCAATGTCAACTTTAAAGCTTATTATAGGCTAAACCATTCAAGGGAATTTAATGAAATTTTCAGACCTTACTGGATATAGTAGTAAAAAAATTGTAAAAAGTAACCAATGTGACAGCTAGTAAAATTTGAGCACTGCAGAAAATTGGTCTTGCTGAAAACTTTTTTTGATGGTCTTTAGTCATCTTTGTAATTAGGCTACTTATACACACTCACACCTATACGAACACAAAGACAAATACACAAACTCTCTCTCATAAACTACCACACATACAAAAACTCAAAAAAACGCACACACACCAACTTAGAAAAGACACAAACACGCACAGTACACGCACAAACACACACACACATTAAAGATAGAGAGATAGAGACAGACGTACACAAACGCGTGCACACCCGCACGAATATATTCACGTGTGCGCTCGCACACATACACATATTTCCTTTTAGATTTTATTCGTTTAGATTTCCGAATATGATAAGACTATTAGGACGATTTTTATGTTAATTTGTTTTAATAAATATTTATAACTTGTGTAATAAAGTTGCCAGAAACCGTTTTATCAAGAATTAAGGGAAACAACAACGCTAAAGGTCGTATACATTTGTATATATTCAAATGTTTTTCTATTGGTTTTCTTTCCAGAAATCATATTTATTACTACTGTATTGTAACACTGCTAAAATTATTTAACCAAAAATGTACGTATTTTAACCAAACACTTTATGTAAGAAATAGGTTTTTGTAGTTAAAGGTTAGATTATATCGTGACTTTAACTGAATGTTATTTAACTAGGTGAAGACATTAAGTGGGATAGTTTGCAGTAGGGCTGTTCAGACTTTAATTGGTGTTGTAAAGAAAATTTATGGAATAGTTGTTGTTGTCTCTTTCTAAAAAATTTTTATTGTCCAAAAATTATACGTATCTACAAAAAAGTAAGTTAGTATGCTCATCAGAGTTGCTAACTTCTCATTGAGCGTGAAGTTGAAAAATTTGCTCACGTATTAGTCCAGTCGTCAGAGAAAGTTTAAATCCAGCGTTGTTTAAGCATATTTAAAATGCCTTAAATTTGTTGCCAAAACTCAAAACTAAAATTTTATGCTATAGGCTTTGAAGGTTAGGCTTTAGTAATCGAAACTTCATAATGGCCAGTCAATGAAAGAAATAGATTGTATTGATCTCATGAGAATCATAAAAAATGGAAAAATCGTGCCACATTTATTTTTTAACACCTTTACAAAATCTGAGTTTATTTGCGGCAAAATACAAAAATTGTATAAGAAAGCTGAACCCTTTGCCTTTAAAACACATCTTGATTTTTGTCGATAGGACACTTGAATCAAAAGATATCAACTTTTTACCGTCGAGCTGATAAAAATTTTATGAAACATTGATTTCGCGCGCGTAACTGACATTCAGTGTCTAGTAGTGACATTCAGTTTTTACCGCTCTACGAGGGCGGTTTTAGGGGGGAAGCCTGGGGGTAAAATTGGTACTTTGTTGCGTCTTTTTTAGGGTCTAAAAATTAACATTCTCGACAAAATTCAGTTCACTTTAAGTAGTAACATCTTTAGAGATAATAAAACAAGAGCCGTAGCTATGTTGGTTTTATAAATATTGCATTTACATAAGTATATAGGGTGTGTGAAAAGAAGCGGTTTTACTGAAGATCTAATCCATAGATCCATAGCTACATCTAAATGAACTGTCCGAGTGGACGTACGAAGTCTGGCTATTAAATAACGAGACTGCGCGCGCAGAAGGCGTCCTAGAGGGGAAGAGTGGGAAACAAATGCAGCATTGGATAGCTGAAAGTGTCTACTCTTTCAGTACGAAAACACGTTTTTGTGGCTGTAGTAGTATTTTTTCTGGAGAGGTTAGAAAAGAACGTGTTTTTCTCCCGCGCCGATAATAATGTGTGACGAAAAACATGAGCCACGGATTAATGTGAAATTTCTCGTTTAAAAAAAAAAACTCCGACTGAGTGCTATAATTTGTTGAAAGAGGACTATGGTGAGAATTCTCTATCTCGTGCGCGTGTTGTCGAATGGTATAAACGGTTTTCTGAAGGCCGAGAGACAGCCGAAGATGACCAACTTCCAGGTCGACCTATCTCTGTTACAACTCCGCAAACAGTGACCAAAATAAATGAAATTGTGCGCGAAAATCGTCGTATGAGCATTCGGATGATTGCTGAGATTGTAAACGCCGATAAAGAAACTGTCAGAAAAATTTTACATGACGAATTGAACATAAAGAAAGTCTGTGCGAAGTTGGTCCAAAAAAATTTGACCCCTGACCAAAAGCTCGTCCGTCAACAGATCGGCTCAGATTTTCTTGAGAGGTTACATAAAGAGCCTGAATTAATGAAAAACATAATCACTTGCGATGAAACCTGGATATTCAAATACGATGTTGATACTAAGCGACAATCCATGCACTGCAAAACTCCTTCATCGCCAAGAATGAAAAAAGCAAGGGTGTCGAAATCAAAATTTAAAGTCATGCTAATTGTTTTTTTCGACGATTAACGGCATCGTGATAACTGAATGGGTTCCAGAGGGTCAATGTAAACCGAACTTACTATTTGAAAGTTTTGGCAACGCTGCGAGTGCGAGTTCGTAAGAAACGGCCGGAGTTGTGGAAAACAAGACGTGGATCTTGCACCAGGACAACGCACCTGCCCATAACGCGATCTCTGTGAAGCGGTATTTAGCCGCTAGTGGCATTCCAGTGCTCGAACACCCGCCGTACTCGCCTGATTTAGCACCCTGTGACTTTTTCTTGTTTCTGAAGATCAAGTCTGCCTTAAAAAAATCCGGTTCGAGTCGATGGAAGAGGTGAAGCGAAAAACGGCGGACCTATTAAAAACTCTAACAAAAGAAGACTTCCAGCATTGCTTTGACCAATGGAAAAAACGAATGGATTGGTGTCTGGTGAGGGAAGGGGAATATATTGAAGGAGAGCATTCGATTGTAGAATAATTTTTAAAATAAAACTCTTTTTCATAAGCAGTCTCGTTATTTAATAGACAGACCTCATACACACTCAAACGCAAATATACGCCTTATAAATTTAAATCCTCTTGTTCTTTTGTCTTTAAAAAATAAGGTCCCCATAATCAATACATACATTGAGGAATAGAGCATATTGATTGACTCACACTGCAAGTAGATAACCCATTAGATATTAAAATGGTTTGGGATCTGCTCTAAAGCAAACTTTACATTTACTAAATATGATTTTGCATAAATTCAAAGAAGTAGAATTTGCTCCTGCCAAAAAAATAAACTACTTTACTTTAGAAGTTGATTCTTTAGTTTCATCTTGATCAAGAACTCAGGTAGTGCATGAACTTCAACTACATTGTGCAGTTAATTACTAAAATCCTCAGCCAAGTATCTACATATTATAAAAGTAACCCTTTCCTAACTACGGCCCCTATACCAATACCAATTAATAAAGAAACACCAAAAGCGAATCGTAGAAAACTTTTAAATTCTAACAAGCACTCATGTATGAGAATAATTAGATGATACTGAAAAAGAAAGAATATGAGGATCAGAGTCCTCTGATTAGTCATTGGATGCTGATTTTTCGGATATATCAGGATGACGAATTGGTTGACATTGTTTTTATAATGACATTATGAGATTTGTGGACCTATTACTCTGCAGGCAAGCGTCGAACCAAATGTGTTCAATATTTGAAGAAATTAATTGTAGGTAATTAATTCAATTTTCTGCAATTTTTCTAGAATCTACAAAATCAATTTAATAATCGACAATCATATGCCAGCAACAAGCACTTTTTAATTTGATATAAAATTGTGGGTTTACAAGAAAATTAACACCTTGGTCGAAAGAACTTTGTACAACTGCTACAAAAAAACAAGACACAATACAAAACTGCTCTTCATAAATACCGCCGAAACGGAAGTGAAGGAACAAGAAACACTCATGAAAGAATTTTTATTTTCACTTTAACTTATAATAATTTCCCTTCTCAAGTAGGTAAGAAAATTAATCAGATGCGCGAAAAAATCGTTAATGTAATTCCTAAAAATTTCTATTAATGGTTTAAAAAAGAATGTACTCAAGAATGTAATGTACTACTGAACAAACAAACCCTCCTTCCCAATCTCTCAAATTTGACTTTACTGCACACTCCTTTTACAATTCAGTAACTCTTAAATGTTCTTCCAACTTGTAACAATTTAGCTACAGGTCCCAAAAACATCCAATTAACATTACTTAATCATCTTTCAATATCTGCCGTTAAAAAATTCTTATATTGTACAACATAATATGGACCAATCAGAAATGTCCAATAATATGGACGGTATCTATCATTATACCAATCTAGAAAGAGAATAAGTCCTCGACTAATCCAAATTCTTACCCTCCTATTTCACTAACATGCACCTCGTATAAGCTGCTAGACAAACTGGGAAACAAAAGATTAATGTGTTATATGGAAAAACACAAAATTTTAGATTCAGCTGAATCCGGATTCTGTCCATCTCAAAGCACGGCTGACAACTTAATAATGTTACAAACAGAGATCAAAACCGCATTTGAAAACAAATAAGATTTAATAGCAATATAATTTGATATCAAGATAGTCTTCCACAACAACTTATATGGAGACGAACTAATTTTATATTGCCGTAGTAAAGATAAGTTCACAACTACAAATTTAATCCAAAAATTTAATTCAAAAATGAACTAAATGAACATGGAAACTACAGATGACAAATGTCAAAGCTAATTACTTCTTCTTTTTCCTCTTTATAAGCAATTCTGCTTGTTCATTGGCGGATTAATACCTCTATGGAAGGTTGTTACTACATCTTTTGCCTATTGGTATAATATAACACTTCTTAACAATGTTTTGACTGCTGTCAATAAATAAACAATATGAACTTCCCGTCAAATTCATTGTCGTAGCCTACTTAGTTTCGAAAAAACTTTTTTTAATCATATGAAATAACAATGGTCAAAATAGGTATCAACATTAAGATTCTTCTGCTATAAAAAAATTTCAAAGTACCTACTGACTTATTTTTTAATTTAATTTATAATACAGGGTGAGCCAATACTATACTTACTTATGTTTATGCGTTTTTATTCATATCTCGAGTTCGGCAAAAGCTATTAACATGCGATTTGCGCCATTTTGTTACGAATTTAATCCAGATCCAGAATTTAATTTTAATCCTATTAAAAATTTTGAAGAAAAACAAATTTTAATTTTTTCTATTCGAAAGTACCCTCTACCTATGACAATTAAAACTAAATGCAATTATTTTATAGTAGATGTAAATTCATTCATCTACACTCTTTCTAATGACACTAATTTTGTTAAAATCGGTTGATTCAAACCAAAGTTATAGGTATTTATCCACAAATACTTTCCCACTCTCCCCCACCCTTTATTTGAAAAAATAAAAAAAAGTACTTGAACAACTTTGTGCGGAATTTAGGCCTCTTTCTAGTTTACTTATTTAACACTTGGTATAATTGGGCATATTTCACAAAAAAGCTGGTTTTCAAATTTTTCTTCACAGGTTACGCCCCCTAGCGGTTAACCCAGAAACTTGAAAGTTATTTCCAGCGATTTCTCTTGGCCACTTTTACTAAGGAATTTTTTCTCCTAAAGTTATAACATGAATAGTTTCTGATATATAGCCGAGAGATCGGCTTATTGGAGCACCCGGTATATGTCAACATCTAAGTCTTATTTAAGGACTCTTGACATTATTCAGAATACCGCATTACGACTATGTCTTGAAGCTTTCAGATCCAGTCCCGCCGAAAGCCTTTACTGTGAGACCAGTGAACTTCCCTTTTTGCTTCGCAGGCAACCACTTCTTCTGACAAACTTCGGATGTTAGGATGTCTTCAAATCGAAACAACCCTCTATATGAGAGCCTAACAATAAATACTAGACATTACCTCAAATTTTACTTCGTCCGACGTTTCACGACCTGTTGATTTTTCAGTAACAGATACTCATATTCTGTCATCAGACCCTCCTTGGATTAATAACATTCAAAAAATTAGCCTTTCCCTTAATAATGATCACAAAAATGAAACCAACTGTCAAATTCTGAGACAATATTTCTTAGAACTGGTCAACACAAATTCATATGACGAGATTCTCTACACAGATGCATCTAAAAGCGAGACAGGTGTCGGATATTCTGTAACAACTGCAAATAGTATTATTCAGAAGTTCTGCCTTCCACCATCCACCTACATCCATAGAGGAGAGCTATACGCCATCATTCAAGCATTAAAATGCTTATATAACCAAATTAAAGCCAAGGACACTGTAATAGGTACATATTCGATGCCCTCCTTTGATTCGATTAAAAATATATACTCCGAACATCCATTAGTTCATGCCATACATGAAGCAACAAACCATCTCACTTCTTCTGGAACAAGCATAACATTAATCTGAATTCCTTCACACGTTACAATTACAATCAAATCAGACATTAAATTCGTATAACTAGCATCAGAGCTAAAACCACTTTTCAGGTCTCAAATAAAAAATTTCGGACAAAACCAATGGAAGAGATGAACCTCGAAACTACACAAAATAAAACCTACCATCGAAACCTTTCAGCTACTTAACTTAAGTAGAAGAGACAAATTAATCGTTCACAGGCTAACAATAAAATTGGTCAAACAAGGTTGATACATGGACACCCACGGCTTGGGAGAAATCACCTGTCCACTTCTGTCTGTAAAAAGTTAGTGACTCATTAATCATTCAACGTGTTCTGACACAGTGTATCGAGTACAAGCAAGAACAAAAAAATGCTCGATACAAGATACTAAATTTCCTTCATGGAACGAATTTTTATTACAAAATTTAACGTTGTTCTTTTTTATTTCCAGTTTTTTTTTCTCTTTAGGTATGCAGAAATTACAGCTTTAAACCAAATCTCACCTCGAGTAAGTTCAGAGATCATTAATTGTATATAAGTATTTACCTACTAATATATTATTTCTTAGATATCCTGAAGATGAATAAATTCGAAAACTAGACGAAACCTCCAAGAGTTTTACTAAATTTCCAGGCCAAAATGATTGACTGCCACTCCAAAATAAACTTTATATATATATATATATATATATATATATATATATATATATATATATATATTATATATATATATATATATATATATATATATATATATATATATATATATATATATATATATATATATGCATAGGGTCTCTGTGAATATATTCGATGTAAAAGTGGTGCAATGCAGCAGAAATAAATCCAACAGCTCCGCGAGACTTATTTGATTTTCCTTTTTATTTGTAAAAGCATTTAAGAATATGGACTCCTGTATATTTAAATTAAAGCTAGCTCGTGCCATCAGAATACATTTAACGTATATATATATTATTCGGGTAGAACACAATGAAATTTTATTTACTCATTGGATGAGGTATTTTTAAGAAAATTACAATGGTCACAGTTGACGTGGTAGTGGGCGGACAAATGAAAGAAATGGGACAGGCTGATGGAATCAATTCTGAATTGAAAAGGTGTTTAAGTAAAAGGGCACCTAGATTAATGAATAAATTATAGCTTCGATTCTGAGGGTGTTTCCTTGTATTCGATTTCGAGTGCATGCTTACATTAGATTAATTATTTCTTAGAGTTTTTGGCAGTAGTGATAAGGTTCTAACCGATTGACTTCTTCTATAATTGCATAGAAACCCTTTTTCTATATTTTTATAAAATAGAATAGAATTTATTTAGTCCATATACAAAAATAGTTTTGTTTTTGACAAGTCAAAGGAATAGTGACAATTTTTACATACATAAATATAATTTTTATGCAAATTTAAACATTACAAATAAAATACAAATAAAAACATGAAATATCATCATAATAGGCAAATACCCTGACAAAACTGGTACTATTGTGTAAAAGCTGTATTTAGGTACTACGTTTTTGAATAGAAATAATGTTTCAAAAAGTGTAATTTGATTTGAAGCTTAAACAATGATAAGTGAAGACTTTTTACTTCATCTGGCAAAAAGTTATACAAACCAACATGAGTCGAATTTTTTATGCTCTTTGTCAACCTAAAACGTTGTACTCTAATAGCATCTCTAGATCTTGTATCGTGATCATGGAAGTTGGAGTTTATGTTAAACTTACCTTTGTTGGCATGAATTTCAATCAGCGTCTCATATATATATATATATATATATATATATATATATATATATATATATATATATATATATATATATATATATATAGACAGAGAGAGAGAGAGAGAGAGAGAGAGTGATGAAGGTAGTGGCATAATACTTAAATCCAAAAATAAAGGTTTATAGTATCCCCTATACTCTGCTCTTGCAAGTATCCTCACTATTCTTTTTTGTAGTTTAAAAATTCGATTTGCTTGACAGGAATTACCCCAAACAGTTATTCCTATGGAATAGTGCAAAGTAGCACATTCTAAGGGTACTTTTAGAAATCATATAAACAAGTTGCGTATTAAAAATATGCTTGTAGCAAGTCTAGAACTTAAGTAATCTGTATGAGATCTTCAATCCTAATTATCACCTAGAAAAAATCCTTGTTCTGTTTCCTTTCTTATATATAGGAATTATAACGCTTCCATTCCATTCTTATTTCATTATATCTTCTTTGTAAAGGAATAATTGTTTTCTTTGAGGATAGGACACAATGAAACACTATTATAAAGTTTAAAAAAATATAATTGAAAACTTAAAAATAACTCAATAGCACATTTATGAAGTCAAATGTTCAAATCTTAATATAGTATAATAATAATCAGTCAAATAGAACAAAACGTTAAAATATTCTAGAAAATAAAATAACAATTAACAATTTTTACGCGGGTTAACCAAAAATTAAATAGGTATTCATAAAAACAAAAAAATTATCAAAATTAAGTCCACTTAAGAAATGATACTTATGAAAGACCATTTGTAATACAGCTTGTCGACTCCACATCCATGGTAACAACTCTTTGGTTAATTATATTTTTCCTTTGAGCTTTTATAATCTCTTTACCAATTGCAACTCCCAAAGGAGGCGGCACTGCGTTGCCAATTTGTCTGTATTTGTCCAAAATGTTTCCACAGAATCTGAATTTATCTGGAAATCCTTGCGATCGAGCACACTCTCTCACGCTAACTACTCGATGTTGTTCGGGATGAAGAACTGAAAAATATAATATTATCTAAACTTAACATATTAAAATAAAATAAGTTTATATTTGGTTTGGAAATGCATAATAGCACAGCTTTTATAGAAATAGTTACAACGACCTTTATATAGCTCTGTTAAATGCAGAAAAATTATAAATATCGAAATCCTTTTGTGTGAGTGTTCCACAAGTATTGATAAAAATAATACAATACAATATCAAATAAAACACGATAAAATTATAAAATACAATTAAATGCGGAAGAATGGAGAACGAGCGAACTAATTCTACTATTTAAAAAAGGAGATAAAACACAGCCAGAAAACTACAGAGGTATAAACTTGTTAAATACTACGCTAAAACATACAACTAAAATTTTACAAATGCTAATAAATCAGAGGATAAGTTTAGCAGATGAACAACAGGGTTTTCGTAGTGGAAGATCGTGTACAGATGCAATATTCATTATAAATCAAATCACTAGAGTATAATAGACCCGCATTTCTGTGTCTGATTGACCTAAAGAAAGCGTTTGACAGAGTAAGACTCAAATATGTAATCCATCTTCTGTATAATAGAGAAGTACCCCTAAATATTATAAAAACTATCGAAAACATCTACCAAAACAACAAAATGAAAGTCAGAATAGATGGACAACTTACAGAACCTATAGAAATAGGCAGCAGAATAAGACAAGGGGATTCATTGAGCCTCATGATCTTCAATTTGATCATGTATGAAATCATCAAAAGCGTTAACAGTTGAAGAGGATACAGAATGGGAAACAAAGAAATAAAATATAATAAGATGAAGATAGTCTGCAAAGACTAGTCCACATATTTAACGTAAGAGCAAAAGGATTTATTATGATAATCGCATCTCAGAAAACAAAAATAATAGTGGTCAGCAAAAAACCAACCAGATGTAAAATAGAAGAAGTCATTAGAAGAAAATGTAACGTACAGTGGATAAATGAATGGACACAAAATAGAAAAAAAGAATGTAATAACCACATAAGCAAAATGGAGCGAGAGAGCAAGAGATAAGTCACCAATTGGCAGAAGTATCGGACGACCACGCAAAAGATGGAGTGGCAACTTTCCATAGAGTTATTAGACAGCTTCTTAAAAATCAAGCGTAGACTAGATCGAACCACAACAGCTAAATTAATTAAAATATAGAAAGACCAAAAAATAAAAAGGAATGCTAAGCTCAATCCGACATCTGAGAGAGTAAAAGGATATAAAAACAAGAATATTTCTTTCTTAAACCAATAGGAACTAAAAGTATAATGAAGAGCAGAGAATTCTGGACAGGTTTTTGAAAAGAAGTTTAATAACTAATGGACAAAAAATTTGATATCTGAACAAAGTTTTTTTTACGTACAAAAATTATTTTTCTCTTACCTCTACCTTGTTTTCCCATGGGTTCAGGATTTGTAATAGTAGTACCAAAATATCCAAACCACTCCAGTCTACCATAAAGTCCTGCCCAATGATTATGACGGTCAGCAGTATGAGCCAAGCACCAAGGAATTAAGGTATATATTTGTCTGTCTGAAGGATCACAAGGTTTCCCAAGTACACACTGGCATACGCCTCCTCTCGTTTTCTTAACTCTGAAATATACAATCAATCAATTGAAAAAAAAAAGATCTCTGGGATGGGAAATTTTTCTAAAAAATATCAAATCCTCTACAGATGTAGATCTTCTTTTTATCGGTATATACTTAAATAACTTACTTATCCGTGGCTTGACACAGCATATTTTGTTTGCTCTTTTTCACCAACGCAATAGCCATGGTCTCTTCTCATAATATATATCTTTTCAATGATGTCTTTTTTTTATTGCTGTTTTTTATTTATTCGCTTTGTTTCAATCTAGGATGTCCTCTTTTCCTTTCTTCTATATGGTTTCGATTTTCAAATTCCCAGAGTTATCTTTGTCTTCATCCATTCTTCGCATATTTTCATACCAGAGTAATTTCCATTTTTCTATTTAGTTATTTGGTATCTCCTCATTCTAATTCGTTCATTTTGCACTTTGTCCATTAGTGTTTCTTGAGAATGCTAGTGCCCACGCAGGGTTGTAAAACCAGAATGATGAATCGGCAGCTTCTTCTTCAACGTATTCACCTCCAGGTCTTCTGCGGTGTTTCGAATGACCATATGTTGCGTTTTATCATAATTAATTTCTAAATCCCATCTTCCAAATTTTACTTTGAGCTTTCTTATTACGTAGACGATGCCATCTTTGTCTTATGCTAAAATTATTTGATCATCGGCAAACAAAAGGCTATGAATATAGTTATCGTCAATATTTTTACTCCCATCTGTTACAGTTAGTGACAGGCAACAATCCTGCTAAAGTCTTTTATTTACTTTTAATGGTTCTGATTAGTTTTATCTGACTATTATCCTACATTCATAGTCTTCGTCAAGTGATTTTACGGCATTTATGTAGATGTTATTTTCATGATTTTGCATAGTTTTCCATAGGTTGAGGCGTGTTTTAGCAATCCTCTAGGTAGGTATGTCTCCAAGTCCAGCTGCTCTGTTATTTTTCATCCTTTTTAGTGCATTTCTTAATCGTTTTTAGATATCTCTTCAAGTTGTGTTTGTCTATCTCTTATTTCATAAGTTGAAATAAGCTGAAAGTATATAGCTATCTTTTTTCTTATAATAACTCTGAGTAATATTTTATACATTTGGCTATTTGTATTGGTCCTATCTTTACCCATTCATGGGTATTTTATCAGAAGTTTCTTAACATTTTCCATATCTCGCTTGTCCCCTTTTATCTTTCTCTATATTAATGGAAAAAATATTCCAAAATCCCGAACAAAATTTACTTTCTAAGAGTACGAAGTAAATGAAAGGTATTATAAATTATACTCTGGTAATATATTGTTCAAATAGCGTTACAATTTCAGTATTAAGTTTATCCAAAAATTTTTCGCAAGACCTACAGTTTCTATGCTATACTTTTAATTGACATTTTGTAGGATTCACAGAATTGTCGCAAACCTATTCAAAAATTTTCAAACAAACAACCAGAAAATTGATATTTATATAATTCAAACAACTCCTAATAAAAATTATTGATCTAATTTCGAGATTTTATTTTAATCCTTAAATTTTACTGCAGCTCCATCTTGCGGCTAATAGCTAGAATATAAATATAACAAAGTTTGAAGATTTTGATCCGGGTTTGAATGTACGAGGAGTATACGAGGTGTATACGAGGAGGGAGCATTAATTAACCTGATAGAAGAACTTAGGAAATATAAAATACACATCATAGCAGTACAACAAACACATTTGACTTGAAACAACATTGAAAAGATTAGTCCATATACGTTTTATACAAGTGGAGGCGAAAATAGGAAATTTGGAGTGTGTTTTCTGGTACATGAAGACGTGGAGCAGGTCAAACTATTGCTCTATCTAAAAGAATGTGATCAATTAGAATTAAAGGAGAAAAGAATATGATAGCTGAGTAACATGAATTTTATGAAGAATTATAGTCATTGTCTGAGGAAATGTCCATACAAAATATTAAAATGATTATAGGTGACGCCTATGCAAAGGTGGGAAGAGAAGATATATAAAAACATAACAGGGGGCGAAAGTAAACATACAACTACAAATGATAATTGATTACATTCGCGATTAAAAACAGGATGAAAATAATTAGCACCCATTTCAGGAGAAAGAAGGTCCCATTTCCGGGACCAAATGAAACTAAGACCACATCTTAATACAAGAGAAGTTCGCCAATTTAATAACAAATTGTGAAAACGTGCAAAGGGGCTGACGTAGACTCTGATCATTTTTTGGTTAGAATTAATATGAGAGATGCAATAATTAAAAATGGTAGACATATTAAAATAGACGATAAAGTGGAAGTTAGAAATAAAAACGTGCCATTTTTTGTACCACAACCATATGAGAAGTTATGTTTTACATCTTCACATTGTTTGATAACGGTATTTTTGAAATTATTCAATATAGAATAAAAAGGAGGAATTTAGGTACCTATAAGGATATCTCAGAAGATAAGTTTGTGTACTATCAGGCATCGAAACTCGAACATTGGGTAAGTCCCGCCAATCTGCTCCTGGATAAGTCGGTATATGTGAGATCCTAGCCTCGACTAGAGGTGACATTTCTTTGCTAACGTGATCTCGAACTAGAGTATTATTGTCGCTTCTCAACATCCTTTGATAATGTGTCTCTGGGTCGCAGTCGTAGGGTAATTCAGTTTTAGAGTAGCCGTTCTTTATAGCCGGCAAATCAGATATAGCATCTTTTACAGTGATTGTTCGATATGGGGCTGAGTCTGTCCATTCACATTCTAAAACAAAAACAAAGATAAAGAAAAAATATAAATAACACAAAATGTTGCTTATTAAAATTAACCAATAATTTCTTGAGTTTTCTATTACCAGACTCCACGACTTATTCAACTATTGTATCTATAGAAAACCTACGCAAACTGATCATGTCATCAAACTTTTATTATAATCACCAAATGTCACAAAAATTAGGAGCTTTTCAGTTTCATTCATGGATTAAATATCATCCCTTTATCAAATTGTTCTCTTGTTCTTCAACAATCAACATTTCCTAGATATTCTAATACTTTTACTATTGTTTTCCCCTGGTGATTTTTTGTTTATTTGTAAAAAGATTCCCGTCAAAATTGGAACCGACTCACCACAAAATTGAAGTCGTTTGTCAATATAATTAGGAGCATGGCTTGTTCTTAGCAACTTATGACAAAAGTCAAGAAGTAAATATTAACTACTTGCACTGACAGGTAACATGTTTTGGAATTTTTGTTGCAATGCATTTGTTCTTTTATTATTTATTCTATTACTTAATTAAATTAAACTCAAATAAAATTAAATCTTAAAAAATATAACCTCTAATAAGCTGTTTTCCAATTATGACAGATTTTTATATCGTACACTCAGAAATATTAAGATGCACAGCGTAATATGATAATTTTGCTTTTAAATAACCAAGTTTAAACAGGAAATTTCTTTTGGCGCCATATTTGTAGCATTTTTTTGACGTCATAAAATTTTTGACGTGCATTGAGATACGTTTTAGTTTAAGTCTATATTAAATGTTAATAAAAGCTAGACATACCGTTGTAATAGCTATATCCATCTACGTTGAAGCTAAGATGAGTTGCCTTTTTATTAAATACATGTAGTGGCTCAGGATAGTTTGGCAAAACTTTGCCTGGAGCAGCGGCCATCAAAATTAATCGTCGTCTCGTTTGGGGAACCCCGTATTGACCAGCTTGCAATATTCCAAAAGTCACTTGGTATCCCATAGTAAGAAGACATCTCAGTGTTAACTTCAAAACCATACTTTTTTTAAAAGATACAAAGTTTCTAACGTTCTCCAATATAAAATATTGGGGCCTAAAAAAAGAAATAATAATGTATGATGTATTCGAAAGAAAGACAGCCATTAACAGTAAGTTTACAGTTTACCGTCACCTTAAGTTCTTTTAGTCCATCAAAAGTAAAACAGTAACATGCATCCTACCATTCCAATTTAAAAAAAATATATGAAAAAAAATAAAATTCTCATTCATACGAAAGGTAACAAGGAAGATATCAAAAACTACAGATCTATAACTATACTACCAATCATATACAAGATATTCACAAAGATCATTAACAACAGATTAACAAATGCATTAGATGCTGCAGAGCCAAGAGGCTTCAGAAGTGGATTCAGTACCCTTGATCATAACCATAGGGTTCAAAAACTAATGACTAGAGCTAAAGAATATGAAATACTGCTAGAACTAACCTTTATAGATTTCGATTCTATATATCCCAAGGCAGTTACAGAATCTTTGACTAACCAAGGCATTGGCAAACCATACATAAAGACTTTAGCAAATATATACAGATAAGCAAAAGCTAAGAATGAAACTGGCTTGGGCATCTTTTGGTAGAAATGCATTCAAATCGAAGACGACACTCCACCTGAAGAAAAAAGCATTCGATCATTGTACATTACCAATCATGACACATACGGCTGCGAAACGACACTAAAAATACAGATAATAGCGAAACTCAAAGGCACTCAAAGGCCAAAGGAGTGATGCATGCTAGGTATAAAATTAAGAGATCAAAACAGAATAGAATGGATCAGACAAAAAACCAAGGTCACTGATATGATCCACAAAATTGAATCTTTAAAATGACAGCAGGCGGGGCATTTAGCGAGAAGAACTGACAATAGATTGACCAGTAGAATTACATTGTGTTAATCAAGAGGTGTCAAGAGACCAAGAAGATATCCAAATTTATGATAGGACTATCACATAAGAAAACAAGCCAGTACAACATGGCACGAAAAAGCGCATATTACACATTTGTGGGCAGAAATGAAGAACAACTATGTAAGGGAGGCTGCACCATAATCGGTAGAATACGCTGAGAATAATGATGATGATAATGATATGACTTTAAGTATAAAATGTTTTAAATTAAAATTCTAGTTAATTTAATATAGTAGATAAACTAAAAGCACCAAAATTAAATAATGCCAGAAACATGTAACCTACCTATAATATTCACAAAAAGTTAGCAAGGAAACAACAAGAGAATTCTTAAACGAAGAGTAATCCCCGCATTTGAATCTGTTCATTCCCGAAAATCCTTGACAAGGCGGTCCCCCTACTATCATCTCTACTTCTCCTTTTTCAGGTAAACCTTTTTCTTTGGTTTCGTTATTGACTATAAACTTTAATAAATTATTGCAGTCGTCAATGAACACTTTACAATCAGGATTGTTCAGCTTAAATGCATTTGCTGCAGATACTTCCTTCTCGATCTAAAAATGGTTTAGTAAAAAATATAAGTTTGCACATGTTTTACTTTAAAATAAGACACTATTCTGGGAAGCTATCTATCGGATTGTTTTCATCATATTTTAGTAAGACACGTTTATTTAATTACACATGCTTTTAAATAATGTTCACTGCTTTTAAATCAAGTTACACATGTTCGTAAAAGTCGTCGAAACACATTTTCTTGACATATTAGCTATAACTTAAACGCGCTAGTATACATGAGCTCAGAAGTTATTAAGAAATAATCATATGTCGCATGCTATAGTAACTTACACAAGCATAATATTGGTTGCCCTCTATACATACCGTAATAACTTATATAATGAATATGATAATAGATCTGATATTCTGCGCAATATGATGCAGCTACCACAACTCTCAGCTTCATCGTTCCAATTTTTAATGAAATTAACATTTTCTTCCTAATAATTTATTTATTTACAAAGCTCAACAAGCCTTGAAGGCCAAGGGCTAAAACATAATTAATATAATACTTATATATTACAAGACATGCATCAACTGGGGTGGCTTCTTGTCCAATCATGCTCCTTGCCTACTAAATTGGCTTACGATTCTTCTTCATTCAGTCCTGTTTGTTGCTCTTTCTTTCCAACCATCAATTCCCTTTTTTCTGAGATCTTCCTGTACGCTATTAAGGCATCTTTGTTTGTGTCGTCCTTTCCTTCCTTTCGTGATTGGGCTCCGTTTTTGAATCATCTTTGATATCCTCTTCCTTTCCATTCCCATCACGTGTCCCATCCATCTCACGTTCTGCGATTTTATAAAGCAACTGATGCTTGGTTCGTTATACAGTTCCTCTAGCTTCCTGTTTGTTCGTCGCACCCAACCTTTCATCATGTTTTTGCTTCTATACATAGCTCTGAACATTTTCCTTCTCCATCTTTCCAATTCTTCTGTATTTGCCTTTTTCATTGTCCATACTTCACTACCATACGTCACTATGGGCCTTATTACTGTTTTATAAATCCTTAACTTTGTTTTTCTTGAAACATATTTGAATTTCATTAGTGGTCTTGGGCTTCCCATCTTTTTATTTCCTTTTGCCTGAATACCAATCTGATATTCAGTATCCATTCTTCCTGATCTTTCTTTTCTATAATATCCCTAAATAAGTAAAATGGACCACTCTCTCGAAATTATATTCTTTATTTTATTACATATGAAAGTAAATTGCTCCTCTTCTTTGTATAAAATACTCTGTATTTTAGGTATCATGTACTTTGACTTTTCCTGGTTTATTTCTAGGTCAAAATATTTTATCATTATCATTTGTCACGTTATACACAGCTTCTTTCCCCAGTTTTGTATTGCAGTCACCGATTACTATTTTTATATCATGTTTTGATAGAACTTCATACTGATGAGTCCTATTAATTATGCAACCAATAATACACTACATCTCGTATTCTGCAAACACCACTCTCAGCTCCATCGTTTCAACTTTTTTCCATAGACGTATATATCAACATAGAATGAGCAGTCTGTAGACCTAAGTGACCATTTTTTTTCCTTGTTCGTTGTGTCCCTGTCTTACATTAAGTAAGTATAGCAGCGTCTCTTTCGGGCAGCGAGAGAAAGAGGGACGAATTGCAATGAGCTAAAAAGGGACAGATCGAACAACTACGAGAGATCTTGTCGTCAGTACGGGCGGCCGGTATGCTCGGTCTATGTTAATATATTATAAATTTATGCTTTTTCCATGATACAAATTTCCTTCCTATTAACTATGCAACCAATAATACACAACAATCAATATTCACCACTTCATCATTTCATCTTTTTTATAGGTTATGATTAAATAGGATGAACTGGATATAAGAACACTCATTTCATATAGAACGCTAGCAGTAGAAATAATACACATATGTGGTAGGCTTTTTGTACATAAATTGATGCTTACTCACCGCCCATTTGGAATCAGCAATTTTACTAATTTTCAACCCTTCTGAAAGACCTCCACAACCAGCAAATACATCCATGCACTTGAGGGGCCTATCGATTTTATCCCATATCGGTGGGAAGTCCGTAAAATCATTTTCCTGTTTTGAATTGCCTTTTACTTTTCCGTCAGCTAAAAACCATAGATCTTAAAATAACATGACTACGATATTGTTCATAAACAAATGTATTACCAATGGAATCTACTTAAATAGATTTCAATTGTAAATTTATCTGAAAAGGTTCAAAGTTGAAGTTGTAGCAAAACTTCGAATGATCATTAGACATCAAATATGGCACATACAATAATTGTAACAAGCCAGATTTTCCTGGATTCTATTCTATTTAATGGGAAAAAACACAAATTTGAATTAAAATACGTTACCTATATCTAATAAAAATTTCTGAGGTGGACATTAACATATACTGGATTTTGAATTAAAATTTTAATTTATTCCCATTAAATACAATATAGAACAGAAATGCCACAAGCAGATAGTTGCAAAACCATACTATCCTGTCTTAGCCTGTATATTTTTGTACAATTTCAAAAAAGAACAGCCAAGTCGGTCAGACAGCCAAGCGGGGTAGGCGACTGACTCGCATTTGCTTAGCTGTTGAATGGTTTAGTAACTTTGGATCAATCCCTGGCCCTGGACAGAAAAAGCCTAACGTATTAGATTAAAATTCTAAATGAATCTGCTACTTAGACTAGAATACACTGGCGTCTGATGGAGGAGCTACGGCAAGAGATAAGCGCTTGCTTCTTGGTGATACTGCTTCACTAGAATTAGTTGCCAACTATTTTAGTATTAAATAAAATAGATGCCAAAAGAGGACCAGGTCACAGATAGATTGTTGTAAAAGAAAATGCGGTGGATTCCATGTAATGAATAGGCTCAAATATAAAATAATTTACCAACATTTTGTTAGCTTTAAGTAATTTAAAACATCATCAGAAGAACAAACACACCAATGAAAACAAATGTGACAAATAAATTTTCTAATTATTTCTTAAAAATGACAAATTGAAAGTTTCTAAATGCCAAAATAAAGTAAAAGACCATCTTTACAAATTACTGCAACAATTTATGTGATCCGAAGTTGTATACATCTCTATGTAATTGATCAAAGATTCGCACATGAAAAATAAATAGATATTGTACGGTAAAACGGAGCTGAAACTACAGCACCTTATGGAAGAGTGAGTAACGCACACGGAGTACGTGGTAGAAGCTAAGAAAGATTCTTCTGATGTTTTCTAAAATTCTTTTTAAGGGCACAAAAAACCAACTGCACAAGTAAATAAAAGTTCTTAGTAAAGATTTATTAGTAATGTAAAGTAAAGTAAAAATTACCTTTTCCTTTTCCTCTTATGCCTATATTTTTCGCCTTTTCACAAAGCTCCTTTCTTATCTTATTTTCTGGATCATAAGCTTCAGTAAAATAGAACCGGTATGGACCCTGTTCGGACCATTCAATTATAGATTTAAAATTATACCCATATGACAAATAACATTTTCCTTCAACTTTGCTAAATGGAACAGTTATTACTGAAAGAAGCAAACAAAATACTAACAATTTATGAATTAATCACAGAATATTTATCAACTTGAAAATATAAAATGTTTAACTGATTGATTCTTATAGATGTAGTCTATAAATATAGAAACACAAATATAGAAAAAAATAAAACTTTTCGATGACCAATAGATGTGGAGTTAGATTAATTTGTTTAAAAAATCACAGCTACTTTCTTTATAAGAATTAAAATCGGTGCCATTCAGTCGACAAAGGATAAGTTGACTGTTTTTTCGACTAGCCAAATTGGCTCCGTGGTGGGAGACTCTTCTCTTATTGGTCAGGCGAGAAAAATTCGGAACTTTAAATCCCCGGCGCTTGAAAAATTTATCATATCTGCGTTAAATATGGACGAATTTCGATCACTGTAGCTGAACTCATACAAACAACTTGGAAAGATTATGGATGAAAGTCCGCAGTTCAGTTTCTAAATATGGAGTCCGAAAGGGCCACAAATTTTGCCAAATTTTACCTCAAAATAAGATTTCCCAAACGAGCAGAGGAGCGATAACATTTTTTTCATTGCTGCAGCCGAATTATATCCAGCGGTATCCTAGAGTAATTAGGATATTTTATTAAGAAAATTTAATATTTTATTAGCAATTTCTATAGTCTATTTCAAATAGCCTACCACTTTTTATTACTTTTTTTAACTTTTTTGTTTTTTATTTCTAGTTTTTATAATTTCTAGAAATATTCAAACATACAATACATTAGTTCGTGCTTACCTTCATCGCTATAAAACAAGTAATTCAGATCCTTGTTGTATGCCATAGTTGTGCTAATATAAGTATGTTCCGGTCTAAAGAAAACTCTAACTTCGATCTTGATATCCTCACTCTTTGTTTCTATGATGTCTTCTATCACACCGATAACAAATGGATCGCTTGTGCTATCATTGGACCCTTTTACGTTTTCTGTTTTCTTGCGAAAATATTCCGGGTGTAAGAATACATTTACTTGAGTTTCATTCTGTAACATTCAATTATTAGTTGTAAATTCTCGAAAAAAAAAATCAACTAGTTGTTCAGAACTAGTTAAAAAGAAATAAGAACAATGAATACATGCTGCTGCTCCCGGTTCTGACGAAATTGTGTATGAATTCCACAAATATGTTACACAAAAATTTATCAGAAGAGTTTAATAAAAAAGTAGTACTGATGACCTTGATAATTGCACTGATTGGTTTTATGCTTTTCCCTTCAAAGATGCGAAGAAATATGCCGCATTTGTAATCTAAATAATTTACAAAACCACTAAATTTTGTCGATTGGGGGTAAGTTAGTGGGTGAGTTCTTTTGAAAAACTTACTAGTGTAATTGAAAAAAAAAAAATTTTAATAATTTAGATCGTTTGTTGTGTGAAAGTTTATAAGTAAATCCAGCGTTTTTTAAGCATATTTCAAATGGCTCAGATTTGTTGCCAACACTCAAAACTAAAATTTCATGCTATAGGTTTTAAAGGTTAGGCTCTGGTAATCGAAACTTAATAGTGACTAGTCAATGAAAGAGATAGATTCTTCTATTTACCTTTAAAACGCCCCTGTGAGGCGCGTTTTTACCACCCTGTGGTTTTAGGGGGAAGCCCGGGGATAAAAGTGGTAAACTTTTTTGCAACTTTTTTGGGGTCCTAAGATTAATATGCTAGGCAAAATTCAGCTTGTTCGTATGATTTTTAGAGATTCAGTGGCATTTTCGTCTCTGATGACTGGAGTATTGTAGTTTTCTTATACTTTTTAAACAAAGCATTTTTAACGAAAAATCTTTTTTGACGTGCCATTTTAAGCTATAAACATTTAAGAACTTTTAAACTGTTGGTTTGTGGATAAAATATTTCATTATGTTCGGAAAGTTGACATTTTTATACGAATTTTGAAAAAAGTTGATCTACGACAATTTGGAGCAAACTTATTTTTTAATTTATGGCCAATTAGTTTATAACAATTAAAAAACGGCATTTTAAATATAAATATTTAATGATTTCTTACAGGAATTGTAAAAAATATTCCACTAACGAGATCTTCTGAGGATTTTTAAAAATGAGGCTCAAAAAAGACTAGCCGGAATAAGTGGAGGGATATTTATTTATAGGCTAGGGAGAGCCTATAAATTTATGCATCCCAAAATGAAACAGCAACTTCAAAGTACAATATTTTTACAATTTTTGTACTAAAACTTTGAATTCCTGTATTCAAAATGGCGCTAAATGGCTGAGACTTTCTTAATTGTTATAAACAAATTAGACGTTCTTCTTCTTTAAGTTCCATCTTCTATCGAAGGTTGGAAATCATCATGGCTATGCGGACTCTGTTGACTGCCACCCTAAAAGGTTCTGCACTACTGCATTCAAACCATTCCCTTAAGTTCTTAAGCCAGGATATTCTTCGTCTCCCCACATTTCGCTTTCGTCGGATTTTGCCTTGCATAATAAGTTGTACTAAATTAAAAAAAAATTAACTCTAGTGCAAATTATCATAGGATTCGTGTAAAAATTTCAGTTTTTTGAGTATTAAAAAATAACTTATTTTAATAATAGGTATATATGACATTTATAGCAACAGGGTATAAGTAAAAAATGACAGTTAGTTTGCACAAAGGTTTTACATGGAAAAATATATTTTCTCATTTTTTTTTGTAATATATTGAAGGTACCAATCTTCCCTTTCATATGGTACCTGTAGAATTACCATATATTCATTATTTTCTGAACAATGTTATTACAAAAAATAGATTTCTATGATAAACAAATAGAATAACTCTTAAACTAATTGATGGATCTATCTGAAATTTTGGTGGTTTGAAAAAATCCTCAAAATCCAACAAAAGTCGCTATTTCAAATTCCAAGAATGAGTAGCAGAGAAGAACAAATTTTCCCTTTTAGAACGGAAACAAGTGGAGATAAGTATGGACTGATGAGGACTAGCATTCCTATTTTCATAAATTAACAAAACAAGACTTACACGTTCTTCAAATCTTGCGAAGTTGTAGAATGTGTATACTTCTGGATCTAAAAACACCCCTGTGCCTACTTTGTATTCTTCATTTTTCCACGTAATTAAATTGTTTACTAGAGTGGGACTATCCATTTTTTGGAACACTTCTTCTCGCCTTAAACAAATATAAAAACAATTATAAAATGAAAGGTGCAAATTTTATGTCTTTGGTAAGAAGCTCGTAATCTGAGTAGTGATGAATAAAATGAATAAATGTGTACACTAGATGTGGTAACGCTATTTTTCCAAAACTCCAAGTTGTATTTGCTAAACCTCTTTTAACTTAATCGTGTTGGAGTACGGTATCAATAGAGTATTATGGCTCATTTCAGCATCCCTGCTTCATCAGACACTCAGGCTAATACACATTAAAAGCAGGCCATATATTTGACCATTTAATTCAACAAAGCGATAGCAGCTTTTGCTAAAAGATTTAAACTTTTAAACATTTGAATAACTCAGAGAAAAGAAAACGACATTATTAAATCGTTTTGATTCATGGCCACCAAAAAGCAGGTGGCACTTCTGTACGAGAACCACTGCAGTGGTCAAGTTAGAGACATTCGTTAGATTTTCCGAGTTTGAATTTGTATCAGCCCGAGTGTCTGATAAAGCAGGGATGCTGAAATGAATCATAACACTCTATTGATACCGTTTCGACCAAGGAATAGTTTTATTATATTACCTGCACGCTTCACAACAGCCGATATTTATGTCTGGGTCAAAATCAAGATCTTCGAATCTGTTATTATTAAATCTTTTAGTAAAATAAAACGTTTTGTCATCATCTTCGAATTGTTCTTCCAAGCTTAGTACACCACCTAATGATGACCAATTATCAGGAATTCGGCGAAATATTACCTAGAAAATAAAATTAATAATAGAACTAACAGAGATACCAGGATTCGTCAGATTTTTAATCAAAAAAGAAAGAAAAAATTTATAATCTATAACTGCTTTCATATTTTCAATGATATTTTGTTCAATAAGTCCGGGCTTAACCATGAGATGGCGACTATAATGAATTATCCACATGATATTTCGATAATGTCAACCTTCAAAAGCATACTGTCAAAATTTCATGTCATTCGGATTAATATTGACCGAGTTAAGCAGTCTGCTTGTCGTTACCCTAATATTACAAGGTTGTATGTAACAATATTGCTAATTTGAGAAAAATCGATTTAAAAAAATGAGCTTTCATAAAAATCAAATTGTTTTATATATTTTAAATTTGAATTTAAATTAAAAATGTACATATGTATTAAAGGTGATTTAAAGAAAAAATTAACAAATAATTGGTTTTTGTATTAGAAGAAAAGGTATTTGAAAAAAAAACCATAGAACCTTGATATAGCAAGAAAATTTTACTTTTTTAAAAAATTAACATAGAACTTTGTTAAATACAAAAAAAAAAACAAATTAAATCTTATTTTTGGAGGAAAATACACTCGTAGTATTCCTTATCAACTTCAGGGATATACTTGAACATAGATTTTAGGGCATCTATCTTATTTGGGGGAAGTACAACAGCCTTATCACATTTTTTTAATTGAAGCGGAATGAGTGGTTCTGTTTCGGTTTAACATGACCTTTTCGTAATTTTCTTTGATGTAAATTTACAGTTTTTAGCTCTTTGGTTGGATCAAAAGTATCTTTATACTTCAGTTCAAAAAAAGATTTAGAAAATTCTAATGCTACTACTTTTGAAAATGGTACAGCGTTGTAGTTCAGTTGGCTGGAAAAAGACTGAAAATCTATAAAATGTTCTTGTTTCATTTGAATTATTGTATATGGATTTTGTCGGTTTACTTTTAAAAGGTAGCGCAGAAGTGATATAGGAGAATAATATTCTACTTTATTCAACGTTCTTTCAATTGCACTGTGGATTGCATCCACCTCTTGAATACAAGCATGTCCTGGAACAGAAAATTTCATGGAAATATTTTGCACATTCTGATGTTTTTGAATTAGGTAACTGAGAGCATAACTCATAAGACTGTTTCGATTCTGTGGAACGCAGCTATCGCTCCACAAAATGATTTTTGTAAACTCTGGATGGTCCTCCAACACTTTTCCTACTATTTTATAAACTGCGCTTGCAATGTCATTTCCCTTTCTTCCATGTAAAGCTTCTGTCCACACGGCACAATACACCTTTTTCCCAACCGAAAGGTGACCGGTCATATTGTACACATTTAATTTGCTCTTATAAAAGAAATTTTTTATGTCTGCTTTTGGACATGTCAAAACATTTTCCAGATCAAAACATAATAAAGGTATTCCGCTTTCTTTATCTCTTTGTTTTTCTTCTCTCATATACTCTTTCTCTTTCAAATGATCAGTATATCTTCGTTGTGATTCTTCGTCTTCCCTCTTCTCCATTTTTCTTAATTTTATTTCTTCGCAGGTATCACATCTATCTTTTCTTGGTTTGTGAAAAGCTATATTAAAATAGTTGCAAAATATTTTTCTGTAGACAGCAAAAGAAACTGGATTTTTTTTGCATTCTCCAGCAAAATCCAAATAAAGCTCATACAATTTTTTGATACTTAATCCGCTTTCTAAATACTCTTTATTAGTTTTTTTGCGACAGTAATGGGATTCCACTCTTGGAATCATGTTAATGTGCTCCTTGACCAAGTTACTATCTTCGAGTGATGTTACCCGTTTTTGATGTTTGCCTTGTTTACTTTCGGGTAAGGTTTTGGTGGAAGTTTTATTGTTGTGCACCGTATAAATTGGTTTCTGGCTTATGCATAAAGTCCCAGTGTAAAAAGCAAACTTGGATCTTTTGATTATTTATCTCAAAATAAAACCTAAAACTTTTGCTTTTTCTTGAATTTTCTGGATTTTTGCGTTTTCTTCGTCTCCAAGGAGTCTCAGCTTCTGTGGTATGCAAAATATAGTTTTTCTTTTCAATGGCTGAGAGTAAATAATAGTTTTTAAAAATTTCCTTCCTTTGTTCGTCGCTAATTTGACGCGAGCACTTCATTCTGCACTTTTGTACACAATCTTTTTTATTCCTAATCTTTCTAGCAGGTACTACCTTTTTTCGAGAAGAAATATACTCTAGACCTTGATCAAATAAAGATTTTCTTTTGTTACATGTCGATTCAGAAGTGTTTTTCTGTCGTTTTCTAGTAAATATCTTTTTATCTTTTATTATATTATGAGTTGCTTCTTCTAGTAAAATTTCTTCGGAAATATGTCCAATATTATTTGTATCATCGAAATCAGAATGGTCTGGTTCTAGAATCTTAATTTTGTTATCTTCTGAAGACGGGATTTTCTTGGTGAATTCTGGAACTAAAGTTGTAGAACTGCTAGGTACATTTCTAAAATAAAAATAAAAAAAAATGTTTTCGCGATTTAGTTAAACAAAATAATTGTCAAAAATATTACCTATTTAAGTTAGACTGCAAGTCACCAGAACCAGAGTTAGATGCATTTTTATTCTTAATATTGCTAACAACTATGATTGGGGCCTTTTTATTCTTTGGAGTGTGAATGATTGAGGTGGAAGACGAACTAGGAGCTTTTCTAAAACAAATTAGTTTTTAAATAGTAACAACAAGCTAAATTATAAAAAGAAATTAATAAAATGTTACGTTGTTTAATTTTTTTTGTTTAGCAAATCATGCCTACCTGCTTGAATCCATTTCTGAGTTAGTTTCGTCATCACTTTCGCTGCTACTTCTTGACACGGGAATATTAATAACACGTCCACGAATTTTAAGTCTGAAACAAAGAACTTTTTGTAAAAAAAGAAATAAAAAATAAAAACCTAACCTCACAATATAAGATATAGAAAAATCTTACCTGCATTCTTTCATCTTCGATGATTTTTGAACTGGTAATACGTAATCCTCATCATCATCAGAGTCTTGGACATAGTCATCACTTAAATTACTCATTTTTTTTAATTCTAGACACAAATAAAACTCTCGAAAACGCTTGCGATTTGTATTATAAATACAGGAACATAACCTCACTTTTACAAAAAATACAATAACAAGGTTGTATGTTACAACATAGAACCATGTAATATTTAGATTTTAATCAAATTTTAAATTCCAAAGTTCTATGTTTACCATAGAACTTTGCTATTCATATAAACCATAATTTTGTACATACACCCTTGGTTTTTTTAATATTACCAGAGTTGTATGTGAGCAAACTAATTTCCATACAAATTGTGATGTAGTGCTAGTCACATAGAACTTTGTAATATTGAAAACTTAATTTAGTAAAAAATGTTACATAGAACCTTGTAATATTAGGGTAACGTTGTATTGTATTAAGTAACTTAAAACAAGCGTCCGACACAAGGAATAAGGAATCGTATGCGTCTGCTGCATCGACTGCATATTATAGCAGTGCTCTGCAGCGACTATATAAGTATTATTTTAACATATATGTATATATACGTCTATGGCAGCGACTGCAAGCGTCCAATTCTCAAAACAATAAAAAAATGAGCATTTGTAGGTTATCTACACGTGTTATGTGAGAAGAAGGTAGTGTTTTTATTTAAAGTATAAAACTTTGAATTTATATTTTTGTTCTTTAGGGAGAGATTTAACATTAATTAAAAGAGAAACCTAAAAAGTATAACATTACCTTTACTTTACAGATAATACTTCCTAGTAAAAGATTCTCGCAGTCATCGATAATAAACAATTCTTTTGGATCCGAAGTTTCCCCTAATATTGTATCAGATCCGCGACATAGTAACAGGCCGTGAAACATATATTGGTTTGAGGACTTATAAAACATTCGTGTAATTCTTGCGATGTAAGATGGTTCCTTCTGACGTTTAGATTTAACCATTACGTAATCGCCAATTTGAACCATAAAATCACCTAAAACATCATCTAAACTATTTATTTTGATTACAAAGGACCATTCAACACGCACAACAGAATATTACCGACTGTATTTCCTGTGAATAAATTGCAACTTCTGTACCAGGCTATTTTAAGTTGTACTAGCAACTTATTTTCAACCTACTGATAGCACAGCATCAACAGCGCAAATTATTTACAAATGTTCTACTCCAGTATTTTCTTCTTTGGCCTTTTTTCGTCCAAAATTGGAAACATCTACTTTAACTGTTTCCATTCCTGTCTCTTACTAGTTTACACGACTTGTCTTGATATATTTTTTGTCATAAGCCACCTTATTATAGATCTTCGTCTTCTCCTTTTCATTTCCCAAGGTCTCCATTTTATGATTTTTTCATTCCACGTTTCCTCTTTTATTCTAACGTAGGTAAGTAAAAATATATATTAAAATCCGAACTTACTTAATGTAACATCATCTATTAAAATTACATAGTTAACATTTAATTACCTTGTTACATAGTCCTTTTGCCGAGAATATCAATCTTGGGCACCTTAAAAATATGTAAAAAGGTAAACCGTCGTTTTTAATCAGTCGGTTATTTCGTATTTTGAGGTAGTCGATAGTTTCAATAAAAATTTTGCCTCTGTTAAACCGACCATGAGCGTATCAGCACGGGGGTAAAAGAATTAACAATAATTTAATATTTTAATCACAAAAAAAATTTTACAAACTCACGAGAATCATAAAAATTGACAAAATATTGCCAATTGACAAAATTGGCAAAATACAAAAATTGCGTACAAAATGCTGCACTCTTTGCCTTTAAAACGCATCTTGATTTTTGTCGATAGAACATTTGGATCAGAAGATATCGAATTTTTACCGCCGAGCTGACAAATTTTATTGAACATTGATTTCGCACTCGTAAAAGACGATTAAAAATTGCCGATCGCTTCAAGCGTTGTTTATAAGAGAACAGTTCATTCTGCATAAAAAAAGTTAATAAATATTTTTGTTTAAAATTATCTAAACTACATTTTTTTCTATGGTGTACAGATTCTTGGTAAATCGATTTTTTTCCGTTTTCTCCCCTCTACGAGGCGGGTTTTATGAGAGAGCCCGAGTGTTAAGGGGGTAAACTTTTTTGCATCTTTTTTGGCGTCCTAAAATTGATATTCTCGGCAAAATTCAGTTTATTCGTACCATTTTTAGAGGTTCAGTGGCAATTTCGTCTTTGACGACTGGAGTAAAGCTATGAAACATTATTTTTTATCGCAAAAATTTAAATGGAAAAAAGCAATTTTTTGCGTGTTTTCAATTTTTATGTATTTTGAAATGGTAACCAGTGTGTTTTTTGATTTAATTAAAAAGTTGATGTTTCAACGAAGAAAATGAGCCCCAGCAAATGTCAAAAAGACAACTTTACCATGTAATTCTTTTAAAAAGGAGTGTTTTAAGAAATACAAGGTCAAATTGTCAGAGCAAGAAGGTTAGTTACACCAGCGGAACGACTTGTGCTCTCCGGCGTATGCCCTTCAATACCGCACGACTTGCTAATCAATAAGTTACAAAAAATTGGCATAGTTCCTGTCTCCAGTAGATAAGGAAGCGGGGTCCTGAATCACTTTGGTAACCTGTCCATCAGGGTCTCCGATGCGAAGGTATCGATGCCATGATTTGACCTTGGGGGTGTACAAGAAGTACAAGAAGTGATCGACAATGACCAGAGGGTTGTAAGAACTGGTCGCTTATCGCTTGATCTCTTCTTCTTCTCTCCCGAAGAAGTGATCGACAATGACCAGAGGGTCGTAAGAACTGGTCGCTTATCTCTAGATCTCTTCTTCTCAGCCGAAGAATTGTCACCTACGTTACCTGTATGTTTTTACACTTGTCTCTTCTTTGTCTTACCTGTCCTGAAGAAGTAAAAGAATCGGTCGACAATGACCAGAGGGGGTGTCTTTGAGTGGAACGGACCACCTTGTATGTCGAGTGCAAAACTCATCGCTTATCGCTTCATCTCCTCTTCTTTTCGTTAAATTTGTACAGGGTGATCGAAAAAATAAATTTTGTATTGAGACTTGGAAATATTTTAGGTGTTGTTGCGTCAAAATTTTTTTTGTGTACGATGCTTAGATATATCTGTATAGCCTGCCTAGCCTAGCCTGCCTAGTCTTATCTTTACTTTTGAAACTTGTAGGAAAAGGAAAAATAACTATGTATCACATAAATGCTTTATTGTGTATATATATATATATATATATATATATATATATATATATATATATATATATATATTTTAATGATATATGTGGGTAGATGTAAATAAAACAATATTGGATTGATACTATAAATTTTATTTGTTTTGAAACATGTTATTTATCTGATTAAAAATATACACTCTACTGTTATAATGTATATTTTTCTTAACCTGTCGATAATAGTCCCTCGTCACAGAATCCATGTAACTCGCTCTCACCAAGTTATCATGATGTGAAGAATGACCCCGTAATATTTGGGAATTGTACCGGTCCTTGTACCTGGCCACTTCATTGGATACGATTCCATCCCTGATCTTCTGGAGGGATTCGCGGTTCTTTGGAATTACATGGTCTAAAGGCTGAAACATAAAAATAATTAATTAAGAAATATTTGTTTTACAAATACTACTACCTTTGTGTGTTATGATTTAGGCATGGTTTCGAAACAATACAAGTCAGGTAATATGGCTCCATGCATCTCTAAAGAAGTTTGACAAAAACAAAAGAATTTTTTACAGTTTTCACACCATAACGTTCCATACATTTTGATGATAGAAGTAGTAGGTTGGGTGTATGGTATTATTTTTCTTCTTGTATTCGATTGTAATTTTATAAATCTTTTTTGGTCGGTAAAAACTTTTTCCCATGACAATTTACTTTTCTAAAGAAAAAAAAACTGTGTATATATATATATATATATATATATATATATATATATATTTTAATGATATATGTGGGTAGATGTAAATAAAACAATATTGGATTGATACTATAAATTTTATTTGTTTTGAAACATGTTATTTATCTGATTAAAAATATACACTCTACTGTTATAATGTATATTTTTCTTAACCTGTCGATAATAGTCCCTCGTCACAGAATCCATGTAACTCGCTCTCACCAAGTTATCATGATGTGAAGAATGACCCCGTAATATTTGGGAATTGTACCGGTCCTTGTACCTGGCCACTTCATTGGATACGATTCCATCCCTGATCTTCTGGAGGGATTCGCGGTTCTTTGGAATTACATGGTCTAAAGGCTGAAACATAAAAATAATTAATTAAGAAATATTTGTTTTACAAATACTACTACCTTTGTGTGTTATGATTTAGGCATGGTTTCGAAACAATACAAGTCAGGTAATATGGCTCCATGCATCTCTAAAGAAGTTTGACAAAAACAAAAGAATTTTTTACAGTTTTCACACCATAACGTTCCATACATTTTGATGATAGAAGTAGTAGGTTGGGTGTATGGTATTATTTTTCTTCTTGTATTCGATTGTAATTTTATAAATCTTTTTTGGTCGGTAAAAACTTTTTCCCATGACAATTTACTTTTCTAAAGAAAAAAAAACAGCTTTAATTACCGATATATTTTTTAAGTTATATGTGAAATAACTTACCACACCATAGAGGACCCATTTTAATTTGTAGATTAATCGGTTAAAGAAAACCTGATGTACAAAAATAGAAAGATAATTTAAAAAACAAACTTTTATTTATTACCAAAATAATAAATAAAGAATAAGGAACTTTTTTACTATCAAACGTATTTAAGAATTATTTATCATTGAAACCCCATGGTAAAGTGTCAGTGCTTAAAAAATTAACCATTCTTTTATCATCATATGGACTAAGTGCAACTTTTCTTTGAGTTATTGTATAGACGTCATGTTTTTTGGAGACAATAGAATTTTGGGAAACCTCTACAATTGTTTTTTTAAATAAACTTTTATAATAATCTTCATAAGTTAGTTCCTTTAAAGCTGATTTCTTAATTCCTTTTGCTTTTTTAATTTCTTGATCCTGATTTAAAGTTTTTATCGTGTACATTTTTGAGCGCAATCCTATAAAATGTGTCATAATTTGACCTTTGTTTTCATCTTTCATCAAGCCCAATACTTTTTTATTCCTTAAGGGAATGTTATAGACATTATTTTCAGTGTACTCTGATGTGTCAAACTTATGAATATCCTCTTTAATATGAGCATATATATCATCAACAAAAAACTGATATATTAAACTATCTGTGTCCGTGTATAATAACTTGGCTTTATCTTGAAATTTTTTTTTAATATAATTATAATGGAAGTCATACAAAATTGTTTTCGAAATATCTAAAATACACATCCCAATGTAAATAGGTTTGTTAAAATTAATTTTCTGTTTTTGCATTTCAATTATTACCATATTTTCATCAAATATGGTACAACTATGAAAATTCGGTTGGGAAATGTAATAGTTAGCACCGTATGTACCACCCAGTTTGTTTACAATTTTTATATCCTTATATTTACGTACATTCTCTATACTTTTGCCATACGGAGCGTTTATAAAAAGTTTGAATAAATTTTTTTCAAATTCATTTTTGCTCTCCTTTCTCAATTCAATGTTTAAGTCAATATATTTCTTTAACCAAGGTGATTGTTTAAATTTTAGGCATCGATGAATCTTAGCAAGCTTCAGTCCCAAGCTAATAACTTGTTTTAAATACATATAATGAATAACATACTTCTTTTTATCATACAATGTCGTTAAGAGTTTTTTAATGGTAGAATTAGAAGTTGGTGGAGTTATGTGTTCTGGACACAATGGCAAATCTTTGTGTGAATTAAAAAGTTCTTTTGGATACTCAAGGTCCACTTCCAGCATGTATCCGTATTCACTATCATTGGGACAATTTAATATATTGTAATTGTAAATATCATTTAAGGGTATCCATTCAAATCCTCCATAAGGAAGGAAATAACTCATAGCTGAACCATATAGATTGTTCACATCAAAGTACATTGTATAAGAGGTCTCTTTACCAGGATTATATTTATCACCCATGTACTTATTGTTCGCTTCTGCATATCTGTTACTACATTGTGACACTCCTCCTCGTTTTGCTTTTTCAAAGAACAAAACCATTTCGATATCTGTTAAAAGCTCTAATTCTACATTTGTTACTTTTAACATGGCATCAAATGCTAACCCTGGTAAAGTAAAATAATGCAAACTATCTAAACCGTATGTTTTTAAACACATCAGTCTAAAGTTTTCAAAAATATCACTTAAAAGTAATACGTCAGTTTTTAAATATAATTCCGCGTACTCTTGCAAGTTTTTTATCTCAAACGTGTTCCAAACAGTGCATGCGTGTTGATAATCCTCATGAGTTATTCCTTCATTATTAATTTTACTAAAGAAACTATCAATAGGTGGCAAGCAAGTGTCTTGCAACTTTTCCCAATTATCGAGGTATTCATATGGGAAAACACCTTTTCGTTTAACTAAATTAAATTTAAAATCATCTTCAAAGTACCTTCTCGTTATTTGTTTTTGATCATCATCTAGATTACAGGAAAGTTTATCTAATGAATCAGACATAAATCGAAACGAATCTATAAACCTAAAATTAATATTTGTATTTTGAATGTATTTGGTAAATGATATATACCTCTCTTTGTTTAGAGGAAGTAGTGATATATTACCTTTAACGTTATTATTAAGGCTTTTAATTAAAAAATGTGCGTCATAGCCAGAGAGATTATGAAATGCAATCGGAATTGTATGTGTATTTCGATAATTAGCATTACAAGATCTATGAGCAGCTCCTCGAAATTTTCCTGTAATATGACAATGATCTCTAACTTTATCCAATGGATCGACTATAGGTTTAGTGCAAATATGACAAACAAAACTCAAATTAAAATCATGTCTTTCTTTATCAGTTAATGGACCTAACTTGTTGAATTTTTGCAATAAATTTTCTCTAGTTATTCTCTTTGCTATCTTTTCAAGTTCTCTTACAAACCACACAAGACAGTCGTGACCGGTAAATGATTTATAGTATGATAAGGAATCATTATAAGAAGATTTAAAATAATAAGCTATACTAAAAGCTTCATGCTTTTGAGACAAATAAGTTTTTATATTAGGATCATTGTTATTGTCAATGCATTTTATAAGAATACTTTCTAGATCAGCATAAATAACAAAAGGAACAAGTTCTTTATGTTTAAAATTTTTAAATTTCATAATATTATTCTTTTCTGTTGGTAAAACCATCTTAACTGAATTTGAATTAATACAGTCCTCTAAATGATTTTGTAAGAGTGCATCATTACTAAAATGATTAAAACATCTTTCACAAAACCATTTTTTGTTTCTAACATTTTTAACTTGTTGATTTACTAATCTTGAAAAATTTTTAATATAAGCAAAATGAAATAGATCTTTTCTACACAAAGGACCATCATCCTCATCACTACTATTATTATTTGTACTATTATCTTGAGAATGAATTAAAAGTAAATTAATACGAGGAGAAAAACTAGTCTTACTTAATAGCAAAGGTAAAATTTCCTTTCCTGTTCCTTTTGTTGTAAAAACATTTATTGAAAGTTTATTTAAATTTTCAAATTTAGGGATATCTTTTATGTCAATGGGAAAACTGATATTATGATACTTTAATATCTTACTAAAATGAGGATAAGATGAGGTTCGTGTAACATTGATTTTAGCAGGATGTAACGCTGCAACAATTGACCAGAGAAAACAATAAGGATCAGAATTTTTAATGTTAATTACACTCTTTGTATTGCTTATATATTTAGGTAATTTAACATAGGTGGAAATACCACTCAGTATTGGATTATACCTATTTATATTAACTTTTAAATGTAGAATCTGTGATAGTGCCCAACCACTATCTCTTTCTTGAAATTCCTCAAATTTTTTTAAAATCACATTAATACAATTAATTTTATACCAATCCTTGAGGTCTGTATTTTGGTCAATTGTTACATTTTTGGTTGAAAAATGTTTAATAGAGGTTTCACCATTTTGTGGTTTGATAAAAACACCATATAAAATCAAATTAACTTTTAAAAGACACGACAACAAACTTTTTCTAATTTGAATTGAAAAACTCCTAAAAGCTTTTTCCAAAAATATTTTGGGTTCTTTATATTTTAAATTGACTATTAGCCCTGTTTTTATTCTACTATTAAAACAAGATTCCACATCCTGCCACAATAAACACCTTCTAAGAGTTTTTCTAGCATTTAGTCTGTTCTTAAAGTTTTCAAGATATGTTTTAAGAATAGTTAAATTTGCTTCTATACAGTGAAAATTTTTAACACAAGAAACCCTATTCTTTAAACATTTATTCAAAATAAAAATTTGTTTTTTCAAATATCTTATTACGTTTCGTAAATCAGATTTTCTCTTAATTAATCTACTTACCGATTCCATCTTCTCTACAATCTGGTTGGAAAGTTCATCGACTACTTGCTGACTCATTTTTTTTTTTTTCACTAGTAACTGGTTCAACTTAACTTGGTAACTTTCGAATGCACAAATAAAACCCAAATATTAGGATGCTCTCCAATTTATACTTATCCAGTAAAAAAAAATCAATTGACGTATTTCTGTAACTTGTTATTCAACGTGATTATATTTTAGGATCAAAAAGTTTAAATTTATCAATAATTCTGCAAACTAGTTGTTATTAAACGTGATTGTATTTTTAGAGGTCAGAAAGATCAAATCTGATGCAGATAAGTTGTTATTCAATGTGACTGCATTTTTATGGGTCAAAAGATTAAATCTGACGCAAATAAGATGTTGTTCAACGTGACTGCATTTTTATGGGTCAAAAGGGTTAACTCTGATGTAAATAAGTTATTTGCAATGTTTTAAAATTACAAAGTCAGTTTAATGTTAAATTGTTTTTTTTCTCAGTTTCTTGTTATAAATACAGACAGTCGTTTAAGACTAATCCAATTGTAAGTAGCAAGCAGTGAACAAACAACATCAAGAATGGCAACAGTACCCTGTCAGTTGGTAATTTTAACTGAAGATCCGGTTCATTTTCCTATTGAAACGGCTTTCCTTATTATAAAGGAATTGTTTGTGTAAGTATTGAGTTTATTATTTATACACTTTTTTCCTTGTTTATTTCACCATATTTGCATTTGATTTTATTGTTTATCTAAAATAATTTTATACATAATTTTATTTTGTTTTACCTCTTGATATTTTACTAATTTATCTAATTTCTTTTTTCTATATTCTATCTATGTATTTTTTATTCTAATGATCGTATTTTAATAACATTTTTATTTATGATTGTTTAATTTCGTTAAATTTTAGATATGGTGTCAAAGAGGTGTCTCTTAAGGGAAGTAAAATATTTGTGAGTCTCAGCTATACACCCAATAGCAAAAGTCTTAAAAAGAAATTTGGGAATCTTCCGGTTCGGTATATGAGGACCAAAGTAAAGACAGAGCAAGAATTCCAAATTTTAGAGAATGTCGTAAAAAGATACAGATTTAACTTGTTGGACGATGAATTGGAAGAGTTTGAGCGACATCAACAAGTCCAAAAGCAACTTGGGTTGAAGAGACCACTATACATACAAGAGACACCGGATGAGGCTCTTGCCTCAACATCAAGCAAGAAGCAAAGAACGGTTCCTCCAAGTACAATAGTACATATAGAAGAAGAATGTGATGAGAATGATCTGAATATAGATCATTTTCTAAGTCAAAGGACATAATAAACAAGTAAGTGCTTTCTGCTTCCCACTAGAAAAAAGGTAACTAGTATATATTTTATTTCAGATATGTGTTGGTATTGGAATGAAGATTGAGCGAGAGGAAAATATTTTTGTATGTATATCTGTGTATATATTTTTATAGATTATAATAAAATACTTTTTAATAATATCTTTTTATTTATTTATTACTTACAACTTTTATTCTAATAAAAAATATTGATCAATTTTTTTTCTATATCGACCATTCTTTATTTCACTGTCTTTAAAAATTGATAAGAATCCATAATTCTCTTTCCAGCATATCGAACATATTTTTTTTAAATCTTCAAAAGTCATATCTGTTCCGACGTGGTCATTGTAAATGTGTTTTAGGTTTAAATCGTCTTGTTTGAATACAATTAAAATATTTGCATTGTCTCTTATAAGGTGTTTAGGTATTTTTGCATAACTCTGACTCAAATAAAATGGATCCACCTGAGAATGTCGAGACATGCTAAAGTATTCTCGAATAACATCTTGGTTGTCACAAGCAACATCATCAAAGATAAAAATTGAATTGGGCTTCGCTTCAGATGGGTGCATTATATCCGTACTTCCACTGTAAGTATAATATCCTATTCCTTTAATTGGTTCTAGCAAAGTTTCTAAATATTTGTACTTTGGTTGCATTAATGATTTTGAGTAAATATACACATTTTCAAATTTTAATCCATTAGCATGTTCCAATAGACTTATCATCACATTGGTCTTACCACAATTTGAAGGGCCAACTATAAGACATCGAATAGTTGAAGGGAACAAAACTCCATGCTTTTTAAACTTATTCTCAATTGGTTCCAATAAATTATTCTCCACATCAAGCGTAGTCTTTTGTTTTACAAGCTTCATGTCTGGTATCAATTTAAAAATAAATGTCTTGTGTGTATCTATTAATAAAAGACTATTTTTAATTTTTATTTTTTTATTGTCAACACTTTCTACAATATTTATACCAATAATGAATATTAAATACATTGTTTAGAGCACATTGTAAATTTTCATTGTTATGTTGAAAACATGGATGTGATTTAAAAATATGATTCATAGTCTCATCGGAAAGTATATTAGGTTCATCTTCTACACAATCAATGCGATTTTCCATGAATTTTTCCAAATATTTTTTTGTTTCATGATTTCTTACCAATATTGTTTCGTCTAATACGTTGTCGTGTAAAAATTTTGAAATTTCTTCATATTTTAGATGAGTATCACAAAAATGCCAAGATTGCCAATTTAAACCATGGTTTTGAACACATTGTTGTTCGATACATTTTATATATGACTTATTTATCATTGCTTCTGTTACTGGTAAAACAACCATTCTGTGTATAATGTTTTCAGTAGTAGGATCTAAAATAGCAATTTCCCTACAAAGAAATACATCTTCCCCAGGAAAAGAGAAACCTTGGATATCCACAATGAACATGTTTTCACTCTCTCGATATTCTCTAACAACAAACAAAATCTTGCAAGTGGAACGTCTTTTACATATTTTTCTATCCCCTCTTTATTATATTGCGTCACTTTTATCTATCCATGAGTTGTGAGAACTATCAAAACCTAACCACTTGACAAAAATTTTATTTTTCTTTCTCTTTAATACCTTTTCAACTAAATAACTGTCTTTATGTTTAACTTTTTGTAACTGGTCCTTATAAAATCCCCCAAGAATTTCTTCACCTTTATAGTCTTTTAAATAATATGTAATAGGGTTTCCCAGTTTTATTTTATAAACAGTGAAAATTTCATTAGACCAATTTGGATTGTATTTTTTGTCAAAAACTCCTCGATGTTTTGAAATGCGTACATGATCACCAATATGAAATTTTTGACTTTCCAAATCGACAATTTTAATGTGATTGTATACAGTGTTTAACAATAGTTTTTCATGCTTCTTCTTAACATCCACTGGTTTCATTCCTATTGTTCTGTGAACTTTATTGTTGTATTCATTAACAACTTGTTGTAAAATATTAATCCATTTGTAGGTACCGTTTAAACTAAACTGTTTCCAAATCATTGATTTAATCGTGCGAATAACTCGCTCAGCAATCGCAGCCTTTTTCTCACTGTATACATTGTAATGATTAATATTATATTTTTTCATCAATTTTTTCATATGTGGATTAAAAAATTCAGTTCCCATATCTGTTTGAAGATTATTTGGTTTTTGCTGTTTAAACACATACTCCATACATTTGGCTACTTCAACACCTGATTTATTTTTTAGTGGTAAAGCCCATAAAAATTTTGAAAAACAATTTATTACAACCAAAATATATTTGAAATTTCTGTTTGTATTTGAATATTTTTGGATATCAATCAAGTCGGCTTGGAACAAATCATTAAGAGATTTTATAATAATTCTTCGTCTTTTAAAGTTAATTCTTGCAGGTTTGTGTAACTCATTAACGATATCTCTTTTAACAGACATGATATTTATTCTATAATGTTTGCCTCTTTTAGTTCTTCAATAATTGAATTTATTTCATTTGTCCTGTATGGCCAGCTAGCTGTGAAGATAGTAATAAACGTAATCGCTCTACAAGTTCATTTGGATCATCCCAGTGGACGTAATCGATTTTATTGTTGTTTACTTCCATAACCAATCCTTTACCTTCTGTTATTGGTGCAATTATTTTTTTATATTTTTCTAATCTACTACCATCTATCTGTTTACTTGATCTGTAATGCCTTCTGTGAGCATTCGTCGCTACAACTATCTTTTTATAGTTATTCTCATCTTCATCTGTAAAACTAGCTGGATATTTCTTAAACAAAAGCTCATATAAACCTGGTGTTCCCCTGTACCTTTTCTTTTTTAAAAGAATATCAGCACCATCTAAATCTATTTCAGAATTCCCAATCAGTAGCTTTTCAGATGTTTCATCAAATCGAATTCCATATTTATGATCAAATTCTTTGTTTAGAACATCAGCGTGCATATTTGTAATATATTTCCTAGGCAATGGATCATATTGATCCCAGTAGTCTACACGCGCCTGGTTAGCAATATCTTCAAATCGATTTTCAGAGTGTTTATCATTTTTAATCTGTTCTTTTATATCATCCACTTCAATGTTGTCCAATATCGATTGTTTGATTTCACTTGTTTCAAAGTCAGTAGTTTCATTATCGTCATCATCGTTTTTAATGTACCTTAAAGGTTCATCGTTTTTTGTTTCATTTTCTGGACTGGAATTTTGTGAACTATTTAACTTGTTCTCGATATTTTTCAAGTGTTTTGTAATTGGATTAAATAAATCTTCTTGGATTATTTGTCCTTGTTTTAATTGTCTTAATTTACTTTGGATGTTTCTCCGTTTAGTTATAAGTTGTCTTTTCAAATCTTTATTCATCGTAAAATGTAGGTATTCGCTTAACTTCTGAACAGCTCTGGATCAGGTCCCGAACAGGTCCTGATCAGCTTTGAACAGGTCTTGAACAGGTCCTGATCAGGTCTCGAACAGGTCTTGAACAGGTCTTGAACAGGTCCTGATCAGGTCTCGAACAGGTCTTGAACAGGTCTCGAACAGGTCTTGAACAGGTCTTGAACAGCTTTGAACAGGTCTTGAACAGGTCTTGAACAGGTCTTGAACAGGTCCTGATCAGGTCTCGAACAGGTCTTGAACAGCTTTGAACAGGTCTTGAACAGGTCTTGAACAGGTCTTGAACAGCTTTGAACAGCTTTGAACAGGTCTCGAACAGGTCTTGAACAGGTCTTGAACAGCTTTGAACAGGTCTTGAACAGGTCTTGAACAGGTCTTGAACAGCTTTCAGATTTGGTACTAGTCTAGCCCCCAATTAGACACTTATGTCAACAAGGTTATGAAAATATTTATTGTGTACAGGGTGTTAAATAAGAGTAAACTTTTTTTTTAACTTTTTATTTATACTTAAAAACCCAAAGTACAGATTTGCTTCATTAGATGAACTACAGTTAAAACATTTGAACTACATTGGTTAGAGGATTATATTTAACAATACGGTCATGTATAATTATACAATAAGCAGTTGTGTTAGCTGGTATATTCTTATTAGTTTCTATTTCTATTCTCATATCGACACTTCCTGATTTAATTGATTCATTTTGTCTGCTGCAATCAATAACAAATATCGGAGCAACAGCACAGAATTGTAACATAGTAAGGCATGGATCTCCTATGGATTTGTAATAGTACGACGGTTGAAATTGTGCATACATTTCATATGCAAGGGCATAATGTCTTTTACTAAAGTTCAAGTTCAAATTGTCATACGGGTACATTTCAGAATTTAGAAATAGCTTTAAGTTTGTAAGATTACAGTGATCAAAATAGCTGTTCTCTTCTTTTATTGCATTCTTTTTGGCAGTTTGTAATGCAAACAAAACAAATCGTGGTCTCTCCAATAGACTGGTAGTTTTTACATTCCATTTAAATTTCATTGTCTGAGGCAGTAGAGGAATTTCATGATATTCCCAGCTTCTATATGCAAGCTCCAAACTGGACCCATTTTCAATAAATTTATATAAACGTAACTTTTCTGAATCGGACACTTGAATATGAGGCATTTTCCATATTAATTTAAATATTTCCACTTTTGGTTTCAGTTCAGTTTCTACTGTAGACATTACTGCATTTAAATCAGTTGAACTTCTTATCAATACGAGTTCTTGGCGTATGTTAATAAGAATTTTTGTAAAATCTTCAAAAAATCCAAGTACAAGTTTGAGTGGAATACAAACATTAAAATTTCCTGCTTTATCAGCAACTGTTGGTGTGTCACTAATACTCCAACCTATACAGTTGTATCGATTAGATTCAGTTTGTGTGAACGAAGCATAGTTTTTCATTGTCGTTGTTATACCTAAATTTCTCACTCTATCTATTACACAGCCTCCAATTTCATATCGTATTTCATCAAATAAATGCATCAAACCATTATTAATAAAGCGCAAAGTATTGCTTTCTTTCCCATCATTCGTTAAACGTCCTTCAATATACAGATAACTCTCAGAAGGTAGGGTGTATATATCTTGAGTCTGAATTGGTATTCTTATTTCATCACAATGATTAAAAGTTGCATTGGCATAGGGTAAATGACTGTGCATTTCTCGACTCACAACTGAATTGTCAACCAATACACGATCTCCAATATTTAAAATGTTAAAACTCATATTCCCTCTTCTTACAAGTACACCTCAAGAAAATCCCAAGTATTCTAGTATTAATAAAAAACTTTAGTCTACACCAAGTATTTCTTTTCTTTTTCCCTGTCACTGTCGTCGTTGTTGTGTTTTATTTTAAATCCTAGTGAGGTTAAAAAGACTTTGTTTTCAGTTGTCAACGGTTTAAGAGTCTGCTTGTCACTAATGTTTTTATCAACACTCTTAATATTATATACACTGTCCACACCTGGATTAAATTTGCTACAGTTGTAAATTAAAACCATTATTTATACTTTTTTTAAATGTAGTCTTAACGTAATAACTTCTCGTGTGAAATTAACAAGATTACCGTCCTGGTCAACTATTTTAATGAAAATTTCATCAATATATCTATTTGTGACAGGTAAATAAATTACCTTTTTTGGAATTTCCACAATTTTGTAACCCGGTAAGACATTTGGATAAAACATGTGGATGATATGACCTTGGTTTTCATTGACGTATGAATTAGTGATTAGATTACATTCCACACAAATAGAATTAACCTTTGTGATATGCACAGGATTCTCAGCTACATGAGTCTTTAAAGGTGAGAGCCGTTTTGGTGTAAATCCCAATAAGGGAGCAATGGTATTTGGTTTTTCAAAATGGATTACTTTGTTGCTTTTTATTTCACATTTAAGTGTATTGTTATTAATTCTCAATATCAAACTTGTAGGTTGATCTATATTATGATTTTTTCTAGGCACACCTTTACCAATTGTATTATTTTTTTCTTGACTCTTTCCTTTATTAATTTCTGTATCATCTTTATCTGGTGTTTGATCTACTTTTAATTCTAATTCAGTTATTTTTTCAGTTAAATAATTTGAAAGATCTTCGACTTCATAAGAACCATGTGGAATCGTTATATCGTAACCATCTATATAAAACTTGTTGTTTGTTTGGTCTACATTTGGAATTGTATTGTATGACATGAAATCTATTAAACCTAGTACATACTGTTCATTTTCGTTTAAAATAATTGGTGGGTAAATTTTTGTTGATAACACCGATTCTCTTCCAGATAACACAAAAGTGTACGACATGTTCAAACGATAATCATAGAGTAAATAAAAGAATATTCTTTTAAAAAGGGTATTTATTTAAAAAATCTAAACACAATTGTCCACAATTTACAGTGTTATAAGTTTGATAAATTTTATGATTATAAACAATTTGACAATAACCATTTGAATTAAAGTATGATATAGCTTCCAACGGTGGTCTCAGATTACCAAAACTATCAAAATATACGACTTTGGATTTATTCTTCTTGTAAGCTGTCCAATGAGTTCCAGGTCCGTCTTTATTGTCTAAATTAATAATTCCACTCTCATATTGCCAAATTTTTTTCGGAAACCCATTTCTCATAAATACAGCTCTGAAGTGGGGGATTTTCATTAATTTTGCATATTTTTGTAAATCTACATTTGTCAAAGCATGTTTTGGAATTTTTATTTGATCCATTTTCTTATTCATAAAAAAATACCCATTCCACTTTTATATGGTTTCAAGTATAAACCTTTTCCAATTGCCAGTGCTTCCATTTTACGATTATGACGTTGTTTTTCGAGTAAATCTTCTTTAGCTGCTTTTGCGTCGTTAATAGTTTTAACGATAGCTGATGTACCCCCAGCAATAGTGCCCAATGCGCTCAACCCAGCAAATATCGGTATTAGAGGTAATATACCCCCAGTTTTTGGAACTTGGATTACTCGACCACGTGGTTTTTTAATGTTCTTGTAAGATTTCACAATTCGTAATGCTTGTTGAATAGCTTCCCTTAACGTTCTTGGTTTGCTTTCCAATAGTTTCTTTCTAATGTCTCGAATTACTCTCAATAAACTAAATGACTTTTGCTTTGAAATTTTTCTTTTAGAAGATGAGGAGGAGGATGTGACCCTTCTTTTAGTGGTGTTTCTTGTCTTTTTCTTATTACCAACCATCTTGACTGTTTCCAACCAACTACCCATAATACACACAACAACAAGTCTTTTATCTCATTAAAAAAACGACAATAGAAAATGTAGCATATATTAATTATTATTAATTACATAAAAAAATTTTAAAATTACTGTCTTCTAATGTTGTTGATTCCTTCGATTGGAAATGGTAGCGGTCTCCTTCCCAATGGGTAATCGGCATCTCTATGGGGTTCTAAATGGTTAAGCCTCCCTAGTTGTTGTGCTTGAACACCCTCATCTCTTTGCCGATACCTACTAAATTCTCTCGTGAAGAGTCTTGTCCTGGCATTGTCTCTTTGCTTACTATGGAATTCAACAACACAACTCTTAACTCCCATTTCACTGTTTTACTTTTTCGCTGTTGAACTGTTAACACACAGCTTATTAACAACGATACAGATCAGACTGAATTAGTTATTAGTATATGTGCGTATATATATATAGTATCTAAATATTTTTTTATATTTTTTAATTTAATACAATTTACTTATTATATCTTAACTTTTTTCTTAACTGGATCATCATCATCCTCATCTTCATTGTTTATGTCTCGTTTTCTTTTTTGGGTATTGTTTAATAAGTAATTTAAGTTGATTTTTGCTTTTTTGACACCAACTACATTGTCATCAATTATTTTTCGTTTTTCTCTTCTTTTGGAAAGAAGGTCATCATCATCATCAACAAAATCATCTGTAATGTCCACATCCATATTATTTTCTAATTGTTTTGCTCTTTTATGATTTAAAAGCTTTTGTTGTATTTTTTGTTTATTTTTTTTTACATTTTGTTTGCGTTTACTTGATTTGGAAATAGTTAATCCTTGGAGTAATAAAGTACAATGGTCTATATTTTCAGTTAGTTTTTCTAAATTATTTTTAGCTTTGTTCAATTCTTTACTACAACTTTTTGTTACAGCTTTATATTTAGTAGAACCTAGACCCATACCTAATTTCACTTTTGCTTTCATTGCACCAGCTACACCAAGTGCTGCCAACTTTTCTGAAAATGCTGTATTTTTCGATCGAAACTGTTCAAGAGCTTTTTCACCTAGAATCTTATCAGCCTTATGTCGTTCGGATAGATCTTTATTTTGAGAATATGCAATATCATGTTCACGACACGCCTCGTCTAATCCATTTATTCCCCTATCTCCTCGTGCTAGTCGTTTCTGTAATTTGGTGCCGGGTCCACAAAACCTATAACCTCCAGGGATGTGCATTTCAAAAGGTAATTTATTAATGACAGCGTTTAACATATTGGTAGCGTACTCGTAGACGATTTACAAATTAATACATAGTTATTCTAAATATAAGTCTTTATATATTTTTCCTCTTCTTCAGACAACTGACCTCACATTTCACCAAACATACTACTTGGTATATTTTTAGCACCAGATCTGGATCTCAAATATTCTATGTAGTCACAGTTTATACAATTCCTATTAGATATTTCAGTCTCCCCACCACACTTTGGACATTTATACTTTACTGGTACAGGCATACTTATTTTTGGATAAATAGATGACTTGGGTTATTTTTGTCACCACCAAATTGTCTAAATATACTTTTTAAGTAACAATTTACACAAAGTGTATTTGGAATCTCAGTTTCACCACCACACTTTGTACATTTATATGTCACAGGTACAGGCATATTCAAAGGGCAAAATAAAAATGAGCTTTATGTTATATTTACAGCTATTTTATTATTCTAATTTTTTATCATGCGATTACATTATTTTTGCGGTCTCTGTCTCTTTACATACATTCTACTAGGTATATTTTTGGCACCACTCTCTTCCTTGTACACCTCTTCCAATTCATAATTTATACACAGGTCATTTCGTTCTTCAGTGTCACCCCTACACTTTGGACATTTATTTTGCACAGGTACAGGCATATTCAAAGGATAAAATGTTATGTTTCACAGATGTACAGATATTCTTCTCACTCAAATTTTCTTTGTTATCGTTGTTGTTGTTGTTGTTGTTGATTTTAAGAAAAATAGGATACACTCTTTCCAAAAAAGTACAATTAGGACTAAATTTTTTGTGATCTTCAATTATATTGTCATTTGATTCCCATTTGTAAATCTCTACGCCACACTTGAAACACTTTACTATATCTTCCACTTGGAGAAAGTAAAATCCACAAGCAGCTAACTCTATTTCAGATTTATTCCCCTTCCAATTGTTAAAAGTTGAGAGCCTTGAATAAAACTCGTCTAGCATGTACACCTCAAGACACATCTTGATTACTGACAAAATTTTGCTGGATACATTTATTTAAAATAAATAACTTGTTTCAAAACAAATAAAATTTATAGTATCAATCCAATATTGTTTTATTTACATCTACCCACATATATCATTAAAATATATATACACAATAAAGCATTTATGTGATACATAGTTATTTTTCCTTTTCCTACAAGTTTCAAAAGTAAAGATAAGACTAGGCAGGCTAGGCTAGGCAGGCTATACAGATATATCTAAGCATCGTACACAAAAAAAATTTTGACGCAACAACACCTAAAATATTTCCAAGTCTCAATACAAAATTTATTTTTTCGATCACCCTGTACAAATTTAACGAAAAGAAGAGGAGATGAAGCGATAAGCGATGAGTTTTGCACTCGACATACAAGGTGGTCCGTTCCACTCAAAGACACCCCCTCTGGTCATTGTCGACCGATTCTTTTACTTCTTCAGGACAGGTAAGACAAAGAAGAGACAAGTGTAAAAACATACAGGTAACGTAGGTGACAATTCTTCGGCTGAGAAGAAGAGATCTAGAGATAAGCGACTAGTTCTTACGACCCTCTGGTCATTGTCGATCACTTCTTCGGGAGAGAAGAAGAAGAGATCAAGCGATAAGCGACCAGTTCTTACAACCCTCTGGTCATTGTCGATCACTTCTTGTACTTCTTGTACACCCCCAAGGTCAAATCATGGCATCGATACCTTCGCATCGGAGACCCTGATGGACAGGTTACCAAAGTGATTCAGGACCCCGCTTCCTTATCTACTGTCTCCCCCATGACATTCCTCAAAATTAGTGCTTCTGTGCCTGAGTACAATCACATCCTTAGTTTTCGAAGACAAATCTATATCAGTCCTCACGGTTTAACACTACCAGATTCATTTACTCTTTTTACCACTAACTCAACTAAACCCAAACCAAAACAATGAAGCATCGGTATCCAGCGCAACAAATATATCCTTGCAAGCACCCAATGACACAAACCCTTCTCAGTGTGAACAAATGTCTATTTCTAATATCCCGGAGATACCAAACAAAGTAGATGTATCAAATAAGGACAGTCTCATAATTAATCAAGCAAAACGTAACTTTGATGAAATTATTTCACCTGAAGCAGATCCATCTTCAAAAGAATGTAACATTTTTCCACCACCTAAAGTCCAAGCAAAATCTAAAAAAGCTAAAATTAGTTCAGCAAGTATTTCTGAATAGTTATTTTCTCTCTTACTTGACCCTGCTAAAAACTTCATAGAAAATCACCCTCTACCTTTCCCTCGAAACTTTGATCAACTTAACATGCTCCTAATGAATATCACGGGATCAACAGATCCTATAACCACAATTCAAGAATATACCACAGACCTATTAGCTTTGTTCCATATGATCAGTCAAGTTTACCCCCATTCAAAGGAAAGATCCATAAAACGTAAATTCACGTCCATAAGGAAAAAAATCCATAATTATCTTGGCAGTGAGGTATCGGACGCGGAAAGTGACACATTTCAATTAAGTCAACATTAAAATTCAAGTCTCTACTTCAGTGGAATATTGATGGATTTTTCCATCGCCTTGCTATGCTCCAACATCTAATTGGTGTCTAGTGCTTTCTGACTCTCTCAGCGCAGTCAAAGCTATGCAAAATGTATACCCTAAAACCCCATTGAGAAAATTATTAAGGCCGAATTAATGAAAGCTCAAGAAAAGTTCAGAAGAATCCACTTCCTGTGGATACCATCTCATATAGGCATAGAAGGGAATGAAGAAGCAGATACTAGTACGCGTAACGCTATCACCAGTGATGCATCAGAAACAGAGTGTCGGAGTGTCACAGGCGATCTAAAAGTTTGTTTCAAAAATAAGGTGTTAAGTGCGTGGAATCGGGAGTGGAATGACTCTAGTTCGAAATTCAGAACCATCAAAAGTGACATTTTTTCATGGAAGTCCACAGCCAGAAGTAGAAGATGCCAAACTATTATTACACGTTACGACTTGGACACTGTAGGTATACTCACGCCTATCTCTTCTCAAATAGTGAACCTCCAAAATGCGAAACATGCAATACAGTAGACAGTATAAAGCACTTCTTGATAGACTGTCCTAAATATGTAAATCAAAGGCAGTTTTAAAATTTGCCAAATAACCTGAAAGCACTCCTCAACAAAAATTCCGGACAATTTATTAGGTTACTTAAAATGTATAAATATGTTACACAAAATTTAACTTAATTAATTGTTACAAATGTTCAATTGTTCACAAATTGTAATTAATTGTTACAATGACTGATTGTTACAAATGTTAAATTTAGTATTATTACAAATGTTACAGGAATGTCGCTAATAACCTTTGGGTGGATGCGATTTTGTCTCTTTAAATAAAAAAACACATTTAACATATTATAAAATTTGGGCTTACCTACAGTAGCTGACGAGTAACAAGTGTCCCCTTTATATTTTTCTTCAATTTCATCGTTCCATTTTACAGTATGTATAATTTTGGTAGACAAATGTTTAGTTTTTTTATGTTTAAACTCACACATAACGTCTTTTTCATCCTCATTGTCTGATACTTCTGCATACATTACCTCCATATGCATACACCTAAACAAAGTTATTTGGAATCATAATGAATATTTATAATGATGTAAACTACATCTTGATGTCCTAGTTTCAAAACTTTCTACAGGAGCGTTGAGTCCGCGTATGCACAATAAAAATATTTGTAACGAAAACACCAGCAAACATGTCTTACCTTCTTCGTTTACATGCTTGTTTCAACTTTCCTGGACCCCCGAACTTGACCATATCCCTGCAATGGTTACACTCTCCACAATCAGGCGATTGACATGCTTCACAAATACCACATCGCTTCTTTTTGGGACCTTTTTCCACAATTTTAGCATCGATTTGGTCGGGAAAGAAATACTCAAAAATATCGTGGACTAGTTTGGTTGTTACAGCTTTACTCATGTTGGTATTTTTTTCTTTTTTGATCTAAATTTAAAAAAAGTTGATGTAAATACGTATGTTAATCATATTTAATGGTTTTCTCGGTTTGAAACTTTTCGACGATTTGGAATTGTCAATACACACTCGAAATCAATTCAAGATCACAAAAAGTCACATGTCTGACTCTGTTCCTGCTGGAACAAGTTCTAAAATGAAAAAGGAAATGCAAAATTATGGGAATATCAGTTTTTTCTACACACATCAGAATAAGTCTTCATAGAATGCTTTGATTTCCTCATCATCGTGAAGGAAATCAAAAGCAATAAAAAAATTTAACTGTCTAGGATTCTTACTGTAAGTAAATGGAACTACCAAAGAGGAAATAATCAGCATATTATCGCAAGCATGATATGTATTAATATGAATCGCTAACTGCAGAAAGGCATCATGTCCAATATATACGAATTTTGTGTATTTTATTACAATTGTTTCCAGTAGCAAAACGCAACGTTTACTACAAAAAGGAAACAGGTCCGCATATTAGTATTGGCATGGCAGCGCTTTCAATATTCTATTTACTGCAGGAAAGGAAACTAGTCCAGGACAAGTTCGGTTTCTGCGGTAAACAGTTGCGGCGCTAGAACTGCGCGGCAAATATTCGAACTATCCTCACAGCTGAGTTTAGTCAGACAATATTGTGCTTTGTTTGTTGTCATCTTTACTGTGGTTAATAACTAGATTAGAATGAGTGGTTCAGATGAGGAATAGCATGTAAACAAGAAAAGAAAAGGTTTTACGAATGATGACAAATATAAAAGGAACATAATAAAGAAGTCTAAAGTGGCTGGACAAGAACACGTAAACTGGGTTGGCAAAACTGTACCAACCAAAAAACCAGGCACAAATTTTTGCAGGAAAATATTGTTTTATTCATTGTTGTTAATTTGTAAATTTTTGTTTAAATACCATTTTACTGATAATTTAATCTTGTATGTATTTCGAAGTAATATTAGGCTACTAAAACCTAACCTCAAAGTCATTTACTTATCTCAAATATCTTTTTCACTGAATTGCTGTTACAATAAAGCCTTTTGTTGTTTCAGTTGCAAATCCAATTGCTTTGGAGTTTTCACTGAAAAAGATATGATTGAAATATCCGCCAAACTACATAACATGACAACCAAAACGGAACAGGACATTTACATCCAATCTGTTATGGAAATTAGTCAGATTGCAGGGGAAAGACCCAGGTCTAGTTCGTCAACCGCGAAACCCAAGGCTTTCAGTGTGATTTATTATGTAGTACATAATGGAAAACGTACAAAAGTATGTAAAAATGGATTTATGAAAACCTATGGATACACTGTAAAGCAGTGTTACCGTTTGTCCCATCTATTGCAACTAAATGAAACACCAACTGACAACAGAGGAAAAAACGTTTCAGGAAATGCAATCGACAATTGACCAGTTGCATAGAATAACTGCTATAATTGAAAGATCATTAGAGAAAAGAAAAGTCTGTTCTGCAACCTTCCTAGATGTGGCACAGGCGTTTGATAAAGTCTGGCATAAGGGTTTGATACATAAACTTAAATCATTCATGCCTAAACAATATTCAAATATATTACAATCATATCTAGCGAACAGACATTTTAGAGTTAAACAAGAAGATGCATACACTGATCTCAAGGATATTGAAGCAAGTGTTCCACAAGGGAGTGTATTGGGCCCAGTCCTATACCTAATATACACGTGTGATATACCTGAACTAGAAGACGACACCATAGCTACCTTCGCAGATGACAATGCTGTCTTAGCGGTAAGTGACACCGTCGAAGAAGCTACAGAAAAACTACAAAATTCAATAAATAAAATCCATCAATGGACCAAAAAATGGAAAATTAAGCTGAATGAGAATAAATCAGTCCATATAAATTTTACCAATAAGAGAATTAATAATATTCCAATTAGAATAAATGATGTCCAAGTGCCTATTGCAACATCAGCAAAGTACTTGAGGATCACTCTTGATGCGAAACTTCGCTCGAAAGCTCACGTGAAGAAGAAAAGAGAAGAACTAGGCATCCGCTACAAGAAAATGTATTGGTTAATGGGAAGACATTCCTCTCTATCCATAAATAATAAACTCCTAATCTATAAACAAATACTGAGACCAGTATGGACCTATGGCTGCCAACTCTGGGGCTGTTCCAAGCCTAGTAACATCAAAGTAATCCAGATATTCCAGAATAAAGTGCTGAGGAACATCGTAGATGCGCCTTGGTAGGTTAGGAACAACGATCTTCACCGGGACCTCAAGATGGAAGACGTCAATCAGATAATCAAGAAATTTGCAGGGAGCCACGAACAACGACTCCATCATCATGTAAACGTCGAGGCTATCCAGCTCCTCGACAATACGAACCTAGAGAGAAGGCTCAAAAGAACAAAGCCTTTTGAACTGGTATAATGAGTGAGTGAAAAGCAGAGTAAAGTGTTGTGCGAGTATGCATGCTAAACTTAATGCTAGTTATTAGAAATAATAGGAAAGATACTAGTGAGTAGACACCTAATTTTAAGATTTCATTAGTAATTTAAGTTAGAAACAAATTGATAATTGGTCTTACTTACCAGATTTTAATGTAAGTACACTTCTGTGTCTTTAGTAAAAAAAAAGGAAATGCAATACCTGGGTCCGTACTGTCTAAATTAAGGGTCCATGTAGAATCATTCCCCACCAAAGTACATCACTATACAGGAAAGGAAAGGAAGTATTTTTCAGCTAATATGAATTTAAAAATCATGTACAACATGTTCATTAAAAAAGAACATAGTTTCCTTATTTTAACATTAGGAACTGAGAAAAGGCTCTCCTACAAGTATTTTTGGACATACTTCAAGGAAAACTACCCTTCTATTGGCTTTGCCCAACCAGTTAAAGATGCATGTATTACATGTGAGGAACTAAATTTAAAAATAAAAAGTCCTGTTTTGAATGAGAATGCAAAGCGAATAGCTGTCGCTGAGCTAACAGTACACAAGCGTAAATCCAAAAAGTTCTATGCATCACTGAAGAAAATGTATTCCTGTCTAAGATACCTATTACCTTAGACAGCTCACTGTAAACGTCGTTGGTGTGCATAATCTCGGGACACGGGAATGTACAATTTTTATCTATCATGAAGGCGAAGGGAGTAAAGGCTCAAACGAAGTTTGTACTATGTTAGATTGGTACATAAAAAACAAAATTGGCAGTGGTGAAAATAACCTTTATCTGTTTTCGCATGATGATGTACTTGTGTGAGATAAAAAAATGTAATGAAGTCAAACTAACCTTTCCTCTTAGGGCCCACTCTTTTATGCCAAATGACAGAGATTTTGGCATCATCAGAAGAAAATTAAAGCAAGAAGAACGATATTATACTATTAATGACGTTGACGAGCTTATAATGAAATCATCAAAAATTGACGGCAAATTTTTTGTTATTAAAATGACTGCTGATTATAGAAATTATAAACTGGACGTTCAGTTTTTTCAGGATTAAAACACGCATCTCCTTTAAGAAGCAAGTACCTTCTACATACTACTTCTTCGTCCTACTACGTACGACGAGACTCATATATAAACTATAAGGTACTTACCTTATTGACAGGTTTAATCTTTTTTATGCTTTTGAATGACACACCTGCCATTGATACTAGAGCTCTCATACATGGCAGTGCTATTAGGGGTTTTTCATCTTCGGTGATATTTTCATCAAAGCTTAGTACCTAAAAATAAAAAATGGATTTAATACTTGTTTAAATAAATGTTTTTAACTTTGCGACAATATTGTTTACTTAAAAGATTCATACCTGATCACAAATAAACTGTGCGTGTTGTAGTAATGTGTCCTCTACATCTGTATATTCTCCACTTCCTTCTATGTTTTCTACCAAGTCTTCATACTTGGGATTTTCCCAATGATGATCGCTGAGAAATTCTATTACATACTTGGATAGCCGGACTTTCTCCTTAATTTTATTAAATATCGGTTGGTATTGAGCAGATGGCTCCATTAAATAATACTGAGCAAACTGAGTGGTAAATCCAACCCTAATATTTCCTTCCACTGAAATTATCGAGATAAAATATTAACAAATAAAGCATTAAGAGTAATTACCGTCATCCATGCCTGCCATCCACCATTCATCAATTGGTCCAAGATCATGGGCAGGAATTCCATTATCTGCGTTTGGATTCTCATCGTAAACGGGTTTAATGTATCCAGAAAAATACAGCGAAACATTTTTTTCAATCAATCCAGAATCAAAATGGCATAAGTGGCCATTTTTGTCATAAACAGTAAAGTTAGTGAGCTAAAAATATAAAAAAAAGACGGATAGAGTCAATACTCATGTTGTTTACATAGTACTTTTTGAGGACCTCTAAGTAGCTGCTTTGGTGTAGAGGTATTGGAGTTAAGAAGAAGTTATTAAATTACTACAATGTTGTGAACCGATACTATTTTGATTTTCTTGTTGAGAAACGACACATTTTTTACTATTTATTAACTTAAATATCCCTATTAATAACTCTTTAAATAAAAAAAATAACTCTATTAATCAGACTTTCATTAGTAGCTCTTGATATTGATTCTTCATCTATTTCGTTAAGAACTTAAAGGATTGTATTTATTATAGCTTCCTCAGCAGTGACAGGTTCAAAACCACCTTATTTCTAATATATCCCCAAATATAGTAATCTAACGATGACAACAAGATCTTGGTGACCACAGAAACGGATCTTTATTGACTCGCTAATAATATTTCATCACGCAATGTACCGACTCCTTGAATATTATGAGCCGGTGCTCTATCTTGTTGAAACTAAGCTTCGTTAGCCCTATTATTATGGCATACAACAAGGTTACTATTAAACATTAACAATAACTGATACGAGAGATAGGTATAGGGAATACTAAAACAGATCGATAGTGAGAAACATATTATTTTAAAATAATGAATCACAAACAGGGTGGCCCATTTGAAAAAAAGGAATTAGGCGAAAAGATGCCAGTTTTATGCCAATTTTGACAGCACAATGTATCATGAAAAAGGCAACTTTACACTGTAAACGATAATGCTGTATGTTACTAATAAGTTCCTAGAGAATTTAAACTTTTATTCCAATTACATTAGAGGATATTGAACTTTACATGGTAGAAAAGTGTAATTTTCATATAAAAACGATTTATTACTCAAAAATGGTTCACAATAGGTATATAGAAGTATTAACAAAAAATATTCAGAATAACGTGAATATTTCTAAAATTAAAAAATATACAATTAAAAAAACGAAGTTATAAGCAACTTCCGGTATAACCAGAAGTAGCATATACAGGGTGGTCCTTAAGTAATTGTACAAACAGAAACCGTAGGTTCTGCACTTTAAAATATTACGATTTAAGCCAACTTGCTTTAATAAAATGTTGATATTAAGAAAGATACAGGGTGTTAAAGTGGAAATTTAAAATTTTATTTTTCGCTATAACTTTTAGGTTTGTAAATATTTTTATTAAATAGGTCACTCTTTAAACCTCCCTCATTCCAATTTTCAAGATTCATTTACCTTTAGTTCTCGAGATATTTCTAATTGGCCGTTTATCTGCCTCACCCTGTATAATTCGAGTTTCAATATTTTGTCTAGCAAAAATTTGAAGTATGTAAGCGAAATCAAATAAAAACAAATGTCCTTGATCATAAAAGTAGAGTTCTCTCTTTTATTGTTTTAGTACATTTCGAACGAAGAAAATAATTAGCGAGAATAGCAAGAGAATAATTAGTAAGAGTAACAATTTCGCGCATTTGGCCCAGATTTAAGTGTTAATCAGCCAGATTAACTGTTTAACATGTAAAAAACAAAATTACTACACACAGTAAATTACTGTAAATATAATAAGGATACAAGAATCACTTAAATTCGAAAATGTGCACACTAGACGGCAGCGGTATTTTTCGAAAACTCAAAACTTGAACAGCCTATTTGTTAAACCTATTTTTTAACTGAACGCTGTTGGAGTATAGCAATCAACGCCGAAAACAAAAATATAGTTAACAATTCTGACAATATTCAACTTCTATTATTAAAATATCTAACACGTAACACTTGCTGTGATAATAATCGAAAGCAGGATTACGAGTAAATTTCTTGAGTTATTGAAAATTACGCAACACTGTATTGTTTATTGTGACATTCTTCCTCTTCGAGAAATTTTGTAAAATGATATAAAATGTAATTTACAAAAGTTCTAGGATAATATGCTAAGTTAAAGAAAAAACCTATATTTATTATACATTCATATAATACATGAGTTGGAAAAATCATGCTTCTGTGAGTTGTAAGTGGTAGATATAAATTCATAGTTTATATATTTCTCAATACCTTTTAAAAGTAATATAGAAAAGCAAATACACCTTACCTGATGTGTGGGAGCATCTTCTTCATTATATATTTCCTCATTGCCTGTAAATAAAGAAAGCTTGGGATCAGTTAAAGCTATAAATTCTTCATTTGAATTATTAGGATGGCCGCTGTAGAAGTAAACAGAGTCACAAAACTGTTTGCATAAATTACATCTATCTGGTTTTTTAAATGTTTTTTCAAGATTCTCGTCTAATTCAATTTTTTCTGTTTTTAGCTTTTTGTTAATACATTCATCATGAACTTCTAAGTCCATTTTTAATATGTTTGTATATGAAAATAAAAATATCGGCAGCACACCAACCGGTTTTATACAATAAATAGGGTTCTTTAACTTGTCCTCGTATCTGAAACACAGTATATTGCTTTCTGAAATCTGATAATCTGAATAAGTGTGAAAATTTCAGCTTTCAGCTAATAACCAGCCTGTCTGCATCGAAGTTGTCCGAAACCCGAAGATATATCATGATGTCAACGTCCCTTAGTTACTGTCCACATGCGGTCCCAGAGCAGGAGGTATATGAGATAATTTGTAGGTTTTATAGAGAAATTAAACCATAATTACAATAGTTTCTGTTGTTTATATTACATATAGGAACGATATATTTGTTGTACATTTATTTATCAAAAATTGGTTTTAGGTAGGTAATTCTGCAAAATAAAATTTGATTGGGTCTCATATTTGACAATTCTTTTTGTTATGGAGAGTTTACAAATATAGTGGCTTTATTACCCTAACAGCCTCTTAAAAATTATGTAGATATCCAATTTTTAGCGTCGAGTTGATACAAATTTTATTGAACATTGATTTCTGTAACTGACATTCCCATCTCAGCACTATTCATACATAAGCTTTCAATAAGATGTTGTAGATCTTCTATACTCGTTGCTATGATCACAGTTTTGTCTGCATATCGTAAGTTGTTAATTAATTTTCCGTTAACGGTAACTCCCGCTTTGATATTATTGAGCGTGTTTTGAAAAATTTCTTCAGAATATAAGTTAAACAAAAGTGGTGATAAAACACATCCCTGTCTAACTCCTCATTTCTTCTGAGTGTTGCCCATCAATTTGAACTATAGCACTTTGGTTCCAATATAATGTTTGCACTATATTTATGATTTTACTGTCAATGCGCTTGTTCATAAGTATTGATATTAGTTTTTCATGTCTTACTTTATCGAAAACTTTTTCGTAGTCAACAAAGCACAAGTGTAGATCAACGTTTACATCCCGACGCTGAATCAATATGTTGATGGCAAATAGTCCTTCTCGAATACCGATTCCATTTCGAAACTCGAACTGCGTCTCGCTAATATCCTCCTCTAGCCTTTCGTATTATTCTCTTATGTATTACTTTCAGCAGTACTTTTAAAGTATGACTCATGAGGCTCAGTGTTCGATAATCAGAACACTCTTTTGCTGCTTGTTTTTTGTATCGTACACCGTGTTGAATAAATCTGCCAATACTTCCAAGTTATCCTCTTCCACTAGTTTTAACAGTTCTACTGGTATTTCGTCTAATTCAGCTGCCTTATTGTCTTTAGAGTTTTTGATAGCATATTTGATTTCATCTATCGTGATCTTCTGTCTCTCTAAAGGATTTAATTCTTGTATTTTCTGCATTTCACCTCTTTCATCTTCGAAAAGTTCTCTAACGTACTCCTCCGATCGTCTTAATTTCTCTGGTAAATCTATTAGTAGTACTCCTTTTTTATCTTTTATGTGCCCTTGATGTCTATTTCGACCCCTTCCAGTCACTTCTCTTATTTTTTGTGCATATTTCTCATATCATATTTTGTTTCTAGTTCTTCTATCTCTTTACATTGTTTCATCAAAGACATTTCCTTAGCTATTTTGATTTTTTCCTTGATTATTCGTTGTATTTCTTCATATTTCTGTAGATCTTTTCCTTTATATTTCCTTCTTTCTTCCATCTGTATTAGTATTTCTTCTGTCATCCACATCAAACTTTCTTGAGCTGGTTTCAGTAATGTGTTTTTATATTATACCACTTTTTATTTACATTGATAATTTGTTTGTTGTCAGTTAGTGTGTTTTGCAATTATCATTCACATTATTTTTTAATTCGTTTTCTATTTCTTCGTTTTTTAGCATTCTTACATTAATTTTTGGTTGTTGTTTTCTGAGTTCAATTCTTTTTAATTTTATTTTCACGTCAGCAACTAACGAATTGTCGTCTGAGTTAACATCTGCTTCAGGATAAGTTTTAACTGAGGTTATACAGTTTTGTATCAGCTATTTACGAGTATAAAGTCTACCTGGTTTCTAACAATGTGGATTTCTGTATATGAAGGAGACGTCCATGTATATAGCCTTCTCTTAGGAAGCTGAAACCAAGTATTAGCAATTACCATATTCTTTTCTTGGCAGAATTCTCTGAGCCTTTCTCCTCTCTCGTTTCTAGTTCATAATCCGAACTGTCCAACTATATTTTCAACTGTACCTACTCCAATTTTTGCATCAAAGTCTGCTAAAATGTAAGTAATATCTCTAGATTTTGTTAACTTAATTGTATTGTGCAATTCTGAATAAAACTTTAGATCTCATCTTCGGTCTTATCAGCTGTGGGAGCATAGACTTGGATCATATTAATATTACAGTTCCGTGCTTGATATACATATTACATGTTATATCCGGATTATATCTAATGGTTGTTTCTCTTGGCTCAGTAATCCTTAGTATTAGTGAGGCTGTATTGATCCGCATAATCTTCAGTAATTTGGTTTTCATTGTAGCGCTCTTCATATTTTACGAAAACCATGGCTTTGATAGCTATACAAAGACACAGAGCCAATGGCGTAACTAGCCCCATAGGGGCCCCGTGTCAAAGTTTGTCGCGGGACCCTTTTCCACAACTGATATGGGCTAGTGCTAAAAAAATGTTCATCAGAAGAAGCAAAAACGCTTGTAATGAACAAAATATTTATTAAATAGGGGAGAGTCACCCAAGTTGGGACAGTTTTTTTTTTATAACAAATACTTGAAAATCTATGGATATTAAAAAAAAAGTTGAGGTAATAAAATGAAACTTTATTCTAATTATTAACACATTTTAGATATAAACTAAATAAAAAATAAAAAATACGCTTCGTTTTTTGTTATTAAAAAAAAAGTGTGAATGTCCCATCATGCGAAACCGGAATCCTAAGATGGTCCGTTGGGTTTCTCAAAAAGGGACATTACTCTATACAACTTCCACAAATAAAATAGAGATCATCCATTACTCCACAAGACTCATGAGCCCAATTTGAACATATTTTGCAGTTGTACCAGTCTTCACTACTCTCTGCGTACTTCTTTCCACATACAATGCAGTTTGAATCATCTGTGTGACGACTGTGATATTGCTAATATTTGCATTTCGAGCGCTGTGGTCCATAACTACAGTTCGTTTCACAGATTTAACCTTATTAGTAGGGATTGTGGATTGCAACGTCTCTAATTCATTTTTATACGGCGATTCTGTGAGTATCGTGGATTTCAGAGAATGTCTAGAAGAAGTCTTACCTTTCTTTTTCTGTGCCTTTGGTAGCGGACTAATATCAGTTGGATAGAAATGATTTGGCTACTCTGTATTTAGGTGACCTTAAAACAGACTGTTTTGAGGTTGAAGGAATCGGATTATCATACATTTCAACTTGATTTACGCCTTCGGTATGAGCCATCATTACGGGTAATTTATTGACCTGTGCTGTAGTTTCATTAAATGATTTAAAATACGAAACATCTAGGGGTTGCATTTTATGCGTACAGTGTGGTGGCAGGCATAATAAAATAATACCATTCTCGCGACAGAAGTTTATAACGTCTAAACTTTTTGTATGTGAACAATGGCCGTCCAAAATAATAAGAATTTTGCACTCCTTCGAAGGTCTGGTTTGTTGTGCAAAATATTTTATGAATTTAAAAAAAACATCACGATCCATCCATCCTTTGTCCTGTGGAAATGCCGGACTACCGTTAGGTGCATTGTCCATCAGCTCTGGTTTTATTTTCTTTCTGGGAAATATAAAAGCAGGCGCAACAAAATTGCCACTTGCACTCATAGCAACTACTATAGTGACATTAACTCCTCTTTCGGCACTTGTTAAACCTCCCACTTGCTTTTTACCCCTCTGAGCAAGAACTTTAGATAATTTTTGGACGGTGGTCACTCCGGTCATATCAATATTCCAGATTCTATCTGGAGTGAGGTGATGTTTATTATAAATACTTTCCAGGTTGTTGAAAAAACTTTGGACTGCATTCTTGTTGAATCTTGTAGCTCTAGCGTATGAGGTTGCTTCTGGTTTTCTCAGAGAAATATTTCTATGTCGACTTAAAAACCCATAAACCCACTTTTTAGAGGCCATTCGAGTATCTTTATTAAAATTGTTAGCAATATTATTGGCTTGGGCAAAGTCAAATGCCAGACAATGAAGTTCTTTATAAGTGATCCAAAAAAATCGCTTTTCCATTTCAAGAATATGATATCAAATTTCGTGTTCCTGTTCAACTGAGAATATTTGCCTAAACCGACCAAGATATTTGTCATTTTTATTCCGAACTTTTTGTACAGCTAGAATCATATTTTGAACGGACCAGTTTCCACGATCAGTTTTTCTTTTGTAATAGGAATTTGGATTTCTATTTGGCATCTGTAAAAGAAAAATATATCAGTGCCACTTACGAGATATAGAGTTCACTGAATAAAACATTTTTTAATGACACATTATCTTTACTTGGCTATAATCAAGGTTAGAATATTATGACCTCCTTGGGTATAATCTAATTACTGAACCCCTATTTATAAATGTTTTTAGAATGAATTACCGTTATATGTAAGAATTTATGAGTAATTAATGATTTAATTAGTTAAAAGTAGGCAGGTATAAGAAGAATATCTGTAGCCATATTTTAGTTCCTAAGATGGGACGTCCCGACTTAGGAAGTTTAACTTTGTCCCATCTTAAGAGATTTGCACCCATTTTGTAAAAATCTTAACCGATATTGAACAAAAGCTTTAGTGGCAAATACTTTACAGTGAAATGCAATGACTATAAACTCTGTTATTGACTAATAAAGTTAAGTTTCACAGATACTTACCATTAACGCTATATTCACTATAATGTTGTACGTAAATAAATTTAAAAAAATATGTAAACATTAACAACTTGTTCTGACGAACGCTACCGGTATGCTAGCCTCGTGTCGTTTACGTGACAATACGACTGAATGGCGAGCTTTCATTCTTCCAGTGCAGGTGTTGCCACTTGTTACAGATTTTCTAGAATTGCTAGTGTCCCTACTTGGGAACCGTCCCGTCTTAGGTAACTCTCCCCTACTAGTTAATAGATCAAAATTTGTCTTTTAGTTAAACTATTTTTATCCGTAATGCCCTATAACATCTCGTATGTAACTATACTTTCATTAATATTGATTACACTGTGTACTGCCCTTTTGGTCGTCGCCTTGTTTGTTACTTTTATATTAATATTTTCGTGATATCCTTTCTTTTCATTTAACGTACCACACGCTCCAATCGGACGAATAACAAAGGTGAAATTTCATATCTGCTTATTACTGAATTAATAATATTAATTAATAATAAATTAATATTTTTTGTTCTTTAAAGTTTGAAAAATCTTAATTTTTTCTTTAAAAATTTTGTTTAATGATTTTAATAATTTTCAAAATTTGGTTAATATAAAATAGAATTTATTCATCATTTACATTTTAATTATTATTTTGTATTTATGTTTAATTACTTCATTTTGATTATCATTATATTATAATAAAATGGTTTTAAAAAATCAAAAAGTGATGTCGGGATTTAGACATCTGTAATAAATGTATAAGGCGTTCTCATTTCTCGGTATAGCTGTCCAAACCTAATCGACTAAGAATATTATGGCAGCAGTAAAATTAGTCTGTGTATTTGAATTAAGCGCTTCACAAAAGCGGTCAACAATTTTATTGCTGTTGTTAAACCTTGACGAAGATTGACTATGCGACCTAACAGTAAAATTGTGGAATAATTTTTTCAATTTTTTAAATTAAATTTTTGTTTCCACATCTTGAGGGCCTCTGTATGTCGGGGGTACCTAGTAACTATATGTCGGGGAGACTGTACAATGGATACGGCTGTAGCTACGCCCCTGCACAGAGCTGAAAAAGACAATTATTCAAAGTTTAACACAAATCACAAAATACGCGGACGATCTAGCATTGGCAGCCCGTGACAAACAAAAGCTAGAAGAAACGCCTTAAAGCGGGCAACGGGGTGTATTGGAAATATCACTGACTACTGATAGACAAAAACCTGAGCAAAAAAAGGCCAAAATATACATACGGAACGGAAGTTATGTGTCTTACGAAAAGAGAAAAAAAACTAAGAATAATTAAAATAAAAATTATGGGAAGAATATACGACTCAAAAAAGACAACAAGGAGAATATAAAAGACTAATGAACCATGAAATAATAACCATAAACGAAGGGGAAGATCTAGTAAAATTTATTAAAGCACAACGACTTGGATGGTTTGGACACATACAAATACAAAGAAGAGAAGAAGACGCACTAATTAAGAAGATAGCAAACTGGAAACCAGTTATAAATAGACCAAGAGGAAGACCAAAATAAGATGAAAAGTAGGCGTACCTACCTACTAGAGGATAAAGCAAAGATGAAAATTGCAAACTGGAGAGAAATGATCACTGCGGCCTAATCCCCCGCGTTTAATGGATTAAAAGAGCTCACAGAATATTGAGCGATCTATACCTACTTTACCAAGAGTCATCGGTCCATAATATACAAATATGGATACCAAGAGTAAAGTAAAAATCTATAAGATATCCTTAAGACCTGTCTTTATATGACTGTAAAAGTCGTGAAGAAGTAAGAGCGGATATGTGACATCCAAGACGTAGTACGATGGGCAAGATACAGAAGAAGAGTATGGAGAGACCCTGTTATACGGGAAGAGGGAACAGAAGTTTATAAGAAAACCAACAAATATTATCAAAACTCTTTCGTGTTTACACAAGCCCCTAGTAACAGAACAACTTTCCTTATTTCTTTAGATTGCAAAAATATTTTTATTTTCTATAGGTTTCCTTGTAGACTCGCTAACAGACAATAAAACAAAGATTTGTCCAAATATCCGTCCCGATCAAATTTTATTTTGCAGAGATTACCTACCTAAAACAATTTTTTTCTACAAAAATTTACAACAAACATATCGTTTTTATAACATAAATAACAGATTTTTGCATTTCCTCTCTCTCTCACCACATACAAAAAAGACCCAAAAGTCCATACACATTATAAGCCGCAACGACTGTCTACTAGATTTAGTATGCGGATAACAGAAATACGATGAGATCCTTCGATTCGTTTTTAGTCTGAACATAGAATAACAGAACAACATGTGTTGGTTGTTCTCTGGTCTGAATCCACAGAAGCCTCAGTCGGTAGTCATTAGAACACAAATTAGTGGACGGACTAATGGTAACTTCAAATTTTTGAGAAAATATAAAACTAGAAATGTTTTATATAAAAATATTAGCACATTAATATAAATACTATTGTAAGAATAATATATTTTAAAAAGTCAATAAATTATTATGTATGCTGCTAGCGCCACCTATTAACGTATTAACAAAGTTGCGATGTAGATTTCATTTGCATTGTTGCCAAGCATATGTTTTTTATTTCTAACCACTACAAATTAAATCCAGGCTTTTTATTAAAAAATTATATAAATGGACAAAAATATACCAGTAGTATTTAGTGTACTAGAATCTTATGACTTCTGATCCTGACAAAATTTATAATACAGTAGACTCGCGATTATACGAGGTAATTGGGACCGTGACTACCTCGGATACCGAAAAAACTCGATTAACACTGAGATTGGTACTGATATAAAAATGTGTACCTACGCAAATAATGATTAATGTGTTTATTTTAATAACTAAAAACTAATATAAAAGTAGTATAAAAGATAAAAAAATTACCTTATTAATGCTACTATTTAAAAAAGTCTTTGATTGATTTTTGTTTCAACTTCATAACTTCATTCCTCTTTTTGAGGCGGCGATGTTACGCCAACGTTGAAAATAGAGGACGTCTAATGGTGTCGATTTTTCTTGTTGCTCGATGTCTGCGAGAGCTGCTTCAAGGGACTGCAATCCATCGGAATGAGAAATCTTTTGAGTTATCTCATCTGTATCTTCTTCTTCTTAAAGGGTGACGTTTAGAACTAGATTGGCAATTGCATCATGTGTCAGTTTCATTTCTTAATCTAGATTCATCCAATCGATGATGTCTTGGTTTCCGATTGTTGGTTCTACTTATAATTGATTGGCTAGGTTGGCTATAGAATCAACTTCACAATCATCAGTTTCATTTTGAACGTTTAGTTGTTGTCTGTCTAGTTGTTTTGTTGTCTATCTTAAATAATTTTTTCCACCATCTTAGGTAGGCATCAATGACTGGCACGAAGTCGTTAAAAAACCTGTCCTTAAAAGTGTTACAGTCCATCCATGCATTGCGCTGGTTGCTATAGATTGTAGGTAAGCAATTTATTTGGACATTTTTGAATGCCCTTGGATTTCTGGATTTTCCAATTAAAAGAGGTTTTAATTTTAATGAACCAGAATCATGATTGCTTTTTTTGTAACCTGGTGCAGGTCCTTAATTTTTAGCAGCTAGTGTTTTCGATGGAGGAATTTTAGAGTTAAGGCCTATCTCATTACAGTTAAATATTTGGTCTGGAATTAGTCCATCTTTAAGGATAATGTCTTGTATTTTTAAATAAAATGTTCCAATTTGAGTTGAGTCAGCAGAAAGTTTTTCGACGCAAATATTTAATTGTCGGATGCCATATTTTTTCTTCCATAAGTCAATCCATCCTTCACTAGCACAAAAGTTTTCTCCTCCATCCATAAACTTCTTCTGGAATTCAATAGCTTTTGCTTGGAGTATTGGACAACTTATCGGGTTGCCCAATCCTCTCATTTGTGAAAACCACAAGAACAACGCCTCAGAAGTTTGTTCATGGTCCCCTTTTTTCATAGTCTTCTGGGCCAATCCACTACCACCATTCACACTTCGGTTGACCCACTGTTCGATTTTAATCCGCTTACGCTTCCAATCTCCAACAGTTACTTCTCCGACACCTAAATCTGAAGCAACGTTCTTTATTGATTCACTCTTGTCCAACCTCTAAATGCATTCACTTTTGTTTCCAAAGATACAACTACTCTCTTCCGCTTCCACTACTCTCATATTGCACAAAAAGATGCTCTCTTACAGTCACAAAAATCAACTTATGAAACCGAAACTAATAAACTTGAAAAAATACACAAACCAGTACATACAAGGAAAAAATTTACCGTACAGTAACATAATTTCACGATCTGAACGACAACAAACAAATCGGTAGTTCAATTCACACTGATTGACATAGAAAGGAACAGGAAGTTGTAGACAAAACACGACACAGAAATTTCTGGAAATAAGGCGGTGGCCTATTTCTGAGAATACCGACTCGACATCAGCTTGACCTAAAGCATACCTTACACACAATTCTCTTCTTATCAATAATCCACAATTTTTAATGAATTGCCCATATAACAGCTATCGATATACTTGTGACCATCGACCCTTTTTTATTACTCGATATTGTGATAATGAGAAGAGACTGAGACAAGAAGTAGAAATGGTGTTGGGAGAAGAACAAATGGCATTTAGACCGGGAAGACAGACAAATGACAACATATATATCATTAGAAACCTAATAGAAAGAAGCATAGATACGGGAAAAAAACTAGTATTAGCATTCATAGACCTAAGAGCAGCATTTGACACGATAGAAAGACATATTATAGGGAAATGCTTGAGGAAAATTAACGTACCTAATGCATTGATAAAAATTATAGAAAGTACTTACAAAGAGGTAAAAGGAAGGGTACAAATAACAGGGGAAGATAGGAAGCATTTAATTGGAAGAGAGGTATTAAACAAGGAGACAGTCTCAGCCCTTTGCTATTCATAATAGTAATGAACGAATTGATAAGAAACACTAGAGTCAGAAGTAATCAACTACAGACAATAATAGGTTACCGCAGATTACAACCGGTAACAATAGAGTCCTTAATGTATGCAGACGACATAGTACTATTAGCAGATTCCGAGAATAAAATGCAGAAACTAATGGATATATGGGTAGAACAAATAGAAGAACTTAATATGGAGATAAACGAGGAAAAATGTAAGATAATGATAATCAGCGGCAAAGGAGATAAGGAAGATAATCAAATAAAGATAAAATGTAAAAACTCAGAATTGGAAATAGTAACAACTTACGAATACCTGGGAAGTATAATAACTAATGATGGAAAAATAGACTGGGAAATAACAAATAGAGCAAAGAAATCAAACAAGTTATATTATGCGTTAGCCCCAATAATGGGAAAAAGAGAACTTGCACGAGAAACAAGAATAAAAATATATAACACAATAGTGATACCGACTGTGCTCTATGCAAGTGAAAACTGGACAATTCTGGAAAAACATAAGAGCAGGATAAACGCAATGGAGATGAGACATCTAAGAAAGATAGTTGGAAAGACAAAATGGGATAGATTAAGCAACGAGACTATTAGGAGAATGGCCAACCAGGAACCGATAATGAACAAAATAGCAAAGAGACAAATGAACTGGTATGGGCATCTGATGAGGATGCAATCCAATAGAATAACAAGAAAAATTTATGAAGCAAAAAACATCGGAAAAAGAAAAAGAGGCAGACCAAGAAAAAAATGGATACAGCAAGTAGTAGAGGCGGGAAAACTTAAACAAAAATCACTCGAGGAATTGAAAATAATGGCAGGAAACAGAAAAGAATGGAAGAGGTGGGTAAATGGAAATTAAAATAGCTAGCCCAAATCCGACACCCTCATTAGGGAAAAAGGAAGGGGAGAAAGAAAGAAAGAAAGAAAGATATTGTGATTCAACAAGTACGATCATAAAAGTAAAACCGAGGGGTTTCGATCGAAATAATCGAGTCCACTGTACCCAGTTTTGACTACAAACTACAAATACTTGGTAAAATTGGCAACACCGTAATAAAAATTATAAGTGCTCCTCAGTTTACCGGGTTTGTTACAGTTTCCTTCTTTGGTAGTTTCCTATCTTTAGCATATATGGCGCACAGTAAGACTAAATACTAAATAATTAATAAAATAATAAAATATAATTTATTCTAAAAATTTCATTTGAATTTAATTATTATATAAACTAAATAAGAAATTTAAAGATAAAATTTGGGTACAGTTTGAAATTAATTTATTAACAACTAAAGTTATAATAACTTAAAATCCATACACTTCCAGCAAAACTTTTAGCCGTCGATGACAGGTAGCGATGGTAGTTAACATAAAAATAAGTTTAATAACAGAAAATGAACCGTTACATTTATTAAATCGATTTACCAAGAATCTGTATGCCGTAGGAAAAAATGTTTTAAATAAAAAATGTAGCTAAGATAATTTTAAACAAAAATGGTTATTAGCACTTTTTGTGTAGAATAAACCTTTTCTCTCAGAAACAACCCTTGAAGCGACCGTCGATTTTGAAGTTACGCGCGCGAAATCTATGTTCAATAAAATTTGTATTAGCTCGATGGTAAAACTTCGATATCTTTTGATCCAAGTGTGCTATCAACAAAAATCAAGATGCTGTTTAAAGGTAAAGAATGCAGCTTTCGTATGCAGTTTTTGTATTTTGCAGCAAATAAACTCAGTTTTTATAAAAATGTAAAATAGATAAACGTGGAGCGATTTTTGCCATTTTTTACGAATCTCGTAAGATCAATAAAATTGATCACTTTCATTGGCCATTCGTAGTAAAACTTCCTTTTTTAGAGATCAATCTACTTATCAAACTTATGACATAAAATTTTAATTTTGAGTTGTGGCAAATATGAGGCATTTGAAATATGAATAAAAACGCAGAATTCAATGTTTTACATTACAAGCGATAGCACTTCACGGTAAATTCCTATAAGATGACGGTTTTGTATGTAGTTTATAGCAGAAGTTTGGCTTTTTTGAAAAACGTACAATTGTAATTAAATAAAAGTTTAAAGCGTTTTAGATTGTTTGTTATGTGGAAGTTTAAATCCAACGTTTTTTAAGCATATTTTAGAAGCCTAACATTTGTTGGCAAAACTCAAAACTATAATTTCATGCTATAGGTTTTAAAGGTTAGGCTTGAGTACCTAATTCATAGTGGCCAGTCAATGAAAGGTATAAATTATATTGATCTCATAAAAATCATAAAAAATGGTAAAAATCGCGCTACGTTTATTTATTTAACAATTTTACAAAATCTGAGTTTATTTGCGGCAAAATACAAAAATTGCATGCGAAAGTTGAATTTTTTACCTTTAAAACGCATCTTGATTTTTATCGTTGGAACACTTGACCCGAAAGATATCGAATTTTTACCTTCGAGCTGATACAAATTTTATTGAACATTGATCTCGCGCGGGTAACTGGCATTCAAAATAAACGGTGGCTTCAGGCGTTGTTTGTGAAAGAATGGTTCATTCTTCACAAAAAGTGATAATAAACATTTTTGTTTAAATTATCTCAGCTGCAATTTTTATTTAAAACATTTGTTTCTACGGCGTACAGAAACTTGGTAAATCAATTTTTTTGCGATTTTACCCCTCTACGAGGGGGGTTTTAGGAGGAAGCCCGGGGGTAAAAGTAGTAAACCTTTTTGCATCTTTTGGGGATCCCAAAATTAATATTCTCGGCAAAATTTAGCTTCTTCGTATGATTTTTAGAGGTTGTAGCATGTATAAATTCCGTAAGTATAATCATCGAATATTCAAAGTACAAAATTTATCTGGTACGCTCCTGGGCTATATACACTCGCGATCATAAAATCCGGGTCATCTTGAAAATTTCAAGTTTCTTAAATATTTTTGCCTCTGGTGCAGTAATAACCTTTTTTTTGGCTAATGTATTTTTTATTTGTCATCAATGTTTGTTTTGAAAGAAAAAAAAATGGTTTTTATTGTTTTTATTGAAAAAAACAGAAAACAAATCAATTTGTTGATAAAACAGACATATGAAAAAAAATGGAAAATACAGAACGTGGTAAAAAATCAGTGAAATTTCAATGACCAATATCGTGTATTGCCTCCCCTTGCTCTAATAACCTCTTGCAGACGACGGGGCATACTCTCAATTTTTCTCCGGATTACATGTTGTGGTATGTTATTCCACTCTCTCACTAACAGATCCTTAAGCTCCTGTGCGTTGTTAGGAGGAGGTGTATGGGTTTGAATACGTTTTTTCAAATCGTCCCAGAGATGTTCGATGGGATTCAGATCCGGAGACCTAGCTGGCCAGGATACCCTCGTAATTCCAACTTCGCCCAAGTATTACATACTGATCCTGGCAACGTGCGCTCGCACGTTGTCCTGCATAAAAACGGCGTTTTCTCCAAGCCCTGCCATGTTGGGCATAACATGTTCTTCCGGAATCTCCGTAATGTACCTTCGTGCAGTTAGGGACCCATTTTCGATGAATGGTAATTCTGTGTGAAAGTCGGAAGATATACCTCCCCAAGCCATGACCGAGCCTCCACCAAATGGCATTCTTGGAGCAATGCAAGCTTGTGAAAATCGTTCACCGGTTCTCCTCCAAACTCTTACACGTCCATCGGATCCAGTTAGGCAGAAACGGGATTCATCTGAGAATAACACTTTGCTACAATCGTTAATTCCCCAATGCGCGTATTGTCGAGCAAAAGCTAGTCGTGCAACTCGAGGCTCCCGGCGAAGTGGCGGTCCTCTAGCCATTACCCGAGAAGATAGTCAAAAAGAACGAAGTCTTCTTCTGACTGTTGCAACACTAGAATTGCGATTTCGTACTTCCTGTAGACGATTTCGAAGCATAATCGCAGTTGAGGTCCGGTTTCGTAAAGCCTGAAACACAAGGAAACGGTCATCTAGTGCCTTGGTCGTTCTTCTTCGTCCCGAGCCAGGTCGTCTGGTTAGCAAACTTGCCTCCTGAAAGCGTTGAAGCACTCGTTGAATCGTAGAAAGGCTTACGCCAACAGTTCTTGCGACTTGCCGTTGAGTGTGACCGTCTTCCACAAGAGCAACAATTTGTGCCGTTTCCACAACAGTCAAAGGCATTTTTGTCAAAAAATAAACACTAATAATGACACTAATAAACACTAATGGTGGCAATAATAAACGTTTGTCCGTTCATTTTGGGAAGTGTGCACTTTACCGCGAAATCGGCACTATTGGAATTCTTTGTTACAAAGGAAACCGCAACAATTCTCAGAAACATGCATTAGTTTGTATTTGTGTTATTATTATTTACGATAAAGCTCGTTAAAAATGAAATATCGGTGATTTTCAAGGTGACCCGGATTTTATGATCGCGAGTGTATAAATATTTCGTGTTTCTGTTTGCATTCCACATTCCAAATTCAAAATATGATTATATTTGGTTCATATTACGTATTAGTACTACAGTTTTAAAAGCTGGGAATGATCAAGGTCACTTACGATGCGATGTGAAGCGTGTTTAAGATGAATTTCGGTTCGCTTTCGCTAGTCTCTTGGATTGATACGAGGGGTAGGACGCAACACGTGATGCTACGGTTTTGTGGGACTGTACAAAGTATAGCAACGGGGACTGATGTAGTAGACGGGTAGACAGAATTGGACGATATTCACGATTTTCTGTTATCCCGATACTAAATCTTGTAAATTCTGAACTCTTACTTTGTATCACAGATCTTGGTATTTTATTTGGTAAATGGAATGTGAAAATTGCCTTGTTAATGGAGCCGAACTGAATTTTCTGGCAAAGGAAAACACCGAAGATTGTGACGAAATGAATGGATTTTGATCTCATTTTTTGGGCACTCATCATACTCTTGGTCTAGTGCCTCATACAACATGTCTTTTCCACCATCTTCTTTTTCTTCCGTTGGAGCTTGGATGTTAATAATGCTAACATTAGCGAACTTCCCTTTAAGTCTTATTCGAAATATTCTATGATCAATAGCTTTGAAATCAATTACACTATGTTTGATCTTGCTGCTTACAATAAATCTGGTATCAAATGCGTGTCGGGTAGGATGTCTACTGTAGTAAACATTGCAGTTATTTTTTTCCAGGATGCTTGAGCTAGTCCACCTCATTTCCTGTAAAGCAATGATATCTGCTTTGGCTTTATTCATTTCTTGTATGAGCAGAGCCGTGGCTTCAGGCTGATAAAGGCTTCTTACGTTCCACGTGCAAATTTTTAAATCATTATCCTTATTTTGTTTGCGAGTTCGTCGTAGGTTAGGCAGTCCGGTTTCTTTCTTTATAGCTCTCATAACAAAAGGTTTTTTACATGGTTGGGTAGTTAGCCCAATGCTAAACCCCGCTTTTAGGAGGGCCATTTCACCCGCTTTCGTCAGTTCCCGACCCAACTTTCCACCCGGGTTGGATACCGGATCTCCAGTTGGGTTGCTCGGTTTACAGGGGACACCTTCGTGAAGGTGAGAGTCGGATTTGAGTAGAAGATAAATAATAAATAATTGGAGTAAACTGGAATCAACTTCATGTTTTCGCATTCTACCCCTTTATTCCATCCAACACTAAAGATATAGTTTTTAAAAATTTTTTAGCTAAAATATGTCTATTAAAATTTCATAAATTTATTTTATTAGTTCGAGCATCTCCAAAACTGTTTTTTAAATATGAGAACCATTGTATTTACCAAAAGAACGTAAGAAAACATTCCCATACTTCCAATGACTATAAACTTTTCGAAAGATAAAAATTTATAATAAACTATTCTCTGTGACTCTTTAAAATGTATTGCAAACGCTCTGTATAAAAGACAAGTGCTAACTGGCCGTAGATGGAGACAGGAAATTGAAATGTCCCTCGTCTTTTCGGTTCGAGGTTCTCATTTTTGATCGCACTAATCGATCTATTTCTCCTTTGACCTTTGATTTTTACCATGTGTGTCTCATTTAGCAGGGGAAATTGAACTGAGACTTTGACATGTAAATGCAGTGACTCAAACAAATATTCTGAAAATTCATATGCGGAATCTACGAAAAAATACGTCTAGAAAACGACAAATAATCACCAAGAAATTTATAATTGAAGCAGTGTTCTGTACGTACGGCTTTCTTGAGTGTTCAGTGATGTATTTAAAACTTAAAGGTAATAAAGTGAAACTTCTCCATAACGGACACCAACAAAAAAAATTGTCCGTTGTGTAGAGTTGTCCGTTGTGTAAAATTATCGCCTAATCATTAAAATAAAAAAGAGGTTTCGATTTGCTTGATCTGTAATTATACATTTTCGTACATACACTACTCAACAATTGAAGTGGATAATTTTAAAATTCCTAAACTTAACATATAAAACTATTTTTTAAATAATTGCCTGTACTATACTCTATATGCTATCTTTATTGCCAATATTTTTTGCATCTGGTTCTTTTTCCCTATTCTTATCGGCCCTTATCTCGTACAAAGAGAGACATGTTGTTCCAAACATGAATATATCATTCGTATAAAAGTGCTTGGATTGGCTTTACCAGTTGTCAATAAGTCAAGAAATCTGTTTATCACAAAAACATTATGCCGTAAAGGTGTTTAGAACTAGTGCAGCTCGAGCAATTAGTTCGTTGGATTCAATAAGGTATAACTCAACAAGAAGTTGCTATGAGGCTAAATGTGTCACAAAGTGTGATAAGTCGTGCATGCAATCGGTATGTAGCAACTGAATCTGCAACATACAGGCATGGAGGAGGAAGAGAACGATCTACAACTCGTCGGCAAGACCGTTTTGTAGTTCTGACGGCAAGAAGAAACCCAACATTCACGGCTTCCAGAATTAACAGTATCTTCAGGCATGCTACTGGACGAGCGATTTCCAGTCAAACTGTCAGAAGACGGTTACATGCATCCAATTTAAGGGCTAGACGGCGCGCTACCCATCCACGACTAACTAGGGAGCAGCGTGCATGCAGATATCGCTGGGCGATAGAACACTATCAGTGAAATTTCGAAATTTGGAGGAATTGTCTCTTTACTGACGAGTCCAGATTTCGTTTGTATACGTATGATGGCCGAATATTGGTGTGGGGGGAAAGAGTACAGCGTTACATGAGAATTTGAGAGTCCCAACCACTCTTTTTGGAGGTGGATCCGTTTGCGTGTGGGGAGGCATATGTTTTGATGGTCGCACGGACTTAGTCGTCTTAATTAATGAGACAATGACTGCTACATGATATCAAGACAGAGTCATAGTACCAATAGTTGTTCCATTTTTTGGTGCAATAGGCGAACAATTTGTTCGGATTGATGATAATGCTCGCCCTCACCGTGCGAAAAATGTCAACGAGTGTATAGAAGCTCATGGCATTACAAGAATGGAGTGGCCAACGTGTTCACCTGATATGAATTGTATTGAACATGTTTGGGCCGAAATGTCTAGGCAACAAAACAGGCTCCTTCAACCGCAACAAACCTTAGATCAGTTGGCCAATACATTACGCGCGATTTGGGAACGTATACCGCAGCAGTTCATCAATAATTTAATAAGAGGTCTTCCAAATAGAGTTAGAGCACTAAGGCGACATAGAGGTGGACCCACACACTATTAATTTTTCTTTTCGGGATATTAGAAATTGAGCAGAAATAGAAATTTTAGGTTGATAATTTTACAATTTTTGTTTATTTTCTATTTTTTTTTTCTTAAAGAATTTCTTTCTTTCGGTTCATCTGTATGAAAATATGAAGTAAAAATAAATCTTTTTTTATATCACTCCATTTTTCTATTTGACCTTATAAACAAAAAATAAAATACACATTTTCATAATATCCACTTCAATTGTTGAGAAGTGTATTTGCACAAGCATATACACAATTAAAACAAATAAAATACTTATATAAAAAAAGGTAGGTATTACTTCTTTTACGTAGGTATCTCTTCTTAACACAACTAGCTAAGTATACTTCAGGTTTTTCCTTTAATAGGGCTGCATCAATCTCTACGTAGTTAAAAAAAATTTTCAACTCTATGACTTTCGCAAAAGGTTGACAATGGCAAATCATCTTCCAGGTCTTGTATCTCCAGATTTTCCACAATATCTTGTCCATTACTATTGTTTTTTAAACAACCGCACGTTACGAAACACTTTTCAATTGTTTTGGTTGAAACGTCTTTCCATGCTGCCACAATCCCAATTAAAGCATTAGCAATCGTTATGGACTTCTCCACTGCCGTTGATCAAGAACATTCCATATACATTCTTCTCATCAAAAACTTTCCATACAGGGATTTAAAATTTTATTCATCTGCCATTTATTCGCAATTATCCGTTTCGATCAAGTGTACAAAGGATACCCCCCTACGCTAAATGCCCTCATTCTCAGAATTCAATGTTTAATATTTTTACGTTCTGTTTAATTAAAAATAAGACTCGCGCAATTTTAAGCCGCCACCGCCGCTCTCCAGCCCCCTCCTAAAAAATGTCATTTTTTCGTTTTCTTTTTGTTTTTGGTGGGTTGCAATCCATTTAAAAATTTTGAAAAAAATACGCATATACCTGAGGCTTTTATAAAACTTATATATTCTTTATAGACTTATGGGTTGAGTATGCGTAACCTAAAAATGCATTTTTTTTTTTTCGAAAAAAGTGTATGACTTAATTATTAATTACTGGTCCATAGCGTTAAACTCCAACCTGGAGGGCCAGGTGATTTTCCTTCAGGGTCTTCTTCCCCTAGACTAATTGTCATCCAAGACTATAGAGCTCAATCTACACTTATATTTTTGAATCTGTTCTTCAGCTCCTTAATAAAACATTGTGACCTAATTGTATTGCTCTGCTTTTTGACATACTCTTCGTCTGTAAACCTCGACAGAGCCCTTACAAGACAGGGCTATCACCCAGAGCCAGTTAAGCCTTGAACAGTAAATGATGATTTCTCAGTGGGATATTTCCGTGATGATCTGAAAAATGCAAAAATAATTCCAGGTTACAAAAGGGAATGAAAGATAAGCTGTTAACAAGTTACAAGTTAGCATTATCACTGCTAACGTGAAATGACCGGTCCATAAGTTGGCAATTTATTATAATCTTTTACATATTATAGCTTATAGCTACCTAAAAACAAAACTGATTTCTGAATTGTATTTTGATCAATAAAAAGCATTTGACTTGGTCAACCATACATTGTTTTAGAAAAGCTGGAGAATTTTGCTATAGGAGATACAGCAGGAGAGCCGTTGAGTTTGATAAGATCCTACTTGAACAATCGACAAAGTTTGAGTATATTTGATAAAAGGCTTAAATCTACTTACTTACCAGAAAAACGTTAATTAAGGAAGATAATCCGCAAGGATCGATATTAACGTCTCTTAGTTTCTCTTCCTGCTATTCTTAGTAATTCAAACGAACAATTTATTCAATCTGCCGACAATACATCAGTTGTTGTTACTGGGTTTAACATAAAATGAATATGCATCTACTATGAGTATAGAGCGTATAAAAAATTATTATATAATATAAAAAATATAAATGAGCTACATAGATTTAGAAATTCAGACATATTCTTCGTAAATCACGAGATGTTCTAGAGTTTTATCTGTAATAGGAATAGTAATAGTTACTCAAATGTGTTCAGTAAAAGTTTTTTTTGTAACTATAGCAATTATGCATATAGAAAGTTTACATCAATAAAGATATTATTATTATTGTCAACAAGATACTTTATGACAGGATTATTTTGAATTCGACCGTATCATACACGTGCTCACAAAAAGCTGGCCCCGTCTGTAGTGATTATGTATTCAGAGGGAGGTGTAAAAACATGTTTCATAAAAACACTTCGATTTTCTCTAATACGTGCCAAAGGTTTCTAATGGACGTTTGATGAAATTAGTTGTTGGTCTTTATCTCTAGAACTTCCGCCATGTCTGATTCTGCAATTTATTTTGAAAGTGTATACTTTTACTCCAGAACAGGATAAAAAGCACAAAGCTTTTAGTCGGACATCCTCAGAATTTTTCTATTCTACTACAAACTTTTTATTTTATTTACGTCTATTCGTTTTGTATTTACTTTAATCATTATTTAATATTAGGATACAAAAGTAAAATTTACAAATTTTGTTACGAACGGATGTATTGAAAAAAAATATTATCAAAACAAAATTGACACATTTTCCCGTTTTTTTATATTATTTGCGAATTACGTTAGGTAAACGATCTTTATACGCCTGTAACTCGCATAATTGGATTATTGCAACCAATCAGCAAACTGCAGGGATCCTTATTAAAATTTTGTTGGTAAAAAACTTTCCTTTTATTTGTAGTTATGATCTGTTGAACCGCATCTGGTGGCTTTTGTGCACGAGATTTATGCGTCGCAGTGACCAAGTGTTGATCAACTTGAAACTTTTTTTCACATACAATCTGAAAATTGGAAATAAAAAAGTTAACTAATAAACTTGCAGTAACCCTAATCCTAATTTAATTAGTTTTCACCTCTATTAAAATTTTATATACAAGAACTTAAGACAAAGGGCGATTTTCTTAATCAATTTAAAACGGACAAAAAACAGTAATCAAGCACACTACATGTTACAATTTTATAAAACTTGTTTTTGGAAGTATCTCCTATATAAACTATTTTTTGAGTTTTGATCGTAGAATTTTTCTTCAAAAATATTGAAATGGTTTTAGTGAAATCTCACATTTTTATAGTAAAAAAAATACGCATTAATTTATGACGAAAAAGTCAGTGTCAAAACCATGTTTACACCTTTGCTAAAACTAATTTAAAAATCAGTGCATTAAAATAAATAAGATTTTAATAATGAATGACAGTCCTATTCTAAAACTTACATTTTACCATAAAATTATATTTAGCTTATATTTTTAGAAAAATATTTAAAAATTAAAACAATAATTGAATTAAACATAATACTTACCGGTTTGTTACAAACCGTGCAAAATATATGGTTGTCATCAATGATTTTGAACTCTGGTTTACTATTAATCCACTTTTTTAGAAGAATTGATTTATTTGTACTTTGTTTTGGAATTTTCAGACACTCATATTGTCATATTATGCTAATACCAATAAGAGGTATTTCCGAGGGATATTTTTAAATACCTCACTAAACTGCATTACTTGCATTCTTAGATATTTGTCTAGATTGTGGTATACCTGAAAATATTGTAACGATAAATATATGATTCATATTAAACTGTAAACATATTATTTCTAATTCCATTCTATTCTAGTAATTTCGCCGCTCAGCTGAAAAACCTGTTTGCCAACCTGAATTTTCGAGAGGGTCGCCGTCCGAAATCGAAGGGATTCTCGATTAACTGTATTTTATGTTTAATGAGGAAAGTTTGTCTAAAACAGTCAGTTCTAATCTGAAGATAATATCGCGTCGAATTTTCAAAATGTAACGCGCGTATTGTAATAAATGTAAATAAATTATATAATTATTAGTGTAAAATAAATTAGTTATATTGTACAAAGACTTTAAATAAACTAGGTGTTAAAACATTTTTATAATAAATAAAGACAATAAATTAGATTTAATAAAAATACTACAATATGCACTTTTAATAAATGCATATTTATACAATTTATCCAAAATATGCAAATATACATTTTGCATATTTCCCGATCTCTCTCTCTCTCTCTCTCTCTCTCTCTCTCTCTATGTATATATATATATATATATATATATATATATATATATATATATATATATATATATATATATATATATATATATATATATATATATATATATATAAATACGTTCAAATTATCGGGTAAAGTGGTCTGTAATAAAAATCTTTCTTTTTTCTAAATTACTCAATATTTCGCCATTTATTTAAAAGCTTCCTCAGGAGTAAACTAAAAACAATTTGAACATTACAAAAAATGGCGTACAAATACATTTTAAAACACTCACAGAATTTAAAAGATTTCGCAAATAAAAACTGACATTGAAGTATTTGAAATATTGAATGTCAAGATTAAATTGTCTTAAGCACGTTCGTTATAGCTATACGATAAAAAATTAAAATTATTTCAAATGTAAAAATAAAAATAACAATAAAAGAAAAGTTAGAAGAATAATATTTATTTGATGAATACGTTCAAATTATCGGGTAAAGTGGTCTGTAATAAAAATCTTTCTTTTTTCTAAATTACTCAATATTTCGCCATTTATTTAAAAGCTTCCTCAGGAGTAAACTAAAAACAATTTGAACATTACAAAAAATGGCGTACAAATACATTTTAAAACACTCACAGAATTTAAAAGATTTCGCAAATAAAAACTGACATTGAAGTATTTGAAATGTTGAATGTCAAGATTAAATTGTCTTAAGCACGTTCGTTACAGCTATACGATAAAAAATTAAAATTATTTCAAATGTAAAAATAAAAATAACAATAAAAGAAAAGTTAGAAGAATAATATTTATTTGATGAATTATTAAGGTTAGTTGTTATTACGATGAATGTTGGCTATTTTTAATATTTATAAATTTTGTTCAATATGTTACAATATAATATGTTACTTAACTGTCCAGTGTCCGTTTTATAATTTAAAGTGTTTTTATTTTTGTTAATGTAATACATTTCAAGAAATAATCTACTTTTGTAGTTATCAGTCTGTGCCAAAATGTGAGCCTTGTTATAGTCTAGCATATGACCAGTGTTTTCATAGTGCTCAACCACTGCGCAAGTATTTTTTCTCAAGCGGCAATCACTTTTATGTTGTGTGATGCGTTGTTTTAGCCATTGTGATGTTTGACCAATATAGCTATTTTGACATCCTAAACACGGTATTTCATAAACGACATTACTTTTATATAAGGTTGGTACTGGGTCTTTGATTTTTGAAAATAGTTGTTTGCTGTTCATGGTGTTATATTTAGCTATACTAATATTAGGAACATTTTTGAATATGGATATGACAGAATGAGTTAGACCATTAATAAAGGGAAGTTTTTTATATTTGATTGATTTGTTATTAGAATCATGGACGGGACCGTCATAGAAATTAGTGCTGTAAATCAGTTTTTTTTTAAATTTGTTTAGGATATCCGTTGTTACGAAAAATTTTGTATATTATGTTTAGATTTTTTTGTAAAAAGTTGTCATCAACAATCGACATTATCCTGTTTTTTATACCTAGTACGGTATTATATTTTTGACGGGTGGTATGGTTTGAATAGTAATTTATATACCTGCCTGATGCTGTCGGCTTTTGGTACCAATCCAATGTCAAAATATTGTCATTTGTTCTTATTACTCTTGTGTCTAAAAATGGTATACTAAAATCTGTCTCAGTTTCAATTGTAAACTGAAGATGTTTATTAAATGAATTAAAAATGTTTAGTGTGGTATTGATGTGATATGATGGAACTGCACATATGATGTCATCCACATATTTATATATAAACGGTAATTCAAAAGGTAATTGCGTAATCACATTATCTAAGAGATGATCAGTTACAATAGTTGCAAGGATTGGACTAATCGGGGAACCCATCGGTGTTCCAAAAATTTGAGAATAAAATTTACCATTGAAACTAAAGTAAGTGTTGTTAAAAATGAACCTAAGAATTTGTAGAAAATTGTCTTTTGACAATGTCGTGTAGTCTTTTATAAGGTTCCAATTTGATTCTATAATGTCCGTGACCATATTCAGTGGAATGTTTGTAAATAGCGACATCACATCTAAAGAAATTAAAACATAATCATTTGGTAACTGCATTCCCCTAACAGCATTGACAAAGGTAAATGTGTCCTTAGAATTATAATTATTGTGATATTCAAAGGCATCAGTTAATGTATCAGCAAGGAATTTAGAAATGTTGTAGGTAGTAGATTTTACAGAACTTACAATAGGCCTGAGAGGAATGTCAAATTTATGAATTTTAGGCAAACAATAAAGTTTAGGGAAACATGAGTCATAAATTATCAACTTTTTGCAACTTGTTCAGTAAGTTGATCTTGGTTTTTTAAGGTTTTTATGAGGTCATTATAGTTTTTTTGTATCACTGATGTAGGATCTTTGTCCAAACCCTTATAAGTCGATTTGTCGTTTAACAACGTTAAGGTTTTGTCTAAAAAAATCTTAGCTTAAAATCTGGGGGTGTACACTCAACACTAAATTTTGGACCAAGAGAGAGAAAATCAGACACTTCTTTTGGAAAGTCAACGCTGGACAAGTTTTTGAACCATTTATCATTGTTTAAAAATAATTGGTTGAAAAATAAGTTATTAGTTAGCTGTTCAAATTTTTTTATGTTATTAAGTTTCACTTTGTTAGAAACATTTGAAAAGCTATTTTTTAACCTTAGTTCATATTCAATTAATATGTTAGTAGGAACAAACTGCTGTAACTCACACTTAATCTTATTAATATCATTTTTCGCATTTGAAACATTATTGCAAGTTATTTTTATTTCTAAATTTAATGTTTTTTTATGGATCTCATTAATGAATTTATCTACTTTAATATTTAACACTTTGTCATTACCTACGTATAATAAGCTGCGTAGATTACATGTACTGTTCCAAACGTGCTTAGGCATAACATTAGATGTTCTACAACGTAATAAAAAATCTTTTATTTGCGAAATCTTTTAAATTCTGTGAGTGTTTTAAAATGTATTTGTACGCCATTTTTTGTAATGTTCAAATTGTTTTTAGTTTACTCATGAGGAAGCTTTTAAATAAATGGCGAAATATTGAGTAATTTAGAAAAAAGAAAGATTTTTATTACAGACCACTTTACCCGATAATTTGAACGTATTTACAAGTTATTTTTTTGGTCGAAATAATCACTTTTAATATATATATATATATATATATATAATATATATATATATATATATATATATATATATAATATAATATATATATATATATATATATATATATATATATATATATATATATATATATATATACCTAACGGTGCAATACTAGCCTCCATATCCAATAGCATATAGACGAACATTTCCCCGTTAACCCCAAAACCAGCCACAAAATATGCTTCTCTTCCCTATTTCCCACAAATTACGAACAAGCTTACTAAACTATTCAAAAACTTACCCGTCAAAATATCCCTAAAAAATACTAAAACCATTGGAAAGTTATTCTCCAAGTCTAAAACTCCACTAAGCTCGTTAGAGCACACTAATGTTGTCTATCAGATACCCTGTTCAGAATGTAACTCCTGCTACATTGGCCAGACTAGTCGATCTCTTCTAGGGCGTATAACTTCACACAAAAGTGACATCAGACTTTCCAAACCCTCTTGTGCCCTTGCACAACACGCCATTTCCACTAAACATCACATTGATTTCACAAATACCAAAATACGTGCGAAACAAAACAACCATCAGAAACGCTCCTTTATTGAAATGTGTGAGATCCTCAAGAACTCATCGGCAATAAACAAAAGAACCGACATCGACAATTTGAGCCAGGTTTACCACTCTCTCATCTTACGAAATAAATGATACCAATTATTCTTCAGTTAAAAGTTGGCGTATTTTCCATTCAAAATAATAACAAAATCATCCCCTATTTCCAAGTTTCATTAAAACATAAATTAAAAATAATATATCAAAATATTTCCGCCATACAAATTCCACCCGTCCAACTTATTATGCAATGTCCCCTGTAGAAGTTCATAATTGTCTCAAACCTTGGAATTTGGTGACACATGGCCCTTAAATAAAAAAATTTTCGGTATCGCGTCAAGTTGTTTGCTAGATTGCAATAAATCAGAACTTTGTTGGTCTTCAGCGGAGAACCATCTAAATGAAGCCAAATGTTAGTTTAAAATTTTTTAAATATTCATATCAACGAATATGAACATTATTTTCGGCAAAGTTTGTGTGTTGTTTTTTGTTTTTTGTTTTTTCTTTTTTGGTTAAGTTAGTTTTAAATAATGAGTAAAGTGTACAGTAGATATATGATATCATCGATAATATACTACATATTGAGTTGTAAGTTATGAACTATAAACATCTGTATTTCTTATAAACTCTATGTCATTTGTTATATTTTAGAGAACTGATGAAGCTTTAGAAATATAAAGCGAAACGTCTTCGATAAACTTATGAAGTAGTTGACTTCTTTTTTTATTTGCCAACCTGAATGACCGATTAAACCTCTGAATTCACTAGTTGAATACTTTAGAAATATATATATATATATATATATATATATATATATATATATATATATATATATATATATATATATATATATATATATATATATATTGTTGTACTTTTGAATGTCCATAAGCAATAAAAAACCGATATACCAATTTTATTACTTAAATAAAAATTAAAATTATTGATATTTCATAAAGACATGGGCATATGAATTTTCAAACATCCTGTATAAGACAAAATATGTATTTTAAGTTGTTCGAAGAATTGTTCATTAGGCCTCAGAGACAAGACTTTCAAATATTATCGATAAGAAATTTAAATAAGTCGGTTATTGTGAAATGGTTTTACCCGGAATAAAAGTGTATATAGAAAGTGTTGAACAATAGACCGGGTTTGCGGTGGTTTTCTCCCCGAAAGATTATATCGGTAAAAGTTTATTAACAAAAGACATTGAATTGAGAAACAGGTATCGTTTGTAGCTATTAGTAAGAAATATTTGTAAAGTAGATAGATTTAGTTAGAATAATTAAAGGTTTGTTTTCTGGAATTACCCGAATGACGTTTTATAGAGAGAGTTGGGTGGTAACGATATACTCACAAGAGGTGGATGATTTTTATTGGTCAAATTTTGAATGCAAGGAGGTTTGGTTTTGGCTATGAGATAGGAGAGAGAAAAAAAGGTTAGTTAGTCAGTTTTCGTCGTCCAAGAAGGAAGGAGCTTTGTGATTTGTGTTTGTTTGAAGTCCCGAAGACGTAATTTACCGGGTGTGTTTATTTGCGGTGGAAAAGCTGACCAGTGTGAGGAACGGGGTACAGAGAGATAGAAAACCAAAGGGCCTAAGAATATTAATAGCAGACGAAGCCGGAAACATTTGGAGATACAAGGACAGATAGGAGAAAGGTGTACGTCATCTGGACCACAATAGGAGCAGAAGCAGAGAAAGGATTTTTTTGTTGTGGCGTGGCCATAGAATTGCAACGGCAGAGAAGGAAAGGTCAGTCAAATTTCATTAGAGCCGGAGTGTGATTTTCATTTATTAATTAAGTAAATTGAATAAATAATAGAGACAGTTAATTTTGCGATCACTAAAAAAAAAAGGAATTATAAAAAGAGCTTAGTTATAACACATATTAAAAATCAATGTAAAATAACATTTGGGTCCATGATAGAAAACAACTTCTCATATATTTAAAGTTAGTACATTGCAAATATTACAGGATTGATTGTTGTATAAAATTTCATTAAAATAAAGGACATCTCACATATAGTTCAGTTGAAATTCTATGTATTTTATTCAGGTCATATTACCTATCCCGATTAGGACGCCAATTGGAAAATATTTTGAATCCACGATCAAAGGTAAATCGTACAATTTAAATAGCCTGAGATTGTAACTAATTAATGCTGATTTATTGTGATTAATTGGAGATTAGTTCATTTAATAAATATAGACAGAATTTTTCCTAAGTAAGCAATATAATACAATTTAAATAGCATAACAAAATGGCCCCCAACGTGTAAAGCTTTGAAAAATATTTCTAGTTGGCAAATTTGAAAGGATAGGAGTAGACGAGCAGATATTTGAAAGTTTATATGCCGGGGATAAAGTGAAATATTATGTAAAAATTGAGGACATAAAGATTATATATTTTTTTTAAGATACAATTTACCATAATTGATTTATTCGTGATATTGACAATTTATAGGTTACCATAATTGATTTATTTGTGTGATATTTAAATTTGATAATTTTACCATACTTGAATGATTTGATTGATTTTGACATTTGATATTTTACCATTTGATTTATTTGTGGGATATTGAAATTTGATACTCGTACTCAAGAGTTATTACATTTGAACAGGAAAAGTCCCGTTTGTTGCAACAGACCAGTAGAATTTTATATTTGGCGGGGAAATTATTGCACAAATTTCAAAGTTTCATATTTGGCGGGGATAAATAATCTAACGAACATGTCGGCCACAAGGAGTCAAAGCAAAACGCAAGAAAGGAAAGAGGATAAGATAGAAGAGGAAACAATTATTGATGAAGGATCGGATAATGAAGGAAATGCTACAATAATGGAGGAAAGAAAAGAAACAGGGATGTTAGAAAAATTATTAGCTATGATGCAAATACAGACACAACAAATACAAGAATCGTCACAAAAAATGGATAAAAATCAACTGGAAACAAAACACATAATGGATGAATCACAACAAAGAACGGAACAAAAATTGGACAATTTGGAAGAAAACCAAAGAAAAATGGAACAAAAAATGGAAACGCGTATGGACAAATATGAAAACGAAATAAAAGTCTGTTTAGAAAGAAGTAGGGAAGAAACAGAGAGGAAAATAGAATTGCAGAGAGAAGAAATCGAAACTAAAATGAAGGATATTCAGAGTATGCAAAAAAGGGAATTAGAACAGATAGAAATAAAACTTGAAAATGCGCTACAAGAAGACCGGAAAGAAACGGAAAGGAGATTTAAACAAATTGCAGAGATGGAGATAAGAGGAGTAGAAAGAAAGGAAGTCATCGTACATAGCACAGAAGACGTAAAAGTACGATTTGGCGGGGATATAAGGAAAATACACCCAGTGCCTTTTATAAATAACCTAAAGGAAAAAGTCAAATACATAGGACCGTTTGCAACAGCAAAGGAAACCATCAGAAACCATCTCACAGAAGAGGCAAATCTTTGGTTTGTCAGCAAGGAAGAAGAATTGGACAATTGGCAAGATTTTGAGAGAAGATTCTTAAATTATTTCTGGGGAAAAATCCAGCAACTACAAGTAAATAAAGAGTTACAAAATGGAAAATACCATGAGAGGATGGGCGTATCAGAAAAGATGTACGCATTACAACTCTATAATAATGCAAAACATTTGCAATATAATTATTCATCAGAACAATTGGTAGAGTTGATATCGCGACATTTTGAAGATACCTTGGAAGACCACATAAATCTCCAAAATTACAAGGACATTGACAGCTTATGTCAATTTTTGCAAATGAGAGAATCACATAGGCATGAAAGAAGAGAAAGAAGACCGCAAGAAAATTATAGACAAAGAGAAAACCAAGAATATAGAGATAGAGGTCAAAATTTTAGAAGAGATTATACAAGACGAGAATTCATACCTAGACGGGGATATGAAAATAGACCGAACGGAAGAGAGAATTATGAACCCAGAACCCAGAGATGGAATGAAAACAGGGATCGGGAAAATCAGAGTAGAAATAACCGCCCATACCAAGGAAACAGATACAATAACCCACGGAATGAACAGGAATCTCGCGGTAATCGATACGGGAATGATAGACCAAAAGAGAACAGAAGAGAAATAAATAATATGCAAAGAGAAGAAAATGAATATGAGAGAGAAGATGACGGGAGAGAAAACACAGAAGAACAACAGGCGTGTTTTCAAGAAGGCGCTCACTAAAAACGAAGAAACAAACAGGAATTTTTTGTCACCCCAAGGAATTTATTAAACTGGCAGGAAACAATGAAAAGAGAAATGGAGTTAATTTAAAATTTGTGGATGGATTTATAAATGAGAAACCAATTAAAATTATGATAGACACAGGCTCTGAAATAACACTGGTCAACAGAAAATTAATCGAAGAAGTAAATTTAACAAGTCTAATTTATAAAATACCTAGGGTGAATTTAGTGGGCGCAAATAAACGGACATTGGCAACAATAAATGAAGGTATACGAGTAATGGTACGATTGAAAAAAAATATGTATGCACTTCAATGTGTAATAATGCCGAATATGTCACATGACATGATTGTAGGCGTTGACGAATTAACGGAAAAACATGTAGTGATCGACTTCAAAACCAATACGATGAAAATAACCAAGGAAAAAGAAGAAGAACAGGATAAGGAACAAGAGAAACAAATTACGGACGAATCAGAGAAAGAACAAACGGTGGAAATGAACCTGGCGACGAAGAAAAGAAAAGGAAGAAAGAGGGGAAAAGGTCTGAAAAAGATCAAAGAAAAAAAAACCTGGGATTCCTCAAAAGATGAGACGAGCTCAGGAGAAGAAGATGGAAAAATTTTGACAAGAAATAAAAGCAAAACTTGGGATTCCTCAAAAGAAGAGACGAGCCCAACAAAAAAAAATACAAAGGAAAATGAAGAGGACACAATGGAGACAGTGGTGTTTGAAGAAGACACGGAGTACACGGTGAATATGTGCGAAAAATTTGATGGGAGAAAAAAAAAATTGATATGTGGAGAAGGCAAAGAAAATGATTTGCGTATAATTTTAAGAGACTATGAAACGCTGATAAATGAGGAAAACCGAGTGGCCACAAAATACGAGCACTCATTTGAGGTGAAAAACTTGAGAAATTTTCGATCGAAGACTTATCCAATTCCTTATAAGTATCGGCAAGAAGTAAAGCAAGAAATCAAAAAAATGTTGGAAGATCAAATCATTGAGAGATGTGACTCACCCTATATTAACCCAATTGTGATAGTGAAGAAGAGCAGTGGAGAGTTAAGACTCTGTTTAGATGCCCGAAATATCAACCAACACACAGTATCACAATATGAATCACCGTTAAATATCGAGGCCATTTTTGGAAGGATCACGGGATCACATATTTTCTCAAAAATTGATCTAAAGCATAGTTTTTGGTTAATACCTTTGGCTGAAAAGTGTAGAAACTACACTGCCTTTTCAATTGATGGTATAGTATACCGATTTAAGGTAGTTCCGTTTGGATTACAAAGCGCCTGTGCAGCACTTGTACGAGCTTTGCATACCATTTTGAATCACCATGAAGAGTTCATCGTCCATTACATCGACGATTTATTAATTTTTTCACAAGATATGCAGAGTCATGTGGAACATATCAAAATAATTTTGAAAGAATTGGACACAGCGGGATTAAAACTAAACATTGAAAAATGTCAATTTTTTCAAAAGGAAGTGATTTATTTGGGTTTCAAACTTGACACCGAAACTGTAAGTCTAGCCGAGGACAGAGTAAAGCTCATCGACGAATACCCAAGACCAACAAATCTAAAAACATTGCGAGGGTTTCTCGGTACGATAAATTATTTCAAGAAATTAATTCCCGATTTAAGCCAAAAAGAAATTCCTTTAATAAAATTGTTAAAGAAAGGGACAAAATGGAATTGGAAAGAAGAACAGGAGGAAGCTTTCAAAATATTGAAACAAGAATTTGCTAAAGGAACGAAAATATATCACCCTATTTACAATTTGCCGTTTATACTCCGTACGGATGCGTCGATACAGAAATTTGCAGGAGTGTTGTCGCAAATACAAAACGGCCAAGAGGTTCCGATATGTTTTATATCTCGAGTGACTAAAACACATGAGAGAAAATACAGTGTCACCGAGTTGGAATTCGCCAGTGTACTATTTTGCGTAAACAAATTAAGGTTTTACTTATTGGGAGCTAAATTCACCATCGAAACGGATCATGCAGCATTGATACACATCATGAAGAATCGATTGGTAAATAACAGAATACACAGAGGCATTCTGCTCTTACAAGAGTATGATTTCCAATTTCGATACATCAAAGGGAAAGACAACATAATAGCTGACGCTTTAACACGGGACGAAGATACAGGAAAAAAGGAGACAATTACATTACATGTGGGATTGAATATACTGACACAAGACGAAGGGATATTTTCGTTAAATGAGATAAGGACCGACCAGGAAGGCCTAGAAGAAAGAGAAAAGAGAAGAGCAGAGCTAGAAAACGAGATATTTTTTAAGAGAATAGACGGAAAGGAATTATATTTAGTGACACCGACATTGGCAGAAAGAATCATCAAGAAACTACACGAGGAAAATAGACATATTGGCAGTAGAAAGGTATGGCTTGTATTTAGGGAAAACTACATCAGTCGACAAGATTACCGCATTGCAAAAGAGATCACACAGAAATGCGAAGTATGCCAGAAATACAAGAGCAGGAATTTTAAAAACGAAAATATTGCAAAGAGCATTGTATCCCGGAACAACCTGGACATTATAGCCATCGACATGTTAAGCGATCTAATTGTGACCACGCAAAGGAACAGGCATATTCTGGTGATGGTGGATGTGTTCTCAAAATACGTAAAATTATATAGTTGCCGCACCACAAAAGGGGAAGAAATATTGAGAAAAATAGACAATTTCATCGCTACGGTAGGAACCCCAAGAAAAATTTTACTAGACAATGCAACGTACTTCCGAAATGATCGTTTCAAGGGACAGCTCAGAGAACGGGGAATCGAGACGAACTTTGTAAGCATCAGGCATCCCCAAAGTAATCCTTCTGAGCGATTTATACAAGAGGTAACGAAATTTCTTCGTATTGCAACGGATGGTCAACATCGGCGATGGGACAGAAAATTGGGAGAAATAGAGATGTACCTAAATTCCATGCCAAGTACAGTAACGAAAGAAACACCAGAATACATCATGAAAGGCGTCATGCCGATAAGACCGTGGGAAGATCCAGAACAAAGAGAGTATCGACAGGTTATAGAAACCGTTCAGAGGAGATTAAGAAGAAGCAATGAGAAATACATCCAGAGACAGGGTCATAATAGGAAACGAAGACCAGTAACTTTCCAAAAGGGTGACAAAGTAATGGTAAGAGCATTAAGAGTGTCAAATCTTCAGACCGGTATTTGCGCAAAATTGATGCCTGTTTTCGAAGGGCCATACATAGTAAACAACGAAGATGGAGTAAACAGCTATGAGTTGAAACATATGGATTCTGAAAAGATCAGAGGTATTTATAATATCCATGATGTATATAAATATCACGAATGAAGATTTAAATTTGTATAAAGTAGATAGTAGGATAGGATAATACGTAGCATAAGTACAGATAGCATACAGGAAGTGCGTTTATTTTGCCTCGAGAAAATTTAGTTGCATAAATTGATAAATTTTATCGATTACAAAGGCGGGGATTTGTTGTACTTTTGAATGTCCATAAGCAATAAAAAACCGATATACCAATTTTATTACTTAAATAAAAATTAAAATTATTGATATTTCATAAAGACATGGGCATATGAATTTTCAAACATCCTGTATAAGACAAAATATGTATTTTAAGTTGTTCGAAGAATTGTTCATTAGGCCTCAGAGACAAGACTTTCAAATATTATCGATAAGAAATTTAAATAAGTCGGTTATTGTGAAATGGTTTTACCCGGAATAAAAGTGTATATAGAAAGTGTTGAACAATAGACCGGGTTTGCGGTGGTTTTCTCCCCGAAAGATTATATCGGTAAAAGTTTATTAACAAAAGACATTGAATTGAGAAACAGGTATCGTTTGTAGCTATTAGTAAGAAATATTTGTAAAGTAGATAGATTTAGTTAGAATAATTAAAGAAGGTTTGTTTTCTGGAATTACCCGAATGACGTTTTATAGAGAGAGTTGGGTGGTAACGATATACTCACAAGAGGTGGATGATTTTTATTGGTCAAATTTTGAATGCAAGGAGGTTTGGTTTTGGCTATGAGATAGGAGAGAGAAAAAAAGGTTAGTTAGTCAGTTTTCGTCGTCCAAGAAGGAAGGAGCTTTGTGATTTGTGTTTGTTTGAAGTCCCGAAGACGTAATTTACCGGGTGTGTTTATTTGCGGTGGAAAAGCTGACCAGTGTGAGGAACGGGGTACAGAGAGATAGAAAACCAAAGGGCCTAAGAATATTAATAGCAGACGAAGCCGGAAACATTTGGAGATACAAGGACAGATAGGAGAAAGGTGTACGTCATCTGGACCACAATAGGAGCAGAAGCAGAGAAAGGATTTTTTTGTTGTGGCGTGGCCATAGAATTGCAACGGCAGAGAAGGAAAGGTCAGTCAAATTTCATTAGAGCCGGAGTGTGATTTTCATTTATTAATTAAGTAAATTGAATAAATAATAGAGACAGTTAATTTTGCGATCACTAAAAAAAAAAGGAATTATAAAAAGAGCTTAGTTATAACACATATTAAAAATCAATGTAAAATAACATTTGGGTCCATGATAGAAAACAACTTCTCATATATTTAAAGTTAGTACATTGCAAATATTACAGGATTGATTGTTGTATAAAATTTCATTAAAATAAAGGACATCTCACATATAGTTCAGTTGAAATTCTATGTATTTTATTCAGGTCATATTACCTATCCCGATTAGGACGCCAATTGGAAAATATTTTGAATCCACGATCAAAGGTAAATCGTACAATTTAAATAGCCTGAGATTGTAACTAATTAATGCTGATTTATTGTGATTAATTGGAGATTAGTTCATTTAATAAATATAGACAGAATTTTTCCTAAGTAAGCAATATAATACAATTTAAATAGCATAACATATATATATATATATATATATATATATATATATATATATATATATATTATTGTAGATAAATAAAGGCAGAGAAGAAGAAGAAGGGAAATCTAAATATCCAACTGTATAATAATTTATGTACATAAAATAAACGGTAAAGTAATATTTTTTCAAATATTTGTTGCATTCAATTATGTAAAATACCTATTTGTCGGTTTTATCGAAAAAAATTATGTACAGATTGGCATTGCCCAGTATTGAGTTTTTCGTGTATAAACAATTTAAATTTCTATTAATCTAAGAGACGATTTTTGAGTGAAAGTGGGTAGACAATGCATGGAGGTTTTGTGGAGATTGTTAGCAGAGATTAAGATTGAGGCAAAACAAGTATTTAGAAATCGGAGGGTAGAATTTCCTAGAAATAGGTAAAATGATTACGACGGGAAATTCAAAGACTTTAAGAGGATATTTGTGTTGACCAATAAAAAGGAAGGAATATTCATTGAGAGAAGGGGGCTGCATCAGAGGAGAAATTTTGGAAATGGAAAAAACACCAGTGTGTTCGAGATAGCAGATAGGAGCAGTTGGTTACTTAGAAACAAATAAAAAGTGCCGATCTACGTTAAACAAAAGTTTTTTTGGCATCCGTAAAAGTTAAAAAGTAGAAAGTTATTTTTGTTTAAAAAGTAAAAGATTAAATTCAGTGATCAGTGACAACAGTTTGTAAGTGCTCAATTAATTGTATCCTGACATCGTATATAGAAATTGTTCCAAGGTGTTCACCTATATTTCTAACGATATTTCCTTATCTCAAAGTTTATCAACGTCTACAAAGACTTAGTGAAATTTGACATAAACAATCTCGTAATTTGTTTTAAAAGTATTTTTTAGAACCAGTAATAATTCATTTTGTATCTATACTGGGTAATTTGCTATCTTTAAATAACGTATTTGCGATATTTTTTATATTGAACATTAAATTAAATACTCGTTTCAGGGAGTATTTGTTTGAACAATTTATTTTATCAATAAAAATTTGCATTTATGTCTTTGGTATAAACACAATATTTTTTATTATACAGTTATAATTTATTTTTGAATTTTATTTATCCATGAGCTTCCTCTGAGTATTGGTTTTGTATTTCTGTTGTCTGAATGACGTAAAACCCTGAGATTACGTACTAATTTGAGCTAGCCCAAGAAGAGTTTTGATCTATTAAGAAAATTAAAAATAAATATAATTATAATTTTGAATAATTACATTAAGAAAATAAGTAGAATCAAAACACCCCTTTGTCTAAAATAGCACATAAAATAACACATTAATATATCACCAAGCCTTCTAAGTTAAAAAATATGATTGTAGAAAAAGTTATGCATCGAGTGAAATATTCAGACTAAAACAAAAAATATCTAAAAAACTTTTCTAAAGCAATGTACGGATGATTTCAAAATAGCCAGCTTCGTGGAATCGTTTCAATGATTAAATCTTAAAGAACTTCAAATTTCCTCAGGGCAACTTATAAAGTTTTTACTAAACTCTCAGTATATCTGGACTTTCTCAATAATAAAGTCTCCTCGTCTTTTAAACGTCCACGTCTTAACCATAGATAAGATTCTAATAAATACCTTTTTAACTCAGACCGTAAAATTTTTCTTTTATAAATTATTCCTACTCCGCTTCAAAATCACGAAAGTTTTATTTGAAAACTTCGACAAGCACACCGTCTTTTGATTGCGTAATTTTTGTGTGATAAGTGCCTTAATTAGGTACTTATATTTGTGGTAAATTTTTTGCTCTAGCTTTAGGTTTAAAATTATTTTTCGGATTTGCTTTAAACAAATATTACAAGTAAATTCATTAATTAAATTGAATTGATCTATTGGTTCAATAAATTATACATACATAAATATACAAAGCTTGTTATGGAGTAGACTAGAGTATTTATTTAACTACATAACAAATACAAATATTGTTTGTAGCAAAGTCAAAAAAATACATACCTAGTATATAAAAAAGGAATACAAAACGTTACTTAAATATACAGTGATGAGTGTCTTACCACCCGGCTTTTTAACGTAAGAGATAGAAAACACAGTTACCTTGTGAAATAAAAAGAGATGAAACTCGTAGAGGTGGGAAATAATCGGTAGAAACCTATAATTTACATTACCATTATCGATAGTCTCACACCTTTAGACGTTAGCTTCGAGCTAAATCACCTCGGTCATAATTATTATGTGTAACGTATGTGTGACGTAATTCCATTTTTTAATTTCACATAAAGTAAAAACTGATTGACCACAATAAAGCAAAAATGTGAATACAATAATTTAATTAATAGTAATTATTTAATCTAAAGTTTTAAATTATTAACCAAGAATAATTTCTACTATGATGTGAGGAGTTTCATACACTCTTGTCACGGAATAATCACTATCCTTCGTGGATTAGTGGTAAGAATTCGACACAGACGTCGCAGACGATTAGAGTTCAAAACCCACATGTGGTTTTCTTTGTTTTTTTTTAATAATTTGAAATTATGCAGAGATCGTTTTGCTTTAAATCGCTAAACATTTATGTCAGTCGTTACTAGTATTAGAAGTGTTTAAAGTTAAACACAAATATCTTATTGAAAAAAAAAGTATCGTCGTACTTTCGAAAATGAAGTAAAAATTCTTCAAAATTAAAAGAACGTTTAAAGAATGTTTAAATAAGTAAAAATTCTACAAAAATAAAAAAAAAATATTGTAAATAAACGTATTTACAATATGTTCACATAAGCCTTCATTAGCAGCAGAACAATAACCCAAACTGTCACTAAAGAAATATAAAAGTTTAATGGATCAGAGTTCAAGTCACGATGTTCTAATGCAGGCGCTCAGGGTTCAAATCCCACATGAAGGTTTTACTTTTTTAAAAATTTGAAATTATGCAGATATTATATCGTTTTGCTTTAAATCACTAGATATTTATTTCAGTTTTTATTAGAAGTGTTTATAGTAAAACATGAAAATCTTATTGAAAAAACAATGTCGTACGTTCGAAAATAAAGTAATAATTCTTCAAACATAAAAGAACGTTCTAAATAAATGTACTTCCAAAAATATTTAAATAGGTAGAAATTCTATAAAAATAAACAAAAAATTATTCTAATGAAATGTATTTACAATAAATGTTCGAATAAGCCTCCATTAACAGAAGAACAATAACCCAATCTATTATAAAAGTCTCGTCTAACATTGGTTAATGTTTCTGGACTAATACCTCTCATTGAATCAGAGATCTTTTCTCTTAATTCTTGGAGAGAATTAGGCCTATCGTCTTCAATTCCATATAGCTTGGACTTGATATATCCCCACATAAAAAAATCACAAGGTGCAAGATCAGGTGATCTTGCAGGCCAAAAAATATCTCCGTGGTCACTAATCAATCGATTAGGAAAAGTCGCACTGAAATATTCACTGACGATGCCAGAATTATGTGCGGGACAACCATCGTGTTGAAACCATATGGAATCGAAAGGTATTGGTAAATTACGAAGGGCTGGGACAATTTGATTTTGCAGAAGTTCCAAGTATTTCCGCCCAGTCAACATACCGTCTATAAAAAATGGACCAATGACATGATCCCCTATTATGCCTCCCCAAACATTTACTTTTCGATGACGCTGGGTACGAGCGACATAAATCTGACGAGGATTTCCTCGAGACCAATACCGAGCATTCATTGAATTGTGACGGCGCTGCAATGAAAAGGTACATTCATCGTTGAACAAAACCTTCTCTAAAAAATGTTCATCTTGATGTGACATTTCCATTGCAGTTTGACAAAATTCTAAACGTCTATATTGATCCCCAGGGAATTGTTCGTTGGATTTATGAAGTTTATAGGGACGGTATCCATGTCTTTTCAAAATTTTACCTACTCTAAATCTTGAAATTCCATATTGTTCTCCGAGACGAGATGTTGATTGGGTAAGATTTTGGTCAATACTTGGAGTGAACACGGATCCATAAGTAAAAAAATTACGTATAATAGACTGAATTGTTGATCGTGCTGGAGCCGGCCTATTTGGAAACATATTTACAACTTGTTGTCTAATCATGTTGTCTGATAATCCATTCACATTCCAGACAACAATTTGCACTTTTTCCTCGACCGTTAAAACAATTTTCACGAATTGTTTTTTCAATAAAAAGTTTCTGTTTACCGTGCAAAAACACTTCGCGGTATGTTATTATTTTTGATGGCTTGATGATTTGGTTAGCTATAAAGCAGGCAGCTGTTCGCGCGCATCCATTACAATGTTGTTAATTGTTTTGAAAATCATTACCTTTACAGAGGAATTGATATTAACACTGAGAATTTAGTGATGGATTTGGCATTAAACAGTCTTATCCGGATTATTTTGCAATTACAACTGAAGACTGTAAAACTGAAATTGAATTTGAATTATTTTGTATTTCTATTTTTTAACATTGAAATAAGAATAAATTGTAAATAATGAGTTTTTCGAAAACTTTTTACCTAATATGTATCATATTTTCTATTATTTTTTGATTGAGTAAAACAAAAATTTTATCCTTGGTGTGAATTGAACCTCAATCTTCTTGTCACTAGACCACATCTCTAACTATTACGCCAATTCCACATACAATAATTGTTTTCGGATTGAAACATACCTACCTTTAGTTTAATCAAATATTTCAGTTAAGTTATTTTTATTATTAAATAAACTTAAAGATTTATAATTTAAAATCGCTAATAATTAATGTTTTTTACTATAATATATCCTAATTTATTCAATCATTTATTCTAACATCAGAAATTATTAAAATAAAATATTTTCGAGGTCATTCGTATAATTATGACTGAAGTGAAATAGCGACGTCAAGAACTAGCTTTATCTCATACTATCTCACAACTTAATCTGTCTTCTATCATTTCCGCTATTTTGCCGGGTGGTAAGACACTCATCACTGTATACCTACAAACGAGAATACATATTATTAAACAGAAAAAGATTTATGGCAAAGTTACGGTAAGCAGTTCAGTGTATGTTCTGCAATGAGTCATATATTCTTCTAAGTAGTGAAAACAATGTTTTAGAAGATATTTTTTTATAACTTTATCGAAACTATCACAGTTTAGCTCTTTAATACTTTTTGGAAAAATATTGTAATAGTTAAGACAATTTTTTTCTAAAAGACTGATTTTAAAGCTATTTTTTCGTAGGCAGTAACAGTTTCGCGTAGTGTGAACGTGGACATCAGACTGCTTTATTAAATGGGCACGTTTTCTGTGAATTTCAGTTAGAACTTAAAATATCAACAGAGTAGGTAGCGGCGTAATTTTGAATTTGATAAAAAAAAGATCGACAGTGTTCTAGATAACTAACCCCTGCTAAAATCCTGATAGCTTTCTTTTGCATTATAAAAATTTGAAGTGCGTTTGTTGAATTGCCCCATGTGATTACACCATACTTTAGGTGAGAGTGGAATAAAGAAAAATATGTCATTTTTAATTGTTCAAAGTTGACAACTCTTGCTAGCTGGCGAATGACAAATAATGAGCTTAATAGTTTTTTTTCCTCACTTCCTACTTCCAGTTCCTTTCTGAAAAGAGTGGGCGTATTTTTGAGCGTTATTGCTCCGATGAAATAAAAGCCATATATTATTGCACTGGAGCACAAATTAGTCAAACTTTAAGTAGAACGATATAACAGTTGTTTCACTATCTCTACTTCGTCAGCCGTTCGAGGTGATTCCGATTCAAATCAAAAAGTCCAACTAATGTCTCCAATATCTTCCCACTTTCGGTGGTTCGAGCACGGAAGTGCTACCTGCTTTGGTGGCGAAGAACTAAACAATTTTTGAGAACAATTTATTTAATCTTTTTCTATATAAAGTAATGATAAACTATTTATTTTTGTTGGCCTAATGTGGATTTAAAAAAAAATTATTCTGGCTATTACTAGGAATGATTTTTCACCGTTTGCATTGCATATTGAAAGGGTTAAATGAATTCTCAGAATTGTGCTGAGAATCTTAGCACTTTAGACTGGAATCTTTGGATAATATTCAGCGACGTTGTCTTTGCACCGCCTCATAGGTGTAGTCCGTAGAGCCAGATAGGTTTGAATATGGCTTTGTATAGAATAATTTTCTTTTGGGTGTTAAGTTTTGATTTACGTCCAAAAAGCCAATGCATTTGCCGGAATTTTAAGTCGAGCTGCCTTCTTTTGGTCTGGATATGTTTCTTCCAAGTGAGACGTTGGTCAAGATGGAGGCCAAGGTATCTAGCATCTGTTACTGTTGGTATTCTTACATTTTTCATCCTTACAGGTGGGCATATGTTGTGACGGTTGGTAAATGTTATTTGAGTTGATTTTGTTTTATTTACCTATGTTCTCCATTTCGTATACCAATCACTGAGTATGTTCAGATGATGTTGCAGATTTTGAGGGGCTTGTATGGGATCTTCATTTACAGCTAGTATTGCTGCGTCGTCAGCAAAGGAAGCGATTGTAGTATTATTAATCTCTGGTATATCGGCTGTGTAGAGTGAGAAAAGCAGCGGCCCTATAACACTACCCTGTGGGACTCCGGAGTTGATAGGACAGAGGTTGGATTGTTGGTCTTTGAATTTTACAAAGAAATATCTATTTGATATGTAGGATTTAAGTAGGAGGAAATAGTTACTGGATAGTGCTATTTTTACTTTGTAAATCAGACCTCTGTGCCAGACTTTGTCAAACGCTTGTGAGACGTCTAGAAATACAGCATTGCAGTATTTTTTTTCTTCAAGACATTTTGATATTTCATGTATCATTCGATGAATTTGTTGGGTAGTGGAGTGATTTTCCCGAAAACCAAACTGATGTTTTGGAAGTAATGTTAGGAATTCATAATCTGCTAATATTCTTTGTAGCAGCATTCTTTTAAAAACTTTTCTTACGGTTGGGAGTAGGCTGATGGGTTGATAAGATGTTACTTCATTAAGCTCTTTTCCTGGCTTGAGGATTTTATTCTTCTCGTAAATGTCTTATCAGTTTCCGGTATGTATCTTTTGTATATGTTGTAATCTTGACAGTGTCGTTTGGCAGAGTTCTGGTATAGTTGGTTTCTTCCTCCACAATTTGTGCAAAGTTATCGACCATATCTTTTTTAAAGTTTTGACGCCATATACGAATATTTGAGGTGGTTTTGGTATTTTCTGTTATTTTTCTGTTTCAGTCTGTTCAGAGTTCTCGGCGGTTGATAATGCACTGTATCGATTTTGTATTTTTGTTGGTGGTGAGCTTGGAGAATTGGGATCGTTATTTTGTTTTGAAAATTTACGTTTTTTGACTACTTGCCATGAGTTTTTATTTTGGGTTTTTTTATCGTCGTCTTCGCTAGACTCTATATCCGAGTTTTCTGAATATGTAATTGCAAGTTTTAGCTTTGTGTTTGAGGTCTGCCCTACAGTAGATGGGTTGCTTCGGTTGTAGTAAATTGGTTGGGGTTGTTGTGGAAATTATTGTGGTTGTGGTGGAAGAACGAATTGATTTTGTGGAATGTTTGATATAGGAGTATTTGTGGGTGGCCAATATATGTGGTTTGGTGCATGTTCGGATGTGTACTCCAGTGGACAATATTGTTGGGGACTTGGGTACATGTTCCTAAATGTTTGTTAATAGTGGACCTGCTGCTTACCTGCAAATCAGCTGATACTACAATAGACACTGATTGTTTGTGTTCCGTGTGTGTGAATTGATCATTGTAGAAAACAGAATTTGGTACGCCACTGCCATTTTACTGTTTATTTGAATAACTAGAATTTTAATAATTAGATTTTAATTGTTCTTATCGGTGGTCACTTTTTGCTATCGCACTCTGCGGAAGACTTACTCTACGATATTCAAGTGAACACTGTCAATATATATGACTTTTTATTAGTAGTGTCACTGACAATAAAACAAGCTTCTCTATGTACTGTCTTTTATTTTCCGTATTAACTTACTTTATTTCATTGAGTTTAAATAAAATGAATAAGAGCGCACAATCAAAGGTGCAGAATCTCCGGATTTCGGTATCAATCATCAGTGCAACTCGGACTATAAAGGGGGTTAGTAACGCTCTTCCTCGCGATCCCGGAGCCACGAGGTCGTTGAAATATAAATTTGTATAATGGACAATAACTCTGAATGCATTTTTGTAGCAATAAAATGACTGACATGTTAGTACTGGTGATTTTATCGACTCTGTGTTATTCCATACAACCAGCTAGTGCTAGTTCTTTGGGTGGTAAGTTAAATTCTTTAGATCTGCTATAAATTTTAAATTTCAACTGTCTCTTAACATCATTTATAAACTATTATAAATATTCAAACAATGAATAGTTCAAACTAGTAATAAGGTAAAGAATTATGTTCTTCAGGCTATTTAAAAGCGCCAAACAAAAATTTTAAGAAATATTTTTCGTTATGTTCCACAAGGAAAATAAAATTCTTGTAGCTGGCTGTATACCATGAATCATAAAAACTTAAATTTTACAACAAATATGTATTAATTAACAAAGGGTTTTTACCCTCATATTTAGTGGCTTCTCTTATGTATACCTGGTAACTGCACTGATGATGGATTTATTAGTACGAAAACGTTCTGTGATGTAACCCGAAAAGGCACTTTTAAAATGAATTAAGAATTTTAAAGAATTTATATAGAATTTATTAAATTAATAAATATATTTGACGTTTTGGCTTAAAAATAAGATATTGTTTTTAAAATACATTTGTTTACAATTTTATTATTTGATGTCCTAGTGTCTAAAGTCTACCTTATTTACTATAATTTTGTGAACTATAAAAATTATGAAATATTTAGGGTAACTTAACTAAGACACCTGTTTCTAGTTTTAATGATGATTTCAGTCAAAATGGCCGACGGGCGCCATTTTCTAAAATTATTTTTGGTGGGATTCGTGTGGAATGATTTTAATACTGCAAATAATACCTTAATTGAAAGCCCGTTTTAAATTCAGTTCAACGTTACTTAAATAATTAAAAATTTGTGGTTCTATTTAAATGTTAGAAAGTGGTTAACGTCGCACATCCGCCATTTTTAGTGATTCTTTTTGTCTTGTAATACCTATCCATTCCGGATGCATGTTGTTCGCATATCTCACACTGCTGAGTGTTTCTCCGTTCACTAGAATTAGTCGCCTAATCCACATTTTCTACGGCATGATTGAAAATTTGTTCGAAATACAACTTGGCAAATTTCACTCTGAGATGCGCAAATAAAAAACGGCAATCGTACTATGACCGTACTTGATACAGAACAGAATTCAGCTCACCGTTATGTTGGTATCTTTTTGGTAAAAGTATAAATGGTAATTTAAGTCAACCTTAAAAAATTTAGTCTGAACAGTGAATTGTGTTTTATCTACAATTTAGTTATATATACATCGGTTTAAAACGTTCTCCTACGTCTTCCGATATCCAGTTGCCACTCCTCTCGATTCACCCATAAGTCTTCTTCTATGTTTCTGTCTTTCATTTCTCTATTGATGCCTTCTCTCCAACTAAGGCGGGGTCTTCTTTTTTTTCTACCGTGAGGGATCCACAGTAAGACTTGTTTTGGGAGACGTTCTTCAGACATTCTCTGTACATGACCGTACCATCTGAGTTGTTGGGTACCAATATATCTACTATTGTATATTTTACTTTCATTTCCGTTGCCTCAAGTTTTCTCTTGTATCTTTCCTTTATTTGCCATACTTCACTACTGTAGGTAATTATACTTTTAATGATTGTGTTATATATCTTGTGTTTGTTATTATTAGAGATTGATTGATCACAAAGGATACTATTGAGAAGAGAACCTGCTTTTCTTGCTTGGTTGTTTTTCTCCTTAATTGTGTCGTCTACGTTGCCTTCTTTTGTGATGGTCATACCTAAATATTTATATGTTTTGCAATGTTTGATAACTTCTCCATCTTCCAACTCGGGTCCGTTGGGCCCACCACTCTTAGTTCTTGAATGAACTATTCATATTTACCCATATATTTCTAATATTCTTTTTGATTTTGTATTAAAGTTAAATTTAAATTGTCTAGATTAAAAAAAGGGTGCTACTATAGTAAGCGGTCTACCTAGAGAGTGCGATCTAGCTGAAGGATTTGCACAAAATAATGAAATGCATGAAAACTTTTGTAGAAAAAATATTTATTGACAAGTAATAAACATTTGGAGCCAAATAAAGACTTAATTAATTAATAAATAAAAACTTTTGTAAATCTACCAGGCCATTTGTTTTTGTTTCCTGTCCTTTTTTGTTGGACACATGTGACACCTTTTTTTGCTAAAACTGTAAGTTTTTCTAGTTTTTGCTTTTTATTGTGTGGTTCAACTTTCTGTAAGCATTTTTCAATACACTGTTTTGCTTCCCCAACTTATTCCAACTTAAGTTACAAAAGTTTACTCTAAAACGTAAGTCATGGCCTACCTCTATTAAGGAAATAGGAAATAAGGAAATCTTTAAAATTAATTGCTTTAATTTTGTCGTAATGATCGCTTATATATCTTACTATTTTTCTTGTTGATTAACCGTTTTCTGTCATACATACCCAAGCGAATATTACTCACTAACAATATATACATCAAATATAAATACATGTTACAACAAAAATTGTTTTTGTAATATAATTCCGATTTTAGGTCGATCAACATTGTCACTTTTATTTACTCAAAAGCAGACAGCGCGTAGGTTTACAATATACTCACTACATCACTTATCTTTACGGTTTTCATATTTCGACTCCACTTGTTTGCGGAAAGATGAAAGTGTGAGACTTTTTTCAGACAATAAATTTTTTTTAGTATATCGGGTCATTTTATTCTGTAACCCTATAGAAACTTCCCCAGATATAAAGAACGTAAGAGTGTTATACAGGTTTAAAATATATCATACTGTTAAATCCAATCGATATGTAAAGAAAAATAGAACACTCTTTTTGCCTTTCTTTAATTTATGTAATTTTGAGGTTTTAATAGTTTGTTACGCCACTGTCAAAATACTTACTTAAGTCTTATTTAGCTTTTGACAGTAAAAGTGAGTCTTGTCATTATTAATTTTTTATTACTGCCATAAGAGACGTCATTTTAGTATTAGCTAAAAGTTTCAAATGTTGTTTCTTTTTACAGATAATGTAATTTTAATTGTTTTCACTATGTCTAGTAACGATGTGAGTGCTCCAGTTCGGTACAGGGTTCGGGTATTCCATGTTCCTAATCTCAATTCCATTTTTCGTTTGCAGAGTCGTCGTGAGTTCCGTCCAGGTAATAGTTCCTGAGATTCCGTAGCATATGCTTTTTTACAGGAAGAGGTTGTCGACCTCTAGCCCAACCCCAAGCCTGGAGGGCCACAGAGAAAAAAATGGAATGTGACAATTGCAGGAATTAAGCAGGATGAAATAGGAACAGAAATTTGTGCCCGTAAAAATCATTGGTTTGACGATGAATGCAAGAATGCAATAAAAGAAAAAAATTAAGCCTTCAAAAAGATGCTTACAAGCAGCTGTAATGCTAATAGCATTACAGCTGCTTGTAAAAGAAATATGGACACAGAAATCCCTCCCCAATGATTGGAATATTGGAATACTTTGCACCATACACAAAAAAGGAGATATCTTTGAATGCTCTAACCACAGAGGAATTACACTTCTATATTCAGCGTATAAAATAGTTTTCACAGTACTATGTCACCGTATGGCACCATATGCAGAACGTATACTAGGAAAATAGCTGGTTTCACAGGTGGTATATAAAACTCACCCTGTATCTTCTTAAGGTGCCTTCTCCATTACTGAAGGTTGGCTATAACTACAGCAAATTGCTCTCTATCTTAAGCTGTTCTTAGTATCTAGTGTGTGTCCATGCCTGTCCAGTCTTTTACATTCTTCAACCAGGAGCGTTTTCTTCTTCCTGGACCTCTTCTTCCTTCCACTTTCCCTTCCATTATAAGTCATAGGAAGTTGTATTTTTCTCCTCTGTAAATATGTCCTAGATTTTTTCTATACCCGTTTTTCCGTTTTTTACAATATTTAGGAGTTCTCTCTCAGTACCCATTCTTCTTAGCACCTCCTTGTTGGTCACGTGCTCTATCCAAGAGATCTTCAGCATCCTTCGAAAAACCCACATCTCATACGCCTCATACTTGTAATTCCGAGAGTCCATGTTTCCACTTCGTATAGCAATATGGAATAAATAAACGTTTTTATAAATTGGTACCGGAGATCCAACGATAACGTAGATTTATTAGGAATTTTTTCATTCGTTGAAATGCGGACCTAGCATATTCTATACGAGCACGTATTTCGACCTCTTGGTCAAGATCGTTTGTTATCCAGCAACCAAGATACTGGAATCTTTGTACTGGTTACATATATTTGTTATAGATACAAATATTAATGACGACATTTGGTGCACGTGTAACAGCCATTACTTTTGTTTTATTTGTGTTTATATTTAGTCCCAAGCTATCTCCCTCTCTAGTTATGACATTCAAAAGTCGTTGTAAACCCTCAGCACTGTCCGCCATAATGACGGTGTCGTCTGCGTATCTTAAGTTGTTTACGTATTCTCCGTTGATTTTTATTCCTTCTTCAATATTTTCGAGGGCATTTTAAAAGATCTTTTCGGAATATATATTGAATAACAGTGGAGAAAGTACACAGCCCTGACGAACTCTTTTTATTGGCAATTCTGCTGTCACACGATTTTGTCTATTTTGATCGACGCCATTTGATCCCAATATAGTTTTTTAATAAGTGCTACAGTGTTATGGTCTATACCATGTTGTGTTAGGGTTTCTATGAGTTCTGTATGTTTTACTCGATCAAACGCTTTTTCGTAGTAGATAAAACAGTGAAACACGTCTTTTCGCTGGTCTCGGCATTTTTGTAGTAATATCTGGAGGCCAAATAATGCCTCCCTTGTACCAAGCCCCATATGAAATCCAAATTGATTGTCGCTCAGGTTTCTTTCACATTCTCTGTATATTCGTTGATGTACAATTTTGAGTAAAATTTTCAGAAAATGGCTCATCAGGCTAATTAATCTGAACTGTGAGCATCTATTTGCTTTATTTTCTTGGGTATAGGTATAAATGTCGATCTAAGCCAGTCTTCTGGGAAGATTCCAGTGGTATATATTTTCTTAAATAATAGTGTTAACGTCTGAAGATTTTCTTTATTGATAAGCTTTATCATCTCTACGTATATTTCATCTGGACCTGAGGCTTTTCGTGGCTTTGCCGTATTGATTGTTTTTGTAACTTCCGATGTTAATATATCAAGTATTGTTTCTTGTACTATATTCATTTGTGGTTTTGTTCTCTCGTCATCAAACAGATCTTTGATGTATTTTTCCCAGATATCTTCTACATTTTCTGGACTAGATACTATTTGTTTCTTTATATTTTTCTTCATTGCGATTTTTGTAAGATCTCCTTATGTCCATCAGTTCTAGGACTTCTTCTGTCATCCATGTATTCTTTGTTTTCCTGATGTTGTCTTGTAGCTGTTCTCTTTGTATAGTTGTGATTGTTGTTTTGAAGGTTTGCCAAATACTTTCTATTGTTTCTTCTGCTTCCGCGGGTGCTTCATTGAACTTTTCTTTGAGTGTATCATTGAGTGTTTTCTCTATTTCTGCCTGTACTATTAATTTTTAAGTTTTTCGAGGCTAGGTTTTATCTTCTCTCTGTATTTGATTTTTTTTAGTTTAATTGAAATTTTACCAACAACAGGATTGTGGTCGAAACTGATGTCCGCCCCGGGATATGTTTTAACTCCCCTGATTCCATTTCTATAACGTTTGTCAATTAATATTTAATCAATATGGTTTCTTATTATGCGGTTTTGATTGTCGCCAGGTGCTTTCCATGTATATAATCTTCTTTTTGGTTGTTTAAACCAGGTGTTTGCGATCATTAGATTTTCTTCTTGTCAAAATTGGACCAGTAATTCTCCTCTATCATTTCTTTGGCCCAGACCAAAGTTTCCTACTACGTCTTCGGTCCGCCCTTCACCTTCACCCTGTATATATATATATATATATATATATATATATATATATATATGTATATAATAAAATAACTTTGGATAAAACTCTGAAAAAATAATTTGTAACTAAGAATTGAGCTAAGATTAAGAATTTAGTAGCATGAAGAAAATAGTAGAAAATAACAACACTCATCTAGTTTTAAAATTGGAAGCTGGAAAACTTTGTCAAAATTGCGTTATTTCAAACAGCATACAACTCGTACTAAAGTTCACTTGTCGTTGTAAATACCAAAGTCGCTGAAACGGTTGTAGACTACTAATGGCCGTGTCGAGTTTACGTTCCAAAACAGCATTGGTGTCGCGTTACATACAAAATTTTTCTTCAAAGAATGCACCACGCCTCATTTTTTTAATATAAGTGGTCGTAAATAATTTGTTATCACAAAACTAAAAATTAAATAAGAGATATTTACGATTTTGTTATTATTTTAACCATTAAGTACGCGCATGTGATGAATATGGCCTCAGACATCAGAAAACACTATTTCTTTTTCTGTTTTTAATATTATAATTTATTATTCTACGTATTATTTAACAAGTGTATCACTCTCATACCTACAATTCAATTTTTCGACCAGTATGTTAAGTTTCATGTAATATTTCATGTTGAATCAAAAGACTCAAATGTCCCCATCCACCTACTTTGTGAGAGCGTGTTATTTCATCATTATCATAAACCAACCACTATATTCTTACTCTTTATTCCAGATAGTAGTTATTTATTGCCTGTCCTGATATTAAACTTTTTTCCGTATTTTCCTTTCGGTTTGTAATGAGATTTTTTAGATAATTTTGTAAGAAGAGGAAGAGTGCAGGCCAAACCTTCAAAACGCTCACGTCCAATAAATTTTTGGTGAATCATAAGGTTTTACCTTTCTTACAAAGTGTATCAAATCAAATCTAAAAATAAAAAGGACGTACTTAAAAATCAATTAGTAACCAACCAGTTCCGTCGTTACACTAACGAATTAAAATAATAGTACAGTACTCCTTGTGGGATGATGCTATTAGTACCGCCTTTATTATTAAACTAATAGATTTCGTCTATTAATATGTTATTTTTAACAACTGACTACGAGGTGATTTGACTGAGTTGATCTTCCCGTGACTGTTGGTCTGAATCAACCTTTACTTATCAGAATCTTGTCCCCTTAGAATCTGTGGGACAGACTAGCAATTTATAGCTATAGCTATTATAAATACAGTAGACTCGCGATTATCTGAGTCTAGGTTATCCGAGCCGCTCGATTAACCAAGCCAAAATTTAGCGTCGGTTTTACTTTTATAGTCGTACTTGTTGAATCACAATATCGAGTAATAAAAAAAGGGCGATGGTCACAAGTTATATCGGCACCGCCTTATTTCCAGAAATTTCTGTGTCGTGTTTTGCCTAGAACTTCCTGTTCCCTTCTATGTTAATCAGTGTGAATTGAAGTACCGATTTGTTTTGCTGTTGTTCAGATCATCAAATTAAGTTACTGTACGGTAAAATTTTTCCTTTTATGTACTCTTTTGTGTATTTTTTCGAGTTTATTAGTTTCGGATTCATAATTAATTTTTTATACGTTGATTTTTGTGAGTGTAAGAGAGCATCTTTCTGTGAAATATGAGTGGAAAGCGGAAGAGAGTAGTTGTATCTTTGGAAACAAAAGTGAATGCAATTAAGAGGTTGGACAAGGGTGAATAAATAAAGAAAGTTACTTTAGATTTAGGTGTCGGAGAAGTAACTGTTGGAGATTGGAAGCGTAAGCGGAATGAAATCGAACAATGGGTCAACCGAAGTGTGAGTGGTGGTAGTGGATTGGCCCGGAAGACTATGAAGAAAGGGGACCATGAACAAACTTCTGAGGCCTTGTTCTTGTGGTTTTCACAAATGAGAGGATTGAGCAGCCCGATAAGTGGTCCAGTACTACAAGCAAAAGCTAATGAATTTCAGAAGAAGTTTATGGATGGAGGAGAAAACTTTTGTGCTAGTGAAGGATGGAAGGATTGACTTCATCAACTAGCGAACATAGGCCTCTCGAATGCTTTTCCACTAAGTCCGATTTTGCGCCATCTGAATCCAATTTGTAGTCACTCTTTTTATGTAATCTGTCCATCTCGTTAGGGGTCGACCTCTATTTCAGTTAGCTTGTATTCGGGGTCTCCATTCCAAAATTCTTTTTGTCCACCGGTCATCAGCTGATCTTGCTACATGACCTGCCCAGTTCCACTTTAGTGTTGTTATCCTTTCAATAACGTCTGCTACTCCTGATCTTTTGCGTATAGTAGCATTGGGTATTCTATCACGTAGAGAAATCCCTAATATTATTCTCTCCATTGCCCTTTCCGCAACTTGTAGTTTACTCACTGTTGTTCTTGTTAGTGTTCGGATTTCTTCGCCGTAGGTCATCACTGGCAAAATACACTGATTAAATACTTTTCTTTTCAGACACATTGGAATCTTAGACCTAAAAATATCCTTCATCTTTCCAAATGAAGCCCAAGCGAGGTTTATTCTTCTTTTCAGCTCGATTTGGATATACTTCTTGGTAAAGATCGTACATCGTTTTCATTGTAAAGTGCGACGGTAGATACTTTCTATTATTTTCTCGTTTCGTGTAATGGATTTTATGTGTCGGAAATGACAATAAATGTGTACGAACATTATCCATTGTTTCTTTAGAGAATTTGGATGGAGGAGTTGCACGTCCCCTCCCGTCATCACTAATAAATCCAGATAATGAACTGCGTTTCTTGCGACAAACTAAATTAATAAAATTGTCTGTTTCACCAAATGTGTTGAAAAAACAAGTTTTGCACGTTTCTATTCGTTTACCATCAATTTCATATCTGTTGGTTGTAAGTCTATATTTATGGCGATTAGGGTCTTCTGCTCGAGGTCTACTCACGGATTTATCAACATCTATCTCTACCAGGGATCCAATGTACGCTGCTCTTTTATTGTAGGAATTTAATTTCCAATTTTCCTTAAAACGAAGTCTCTTTTTATCAAGAATTTTAACTCGGCACTGTCGTCTACAGTTATTTCTTTCTCTTTGCCTCTTTCCACTTTTAGTGGTGTAAGGCAGTCCAGCATTTCGTTTTTCCGTTCTTTCGCGGCGAATTTTTCTAGAATCATTTTTAATTCCACGTGTTCTAATTCGACGATTAAATGCAACAGACGGTCCTGCTTTATCTTGAAAATCAGTTTGGAGAAGAGATCTACTATTTCCATCGTCTGGCTTAATGGACTTATTTTTATGCTGGTTTGTTACATCATCAAGTGCTGTAGACGGCCCTGCCTCACAATCAAAATCAACCATTTGGAAACGACGCTTCTTGTTTTTACTACTGGGATCAAATGTAGGGTCTTTATCAGAATCATCATCACTTTCAATCCATTCATACAACTCGTGTTCTAAAACAATATTACTCTGTCACTCTTACTAAACTTATTACTGATAATAAATTTCAAGTATTTCAAAAAAAGCTTACCCTCATTTAAAACGTCTTCTTGTTTGCGTGCCATTTCCACAAGATTTTTACTTCTACCACTTATAGTTGCACCTTCCGAAAAAATGATAATAAATACGTCCCAATACAAACTCTGATAAACAACTGATGAACGTCGACACAATGGCCGACAGATCCAACCATTCTAGAAATACAACGCAAACAATATTGGCGCTGTTGTGTATTTGGTATTTCTTACTTAAATAAGGTAATAATTAATAATACAACGTGGTTTTATATCATTAACCTTTATTGCCCAATAACTGACTAACTTCATTCCCTTGTGTCCGTGAGCGGTGTTGCCTACCTGTGTTGCCAAGTATATAACACCTCCTCTCTTGACCAAAATTCATAAATACAGATTGAAATAAAGATGTACTTACAAATTCATCCTCTGAACAGATTTACATACTCTACTTGAACGTCTTAACACTGGTTCAGCTTCAGTGTGAGCCTCAGGTACTGTTGGCTCTATTGTATCATTTAGAAGTTCTTGTACATTTGTAGGTGGTGAAACGGAATTGGGTTCAGGGACAGATACCTCCCTTGGAACTATACTATGTGTAACTGTATCAGGAATGAAACAAGTTGGGTTATATTCTATAGGTGTATCCTGCCCAATTACTCTCATTTGGTCAATATGACGTCTCCACGTCCTACCATCATCTAACTCAACTAAATAATGTAATAATCCTAACCTTAGTATAACCTTGCCAAATTGCCATTTGGCATTAAAGTAATCTCGCACTGAGACTCTGGTATCTATAGCAACATTTCTAAGACTCTGGTCTGTGTAAGCATTTTTGTCATGAGTAAAAGGTTTAAGTAAATCTAATCTATTTCTAATCTGCCTTCCTAGCATACGTTCAGACGGGCTTTTGCCAGTTACTGTGTGAGGTGTTCTACGATACTGCATTAGTAACTTGCACAATTCAAGTTCTCTGTCTTTCTCTTCACTGTGGATGGCTCGCAGACAATTTTTTAGTGTTTGGACATATCTCTCCCCCTGGCCATTCGTGGCTGGGTGATAGGGTGCAGTAAATTTATGTGTGATACCATTATTCTTCATAAATTCTCTAAATTCATGAGAATCAAATTGTCTGCCATTATCAGTAACAAATACTGTGGGTATTCCGAAAGTAGTGAAGATTTTTCTACAAATTTCGATTGTAGTTTTTGTAGTAGTGTCTTTCGTGAAATGTATTTCAGGCCACTTACTAAAAGAATCGACTAAAATGAAGTAATAGCCTCCGTTAAAAGGTCCAACATAGTCAGCATGTACTCTTTCAAAGCAAAATTTAGGTGTTTCCCAGATGTGGGAATTGTCCTTAACAGGATTGTTTTTGTACTTGTTGCAATGAAAACAATTTTTACATAAAGATTCAATATCCTTGTCTATGAAAGGCCACCAGCAGTAACTCCGGGCTAAAGACTTCATTCTCACCATACCAAAATGCGCAGTGTGTAATTCCTGCAGAATTTTATTTCTTAATTTCATAGGTATTAAAACTCGTTGTCCTCTCATTATGACTCCAGACTGTAGTGAAAACTCTGATTGATCTACGTTAAATCTGAATTGTTTTTCAACAACCTCACCAGTTTGTAAACCTAATAGTAACTTTTGTAAAGTAGCATCATTTTTGGTATGAAAAGATAAACTGTTAACATCTGTAGGTAAATTTTCAATCTGATTAAGTTCGAATATGTCTGGTTCATCATGAGTATAATTTTGTTCATTTTTAATAGGTAAACGTGAAAGAGCATCTGCATTAAAATGAGAATCTGTATTTTTGTATCGAATATCATACTTTAGACCTTGTAAGAAAATTGCATAATGCTGCATTCTTGTAGCACTTAAAACTGGTAGACTTTTATCTGGTGCAAAAATCTGAACTAAAGGTTTATGATCAGTGTGTAAAATAAAATTTCTAGCATATAGGTAATTGAAGAACTTTTTCACACCAAAAATAATGCTGTATGCCTCTTTATCTATTTGAGAGTACTTTTGCTGTGTAAGGGTTAACATTTGAGAAGCAAATTGTATCGGTCTTTCTGTACCGTCTGGAAAAATATGGGACAGTACTGCACCAACACCATAAGGGGATGCATCAGTTGCAAGGACTAATGGCAAATTTGGGTCGTAGTGACACAAAACATTTTTAGAAGAAATAAGCCTTTTGGCTTTATCAAATGCCATTTGACAATCTCGGGACCATTCAAATTCAACATGATTTTTAAGTAGATTTGTTAAAGGTTTTAATATTGTAGAGGTATGTTGTAAAAAACGTCTGTAATAATTAACTAACCCACAAAAACTTCGGACTTGAGTTTTATTTTCTGGTATTGGAGCATTTACAATTGCATCTACTTTATCTGAGCTACTAGTAATACCAAATTTATTTATTTTGTATCCGCAGTATTCAATTTCGTCTTTTAAAAATTCACTTTTGTCTAAATTTATATGTAAATTATGTTCAGATAATTTTTGTAACACTTGTTCAAGTCTTTGTAAATGTATATCAGTATTTGGGGCAGTAATTCTTATATCATCTAGGAACACAGAAATACCATCGATTCCTTGTAACATTTGTTCCATTAAACGTTGCCATTTGGCAGGAGCACTTGCAATACCGAACATTAAACGGTTTGGGCGGTACAGACCTTTGTGAGTATTAAGTGTAAGTAAATGTTTCATTTCACTTTTTATAGGTAAATGCAAATAAGCTTTTGTAATGTCTATTTTTGAATACTTATCGCCCCCTGCTAACTGAGATAGAAGATCATCAGGGGTAGGTAAAGGATATTCGTCCACTTCAATACAGGGATTTAAAGTAATTTTAAAATCCCCACAAATGCGTATGTCCCCATTGTGTTTGACAACTGGGACAATTGTGGTTGCCCAATCTGAAAACTCTACTTTTTGTAAAACACCCTGATCAACTAACGACTCTAACTCAGCTTCCACTTTAGGACGTAATGCAAAAGCAACTGGGCGAGCCTTATGAAACCTTGCTATACTACCAGGTTTTAAATGAATTTCAGCTTCTAAACCTATAATTTCACCAATTGACTTTTCAAACAAATGTTTGTATTTATCTAATAAACTTGAGACTTTAGAGTTCTCATGTGATATTGTATTTACCTCATGTAGTTTAATTCCAAGGGCACGTATCCATTCTCTTCCAACTAGTGATTGACCCTCACCATCCACCACGTACAACTTTAACATTTGCCTTATTCCCTGGTGCTCAACCTCCACTGGAGTTAACCCTAAAACATTTAAATGATTTTTACAGTATGTAGTTAATTTTACATCAGATTTCTGTAATTGTAGTGTAGAAAAATATGTGTCAAATACATTTTTGTTTACAATGGTAACAGCAGCACCTGAATCAATTTCATATTTAAAAATATTGTTGTTTACTCTTAAGTTTATAAAAAATTTGTCTTTTGAATTTACAGTACTAATCTTAAAAATTTCTTGAACTGAGCAAACTGAAGTTACTTGGTTAGACCTAACATTTTTTGATTTTAAACAAACTTTTTGAATGTGTCCAACTTTTTTACAAAAATTACAAGTTAAATGTTTTTTTGAACAAGAATTTGCTAAATGTGAAGGATCTCCACATCTATAACATACATTACTATTTGTGTTTGAAGAATTTGCAGCAGAGTTATTCTGAAATTGCATCCTATTATTATTTGCACTCCTTGCTTTTGTATTTAATATATTGACACTAGAATTATTATAATTTTGATTATGAAAAAATTGGTTACTGTCCTTTTCTGATGCCTCCATGCTTGTGGCAATCTCAACGGCTCTATCTAGGTCCAGTCCTTTTGATTCTAGAAGTCTAGCTTGTATTCTTTTCGATCGTAGGCCAAAAACAAATTGGTTTCTTATAGCACTTTTAAGATATGTAGAGAAATTGCAGTTAATTGACAACTTTTGTAGTAAATGAAGGTATTCTTGTATTGTTTCTCCTTCGGCTTGCCTTTTTGATTGGAATCTGAAGATTTCTGCAATTTCCAGGGGTGCAGGGTTGTAAAAATTATCCATTAAATTGACAATGTCGTCGTATGACTTGTCTTCCGGGACTTCTGGGGCTAACTTGTCGCATAGGGTGTCGTAGGCCTCAGAACCCATGTAGTGTAGTAGATAAGGTAATCTCATTTCGTCTGGAATTTTAAATACCTTGTAAGCACCTTCCAGCCTCTTTACCCACCTGGACCATTTGGTGGCAGACTGGTTGAAAGATTCAACGGAAAATTAAAATGTAGATACTTGTGTAGACATAATTGGGGATGTAGTATAATAATAATGTAAATAACTGTACTTGAAGTTGAAGTAGCAATGGTAGTAGTCGTAATAATCTCTGTAGTAGTTGTTATTACCATCATATGTATCCAATCCTCGTCGCCAATTGTTGTGTATTTGGTATTTCTTACTTAAATAAGGTAATAATTAATAATACAACGTGGTTTTATATCATTAACCTTTATTGCCCAATAACTGACTAACTTCATTCCCTTGTGTCCGTGAGCGGTGTTGCCTACCTGTGTTGCCAAGTATATAACAGGCGCCGACGTACAAGAGGTACTTCTACAATACTTGACTGACTTATGTGATTTTTCACTGCAAAATTTGTAATGTAAAACTAGATAAGTCTGACTTATATTATTTTACCCACCCCATATTAAATCATTTCGACTAATGTGTATATATACAATCATTTTTAACCTATTTACGTTTCGTTATTGACTTATACATATGACTTTACACAATCATGCATTTGTAGTTATTGTCGACAAATATGACTTTAAACAAAAATGCGATTTTTTGACTTATGAGCTTATTTCCACTATACGCAAGATATATTGAACCAGTGGTTGTAATTTGTGACACAAGTATTACTTTTTCCAGAGCCAGATTGTATATTTTGTAAATATTTAGTTTGGAAAATCGTTATGAAGCTTATTAGCATGTCATGGATCACATTTTGAGCATATTCATAAAGAATTAAATTAATTTCAGGTAAATTAAATTATATTAAATTAAATTAAACATTGGCTCCTGTATATTATGATGAATATATTTGATTTTATTAATATAACAGCACATCATTAGAGATTCAACAAAGAAAAATAATTACTAAAAGTTAACAGCCAAATTAATTGGTTAGGACTTTATTTGATTACAATTTTAATTATAAATTGAATATATATTTTCCAATTTATGCTATATTAGGTGCATATGTACATTTAAATAATTAAAGTTGTCATTTTTGTTAGCAGAAATATTCGTGAAATATTATCTGAAAATCACCGTCTCTGTTCAAGTCAACTATTTTAGTAGAACCATAACTGAACTACACTGTAGTTTGTTGATATTTACCAAGAACGGAGGAGCACGGAAAATATTAAAATCGAGTTAATGTACATATTACGAATATTAACGATATTAAGGCTGTTAGTTAAGGCGCGGAAGGTAGGAAAGATGCTCCCAGGAATAAAACAGGTGTTATCTTACTTTGTCCCTGTTTGCTCGGATGATCATCACTATAATGGTTCAAATCTAAACTAATTGGATGATCCCAGCGTCAGAAGTTGATTAAAATTGAATTGATTTATTTAAGTACAGGCATAAAGTTTGACGGAAAGGTACTTTTTTTCGTTAATAGAAGTTTAGTGAGGTTGTTTGCCTTAAAGATATGCCGGAGCACGTGAAGTATTAAAAATAATGTTGTTCGTGTTGTTTTCTTTCAGATAATGTCTGTAACTATTAGATTTTAGACATTTATATTTTTTCTTTTTTCTTTTATCTAATGACAACTCATATTTGCAAATAATATTCAAAAAACAAATTTTCCAGTAATTTCATACATTTTTAAACACTTCTACTTCTCTTACTTGTACATTAATAATGTTTTTGTCTGATATGAGGGCTGTAATGCTATCATTATACGAGATGGGAGTTTAATTAATCTTTTACTTCTGGTAGGAAACTGATTTGGTATTTTGGTATTGGCAAAGTTAACACTTTATTTTTTTTTTTTAAGGAAAAAGTAATGTCTTAAAACAACATTTAAGGAAAAATTTTACCCAAGTTTTATTATCCTAATTCTGTGTTCAAAAAGTATAGGCACATTTGCCGTTACAAAAAAATATGTTCCTAGAGAAACTTGTATGTTAAGCTATGTTAAAGCTATATTGAAACAAACATTGAGATAAAGAGAAAACAAATCTCCAACTTATTAGCTAAAAACTTATTCTAGTGAGTATTTTTAATTCATGTACAATTGCTTCTTCTAAGCCCTCATCGAATGCATTGGAACTATCTTTCAATCCAGAATAAAAGCTGTGGAACTCAGGCGGAATAAACTTAAGTAAGTCCATTAAATCCTTTTTCTTTTCTTTTGTTATTGCTCTCCCATTTGAATACAGAACATCTAAGTTGTGCATTACAGTAGATGATGATGAGCGGCCTTTGGTTTTCTTGCTTAAATCAACCTCATGAAACAAACCCATGTCCTGTGCTGTATATTTTACAAAAAAATTTTTTGGTTCGTTTGTAAGATACCTTATCTGTTGAAATCAACTTTTTCGCCGGTTATAGTAACTTTTCTATTTGCTATCTTATTCTCAAGGGACTTGTTACTAAAAAACTCTAGTGAGTTCATTCTTTTGACCTGGAATTTTGGATTTCTTTTTTTGGCCGATTGAATTATAGAAACCCAATCATCGGGATAAAAAATTCGATCATGGTGTTTTCTCTCCTTATCAATCAACCCAAAATCTTGATCGCATGTATTAAAACTAATGTTTTAAAACGCATGTTTTGAAGGTAATTGATTAACATGAAAGCCACCTTTATATTCCGATTCTGGCACCCACAAGCATCGCTATACAAAATCAGATATTCGTTTGGGTCAGGTAAGTGTACCTTAAGATGGTTTATTAAGCATGAAGCCATCTCTTGAGCTCCTCGGGAGGCGACATTCTCAGGCCAGACATACATGTGTCCTGTTTCTGTGGCTTCATCATGAATGCCCAAATTATATGTCCACAGTTGTCTCTTATAATAAACTACACTTGTACTTAACTAAAACTACTAACCTGTACTAAAACTGATATTTTTGCTGTGATTCTTTTGCTTTAATTATATTTTGATTTTTGTTTTCTTTAACTGCTTCTGATTTTCTTTGGTGTAATTCCGATTCAACTTTTGCATCCTGTTTACGTTGTTCTGAAGTATCAGATGATTTTATTTCAGTATTAAGACTGTCACACTTTTGACAAATATCTTTATGTGGTGCATGAAAATGCAAATTAAACTTGGTGTTAAAAATTTTGCGAAACATAAACAGCGAGAAGGATTTTCTCAAGTCTTCTGTGCATTTTTTTTTTCATACTCTCCAAAGTTGGTAAAAGATATTGTTTATGTTATCTCGTCGGGACTATGGGATTCGTATGCTGGGAACTGTTCAATGAAGCGACATAAATACTGCTGGTCTTCAATATTGGTTTTATTATGAGGTGGATGTTTGCCCCTTGCATCTTTAAGAGGTGTCTCATGTTCTTGTTTTCGTGCTAAAGCTAATGAAATTTTTTCATCTGTAATGGAAACTGTGTCTTTAAAAAAGTTCTTACATACCACTTGGTCACAACCATTTTCATCCTTTAAAGTATATACACGAGTTTTAGACCTACGTCAATTTTGATTTTGGGTATAAGTTCTCTTTTTGTCTTCTACTTTTATTTGATCTTGAATAGAAGCAAGTTAAGTGAATAGTAATTTTTAAAGATGCTTTGCGTTCGTTCATTAGAAATGTTCATATGACACTTCATTTTGCACCAACATGGTCCAACTACGAGTTCTTTAGCATTTTTACGTTTTTCTTCTTCCGTGACATATTCTCCTTTTTCCCTGGCTATCTTCTTTTTATACCTTGCATGATTCTCAAGATTTTTTACTCTCCTTCTGGAATGTTGGTGCGATTTGCCTTCTGGTTTATCATTATTGTCTTGATTCTTAGTGTTCGACAACCCATTTATTGAGTTTTTTTTACTCAAATCATCATTATTCTCGTCTAGAACAATAAAAAATATATTACAAATAAGTTTGCGGCAAAACAGCCTAAGCCACATTTGTTTATAAATGGGTATATAATGATTATCTTATTTGTTTTATATTTAAATATTAAGTATAGTGCTACTGTCTTACCCGAAGATTAGATATTTGAAGAACTGGGATTATAATCGCTATCTATATCGCTGAAATCGGATCCGGAAGCCTCCGATGCGGCACTGCTCATGTTTACATCCGCCATGTTTTTGTTCGTTAGGCAGTTTTGCCGCAAGCTTCCTATGACATTTTGTTAGTGCCAAAACCAGTTTATAGATGGTGACACCATACCAACAAAAATTAAGTTTAGGCTGATTTTGCACCCGATTTTTACAGAAATTATAAGCACCTAATCCAGTAAAAGAAGTTTTTGGGGTAAGCACCTTTGCCTCCGAGCCACTCATCACTCATATGAAAAATAGAATAAGAGAAGCTTTTAATAAAATGATTGACTTACAAATGTTAAGAAATGTGGCTCGGTCATTTGAATATCGGTTACAAACTTGTATAGGCGTTGAAGGTGGACATTTGGAACATTTACTTTAGACTTATTTCCTTAATACATTCATTGCCTATTGTTATGGTTTATATTTTTTGTTATTTACTTATTGAATAAAAATAATTTTGTTATATTATCACTCAATACTCAATACTTATTTCTACTCACAAAAATTGAATGTATTTCCGAAATTTAAAGAAAACTAAAAATATCTCGGAAAGTAATGAGTTTAGGTATAGGGAATGCTATATGAAAATGAAAGTGTATCATAAATACCATATTTCTAAAAAATAAAATACAGGATTATCCACTTAAAACATTGAGAAAATCGTGATTTTGTTTTGTAGTTCACCCTGTATACAAATTTTTGTCAATGATTTCAATTAAACTTAATTTAAAAACTACAATATATTGTTAATTTTACTATATAAAATAAATAATTGTTTATGCATTACTTCTTTATATACATGGTATTGATTTCACAGGGATTTCGAAATAAAAATGGTCATATTGTCTAAAAATAGAGTTTTGTAATAATATACTGGTATTCAAATCAAGTTAAAACGTTTATTAAAAATAAAATCTACTACTATCTACTTAAAAAAAACTGCTTTTCAATGTTTTTAAGTAGGGGAGTCTAGTCAAATATACGCTCATGTAATCATTTCCACCCCCGATTCCAATGTTGAACTCTTATCACCAGTAGTTTGGTTTCACAAAAGAGACCGGAAGCTAAAGTGAACGAACAACAACCCCGTTTAAGACCAAAATGCGAGACAAGAACGTCAAGGAATACGAAATCACGGACTGGATGAGAAATAGATATGTTGGAGTTTGTAATAAACCTAAAACTCCTCGCCAAATCCTAACGAATTCTAAAATAAATGCATGCTAAACCGGCGTTAGAGAAAACACTCAGGCCACGATAGACTTTATAAGGTAAACTAGGCAAGATTTTTTCGTTTTTGCTTCAATTCTGTTTTTTTGGAAAGAAAAAAATCGAAACATCTTATGTATCTTAACAATATAGACTAGATATTCTATCAATTCTTGTAAACTAATCTCAACTGAGTAGAGTATCGCTTACAAAATAGTATTGTTCTTTAAAATACTCATGTAACCATGTAATGCATAAAATACAATTTTTTTATTTCTTGTAAGGCGCAGTGGCGCACCCAGAATTTGTCTTAGGGGGGAGGGGGGGGTTTGAAATTTTTTTATGCTACCTCTATTTTGAGTCCCTAAAATTTGGGTTTTAGTTTAATTTAAAGTACTAAAGATAGCGGTGCCAAAAATTCAGGTATCTGTTATCCTGCCTACCAACTAAAACCACCCTCTCTTACTTGTGCGCAGTTGACTGTCGCACGTACCGTACTCCGAAAGTTGGGTGGCCACTGCAAGGCTGACGATATTTTTAGAACACTCCCTTCTCGTATCTAGATCTTATCTATTATTCTGAAGCTATTTTCTTGTGGCATTTTAAAGTAATCACCATTTTAATGGGAATAAGCCACAATTGAAGGTTAAAATAAGGTTATTGACGTTTGACATTAATCCAACTTGTAATCTAACTTGAGACGGCTATCGCCGTATTCCCGTTCTCCTCCACCAATCTTCCCGGTCCAAGGCATGCTTCTCATCCAAACCTCTCGATTTCATCGCTCTCCTAATTCTTTCATTCCATGAGCGTCGAGGTCTACCTCTTTTTCTTTTACCAGGGGGCTTCCATTTGTGGTTTTTGGGGCCAACCTTCGTCGGGCATTCTCAATAGATGTCCAAACCATTTTGAACCTCTTCTTTCTATTCTGTCAATGACCGTTTCTGTAGCATTCATGTTATTTCTTATAGATTCGTTGATCTTCCTTTCCTGCCTTGATGTTCTAGCGCTTCTTCTCAAATAATCCATTTCAACTGCCAACAATCTTCTCTTCAGGTCTGCGTTAATTGTCCATACTTCAGAGCCATAACAAAAAACTGATGCAACCATGGTTTGTCCTATTCTTTTTTTGTTCCTTTTGGAAATGTTGTGATCCCACCATAAGGAGTTCAGACCTCCAACAATTTTACGTCTCTAATTAATTCGTGTTTAATTTCGGTTTCTTCCAAGCCGTTCTCAGCAATGAGTGGACCTAAATATTTAAAATTTTCCACTTGTTTGATTTCTATGTCCTCGTCTATCAACGCTTCAAACCTTGCATCTGAATTGATAACTAAGTAAATATTCTGTTTTCTTCATGCTGACTTGTAACCCCCATTTTAAATATTATCTCTATAGACGCTTTATCATAAATTCTAGATCATAAGAATCTTGAGCTAGGATGACTTGGTCATACGCAAACTTCAGGGAGAACAGTACGTCATTTTCTATGGGGATTCCCATTCCCTGGCAGGGGTTTTTCCAATTTTGGAGGGCTGCCTCAATATATAAATTAAACAGTAAGGGTGACATACTGTATCCTTGTTTTAGTCCTTTAGTTACTTTTATTGGCTCTGATAGTCTATATCCGATTTTTAGGTAAGTAGTGTTATCCCTGTATACTTCTGTGATTATTCCTAAAAGGTATGGACTAATGTCAAGTTGTTGTTAAGCTTGCCACAATTTAGTCTTTTGGAACTGTATCATACGCCTTTTCTAGGTCGATAAAGGCTAGATGTACTTCGGTACCAATCGCTATTCTTTTTTCTATTATTTGTTGGAGTATAAACAAATTATCAGTGCAAGATCAAAGATCAAAAATTCAAACGTCAATAAACTTATTTTAACCTTCAATTGCGACTTATTCCCATTAAAATAGTTATTAGATCTTATCTCTGTCGTTAGCTCAGTTGGTGTTTCTCTTCTTCTTCTTTCTTTATAATGACTGCTCGGATGTAATTGTGAACACTATTCCATCCCTCCGTATTTCCCGTTATCTTCACGATCATCTCTCTTACAGTCACAGGGTTCATACCTATTTCTTTATACATTTTGTTTCTCTCCACTGTACATCTATTACACTCCAGCATTGTGTGAGTAACAATGTCGGAATATTTGCAGTATAGGCATTTATCTGTGTCTGTCTTTCTGAACCTATGAAGATACGCCCTAAAACAGACAACCTACCCAGTCCCTTAGCCTCGGGATGAGCATCTTTGTCCACTGAGCAACATCTTCCTTGTTGTTCCACTCTTCTTGCCATCTTTCCATTGATCTTTCCCTTTCTTCTTTTTTTTATAGCTGTTGTCAAATGCTTCCTTCTCCCATAGAGATGTCTCTTTTCTACTGCTAACACATGCAGAGGAACACAACCCGTGATAGTCCACAAGGCCGCCGCAGATACATTCCTGTAGGCGCATGCTACTCGCAACAGACTCGTTCTGTCTACTTTTTCATAAGCCTAATATTAGGTATCCATATCTAAATATAATAAAAAATATTATTAATTATTGTGTATTTATACAACAATACAATAATTATTGTGTTCTACATATTTAAAGTGGTAATTTAATTATTCAATCAGCGTTTTGGATTTTTTGTATTATGTGTGAAAGACAAGTTACATTTTCCTACTATTCTTTATATATTGTTTACTTTATATGTCCTGGGGGAGGGGGGTTTAACCCCCAAACCCCCCCCCCCTGGGTGCGCCACAGGTAAGGCGTAAGAACCTATGTGGATGTATAGCAAGGATATAGTCGATGATAGATCTTTGTCTTTTGTTGAATGGTTAAAAACAATAATATTAAATTATATTCTATAATTTTCTGATCTACTTTTAAAATAAGTTGCAATCCCTTTTGGATTGGTAAGTCCATGTTCTATAGTTGATAATTCCCAAATTGACCACATTGCATCAATCTTTCTCAAGACACTTTTATGATAATTTGTAAGATACATACAGTTAAGAAATTATAAATCGTGCATCAACTGTTGCAAAAGTTCGTAACGCGGTTATTTCGTGCTTGTTTATACACTGAATATTCTCCAAACATGATTAATGGTCCAATAAGGCTGTAAATTGATAATGAGTAATGGTAAAAAGAATTCCCAGCAAGGCCAATTTCCTAATTCACCTTATTCATCATTTTATAATTTTATAAAGAAACATTTCTGAGTTAGCTGATTAATTATAATGAACGCCATCAAAAATGGCTCCCGTGATAATTCACCTTTTAATAATTTACTAGTTCTTTATGTTTCAGAAACTATAGAGGCTCCTACTGGATTACAAATTGAGTTACTAAATTTTAGCTTTACGGAAAGATGCCGTAATAATAAGGTGCGTCTTTTTAATTGGTTTGTTTCAGCCCTGGCAACAGACAAGCAAAAAACCAATACGATTTTGTGTGCATTTTGAAGCAGAAATGTTTCCACTTTAAAAGAACCTTTCGCAGGCAACGATCACAAAATAGTAAATAAAGAAGACATAAATTTCAGCAACTATACTATAAACAACTATAAACTATGTTAGTGTCAAAAACCTAGTTTTATTTCAGTATGGTATAATTTCACTATTTGAGAGAGTGAGTCATCGTTTAAAGGCCCAGAAATGCGGAAAGCTGTTTGGAAATCCAGTGACGTACACTTACTTTTATTTTAACGTTAATTATATTTTATTTTTCAAATATTAATGTTCGAAATAGGCCACAATATATTTATTTACAAGTTTTTACTGACGTTTCGATCTCTATATCCAAAGACCGGTTTCAAAGATATAAATGGTAGTTATATTTATTTAATTTGTTTATTATTAGATATTTTTATAATCTTATATTGTTTATTTTCTTTTTTTTTTCTATCTTTAAAAACGGAATAGAGATCGAAACGTCAATGTATTAAACATGTAAATAGATATATTGTGGCTTATGTCCAACCTTCTCCCTAAAAATACAGAATGCCACAAACAAGCAGCTATAAAAAAATAAATATATCTGTCATTTGTATGTTTGAAAACGGTCTCTTTATAGAGATCGAAACGTCCGTAAATTAAACATTTGAATAAATATATTGTGGCTTATTCCCAACATCATTTCTAAAAATACAGAACGACAAGCGAAAAGCCATAGAAAATAAATAGTACTATCATTTGTATAATTGAAAACGGTCTCTGGATATAGAGATCGAAACGTCAATAAATAAACATATGAATAAATATTTTGTGGCTCATTCCCTACATTCCCCTAAAAATACAGAATGCCACAAACAAAAAGCTATAAAAAAGAAGTAATTTTGCAGAAAGTTTACTGATGCCAACCGGCTGTCGCGGAAGTTACGCTAAAACGTCTTTTGACGTGACCCGTCCTTAAACAGTTACACAATGAAATTTTTTTAAAACAAATTTTAAGACAGTTTCCACACCACCCCAGAGGTATGTCTTGTGGCGCGATACTTCTTTTAAATGGGTGTTCGCCAAGAGCCATATTGTCTTAAATAAAATGAACAAAACACTTAAACAGTATAAAACAAAACAAAATAAAATCCTATAAAACAAAATAAAATTCTATAAAAACAAAATAAAAATAATGTTTGATGTGTTTAAACACAAACACTATACACACTTACTATGTTCTTCTCGTTTTTTTTTGTTTTTGGTTTTTTTTTATGCTGATGTTCTTATTAAACTATTAGAAAATATTATTCGCTGTCTAAACCTGAAGATGCAGTGCTGCTATCGCTGTCATTATCTTCACCACCTGGTGTAATTATAATTGGCTCTAGTAAAACTTTGATATGAGTGTCAAGTTCCCACATACGATGTTCTTCTTTAATTATGTGGCCTATACATTTAGCCCATTTCGCTGGAGTTACATGGACGATTGCTTGAATCAAAAGTTTCTTAATTTCGTTTAATTTGAACGTTTTGTTATTGCGTGCTACATCTCCTTTTACTTGCTCCCAGATAAGTTCAATGGGATTAAGTTCGCAATGATAAGGTGGTAGACGCAGAACTTTGACACCATAATCTATTGCAGTTTCATCTACAGCATATTTAAGATATTCAATTTTCCTTAACCGTGCAATGTCAAGGAGCTAAATTTTGAGCATTGATTCTTCGTATGCAATCCCCTTTTCTGTAAGCCATTCTTGAATCCTCCCTTTCAATTTCTTTAATAATCACCTGTTTTTTTCAACTCAAATTGAAGAAAACCATCATCAAGAAACCCTGTATCACTTCCTATATGGGTGACGATTAAACGCCGTCTCTTTCCTGATGGAGCTTTTAATCCTGTATATCAGCCTTCTATAAATGCTTCGCGTTTACTTTTGACATTTAAATCTTGCCAAACTTTTCCAACTGTATGACCATTTCCAACCTTGGTTAATCCAGGTTTCATCCAAATAACATATTTTGCGTCCAGTGCTGCGAATTTTGCGTATTTCTTCTAAATATTTTCTTCTCCGCACAATAATTTTATTTTTTTCTAATAGCATACTTTTTCTGTTGAATTTTACATATCGAAAGTTCATTTCACGCATGGTCCTGGTTAAGACTCTACGAGATATCTTGGGTAAGGAGTCATCGTTTTCGAGCTCTTGAGAAATATTTTTCAGTGTTGGAATTTCATTCCGAAAATAAAATGAATGAATTTTTCGACGTATAATATTCCTTGTCTCGTCATCCAAAACAATGCTTTTCCTACCTCTAGTTTTACCTTTTTCTTGCTTTTTATTTTCCGATGTATTTTTAAGTACACGATAAATACAGCTAACGGATACTTTTGTTAAACTGCTACAAATGTCGACCGCTTGGCTAACATTTAATTCCATTTTTCTGCCGACAATTGCTTCATAAACGTTTCGTATTATTACCTTCTCTTCGGACGTTAACATTTTCCGTCTCTTTTGCAAAATTTCATTTTTGGAATCAACATCAGAATTTTGCAGTCTTCTCTTGGAACAACTCGGTTTTTCGTCCAACTCCAATAAAACTCAAACCAAATAATCACAGAATATAACTAAACATTTACTATAAAACGACAAACTATAACACTCGTATTATCAATAACACATTTTATCAATAACACAAACTTATCGCATAAAATACCCTACTCTCAGATACGCCAATGTAAATAACCTATTGTTGATGGGCACTCGCTCGACAAAAACTAGTTTGACGGCTTTCTGTGGATTTGAATTGAAACGGAGTTCCGTCGCTAATTCCAAAGTTGCCAAACGATTGAAAGATATTGTTTTAAAATATCGATTTTTATTTTATAAATTTAAATATGTAACGAAACGGAACATATAAATAAAATTTATTTCATTACAATTTTGTGCTTAATTTTTACTATTGAAAAGATCAGGTTTTTTTGTATTTTTATGACGGTAATAATCGCTGCATGGAAGAATACAGGTTTTGTATGACCATAATTACTACTTGTGAACAAGAATTGGCTACACTGTTCGACAACTTCTGGTCAAGTCTACTATAGAGAAGCACAAATAAATATACTACTTTATATATTCTGTAATTTCTTATGAGGAAACGCAAATTGCAATCGAGAAAACAGGCAGTTTTCGAGGGCCGCTGTGTACATTTAAATTTAAGGATATTCCGCGTTTAAACTATGATATCACTCTTCTAAATTGAGGGTTTCTACTTTAATTTTGTGCAACCAAACTAACTCAATAATAACGCTTTAGTAGTGATAAATCTGTAGAGATTAATCTATTATCTATGTAAATTAATTTGCATGCACCGGAATTGTTATGGTAAGAGTTTTTAAAAAGAGAGGTCCGCGTTCAGACTGCTTGGATGAAAGTTCAAAATTTCAAGAAAACCGATTGAAAATCGCAATAGTGCTAAATCATATTCAAGAATATTAATAACAAAACATGTTAGAGTTAGAGTTATTTAGTTAACTACATAATAAATACAAAATATGGTTTGTAGCAAGTCAAAAAAAAATACAAAGTATATAAAAAAGGAATATAAAACATAACCTAAATTATATACCAACAAGAACACATATTAAACAGAAAAAGATTTATGGCAAAGTTACGGTAAGCAGTTCAGTGGATGTTCTGCAACGAGTCATATATTCTTCTGAGCAGTAAAAACAATATTTCAGAAGATAATTTTTTATAACTTTATCGAAACTATTACAGCTTAGCTGTTTAATATTTTTTGGTAAAATATTGTAATAGTTATAATTAAGGCAATTTTTATCTGAAACGTAATCTACAGCGATTTGTTCGTAGGTAGTGACAGTTTCGCGTATTGTGAACGTGGACATCAGACTGCTTTATTAAATGGGCATGTTTTTTGTGAATTTCAGTTAGAACTTAAAATATCAACAGAGTAGGTAGCGGCATAATTTTGAATTTGATAATGAAAGGTCGGCAGTGTTCTAGATAACTAACCCCTGCTAAAATTCTGATAGCTTTCTTTTGCATTCTAAAAAGTGCACTCTGAAGTGCATTTTTTGAATTGCCCAATTATGATTTCACCATAGTTTAGGTGAGAGTGGAATAAAGAAAAATATGTCATTTTTAAAGTTTCAAAGTTGACAACCCTTGGTAGTTGGCGAATAACAAATAATGAACTTAATAGTTTTTTTTGTGTTGTGAGAAGTTGTGAGTTGTGAGATATGAGCCGACCATTTCAGTCGATTATCTATGGTTATTCCCAATAGTTTAACAGTCTTTGTTATCTGGATCATTGTGTAAATTACTTGCAGATATTACCAAATTTTTCGGTTTATTAGAGTTAAATTTTAGTTTGTTTGCAGCAAATCATGTGCTAGATTTGTAGCAATTTTCTCATAAGACATTTTTAAATCATAATTATTTTTTCCTGATATAACGTATGTCGTATCATCTGCGAATTGTAGGGGATTTGTACGGAGATATGAATTTAGGCAAATCGTTCTAAATAATAAACAAAAGAGGTCCTAAGAATGAACCTTGTAGGACTCCATGTTTAAGGGATAGAAAATCGGAGAGATGACGATGAGAGATTAAGAGGGATACCTCTGATTCCATAGTAATTTAATTAGTGGAGCAAAATGTCGTGTGGAAAGCAGTCAAAAGCCTTCGACAAGTCGCAAAGAGAAATTGCTATGCGATTGCCGCGTTCAAGCCCCTCAATCTCCTCGCTCACATTAAACACCGCGTTCTGAATCCCTATTGTGAGTTGCTAAAGTAATTATTCGACTCAAAATAGGAATGAAGTTGTTGTTTTATATCCTTTTCAATCACTTTCCCAAAAGTAGAAACAATTTTTATGGCTCTGTAATTGTCAGTTTTTGAGGAATCACCTTTTTTGTAGATTGGTAGTACTTTTGAGTATTTTAGTACTTCTGGAAATACTCCAGTTGATAGAATTAAATTATTAAGATGAGTGAAAGGTGTTAAAACTATTTGGTAGGTTTCTTTTAATTTTGCTTAATTTCGTGAACGTCTCTACAATTAGAATTACTAAGACTTTATTATTTGAGAGGCCTCTTCTTCCACAACGGGACGAAAAAAAAAAGGATTTGCTCGGAGAAGGATAATTTCTATAATTAAAGAGGACTTCGACATTAATAGTGGGAAGAAATTACAGTAAGCTGACTATTTAGCAATTTGTAATTGCCGATTACATGAAGATTTAATGTGGGTAGTGATGCTCAAAATATGAAGCTGCAGCCTGTTAGCGACACTAGCCTCTCCTACTCAATTCCAACTCTCATCTCCACGTGGTGAACTTCGGTAATCTGAGCAACCAACTGTGGTATGGTGGATTGTGGTAACCAACCTCAGTGGAAAACAGGGTCGGGGCTAGCAAGGAAGCAATAGTTTAACCTAGCCTGGGAGACTTGCATAACCCTTGTGACATTAGGGTGATACAATTCATTGGAACGACGAGAATTAACTCGTGTAAAACGAGAGCAGGAGAAACTACCTCCTCCTAGAAAACGATCAGTTGTGAATGTTTAAACTGATTCAATATAATACAATGACAAGACATAAGGTGGATTGGAAACAATACAATAAAAAAAATAAACCATACGATTCGCTTCAGCTGCGATCCTAAAGATCATATCTTGGGCAATGGATTCATAGCAAACGAGAGAGTAAAACATATAATGAGAAATTTCAGAGCGATTAGGCCCAGAATGTCTATTTTAAGGGTTAAAGGACGTTTTCTTAGCTATAGTCTAATTAATGCGCATGCCCCTACACAATAAAAAGAAGAGTTTTATTAAGAATTATTAAGAATTGTGTAAAACTTATTGAGGTCGGTGGTTTAATAATTAGAATGTAAATATGTAGAAATGTAGATACATGTAAATAAAAGAAAATATCTGGCGTAAATCATAAATGTTATCTTGTACAAAGAAAAGTAGTTAACATTCTGTTGGAATGTGTTGATTGGCATACAAGATCGACGATGACGTTGCGATGCGGTGGTATTGCTTGTTAAATTTAACGTGATACTTGGCCGATTTGAAATTAGGCTCCACCCACGATGCGCATTCGACCACAACACAATTCGTCCTTATTATTTCTTGACCCTTCGTTGTGCAAGGTACTTGTATAGTCTGCGACAAAGTTTTTTTTATTTTACTTATGTTTAAAGTTAGTGTGTGCTGAAGAAATATCGTATTAGAATAGATTTGAGTTTTTAAATAATTATTATTAAGTATTTTAAATTATAAACATGGATTTTCATTCAAAATTAGAAGGCAGTCTTGTCTGGACAAACGAGGGAGGTAATAGCAAATGTAATTATTTTTATGCAGAGAGAAGCGATGCAAAATCCGCATGTTAAAGATTTTAAAAAAGATCAAGAGCGTGCTTCCTTAGCAACGGAAGTAAGTATAGCCACTATAAAACGGATCTCTCGTGAAATGAAAAATACAGAAGAAGGTGCTTCTACATCATTTTCGACGCCCAACAAAAGAATGAGATCTGCTCCAAAATCCAACTTGAGCGATTTTGACAAAGTTTACTTCAACGTATAATAATAAATTATTATGTCACGGAAAAACGAGTTCCTACATTGCGACATATAACAAAAAAAATTAATGAAGACAATATTTATACAGGGTTGCATGAAACTTTGAGAAAAGTGATGAGAGATATATGATTTCGATGGAAGAAAGCGAAGAATAACAGGAAAATCCTAATGGAAAAATCCGATATACAAGTGCTCCGGAGGAAGTTTCTCAGAAATATTAAGCAATATAGGGAAGAAAATCGGCCCATAATTTACATGGATGAAACTTATATTCATTTCTGTCATACCCATGACAGATACTGGGGAGACAATACCACCGCAGGTTTGCACAAGCCAGTGTCCAAAGGGCAAAGGCTAATTATTGTTCACGCCGGCGGCCAAATGGGGTTCATAACAAACGCATGTTTGACATTTAAATCTGGTACGATGTCTGCAGATATCATAGCGAAATGAACTATAATAATTATAAAAAATAGATTCATGAAAAACTTATTCCTAATATACCAGCCCGTAGTGTATTGGTTATAGACAATGCATCATACTACAATGTCCAAGTGCAAAAATGTCCCAGTATGGGGTGTAGAAAAGACGAAATGAAGGAATGGTTAACACACATATCTCTGTAGGAGCTGGGTTGTACGCTTGTGTGTGTGTGTGTGTGTGTTTTTATTTAAAATAAAAATTATTCTTAGGCTATTTTCTTGTGGCATAATAATGTAATTTACTATTTTTATTGGGAATAAGCTACAATTTTAGTTTAAAATACGTGTATTTTGAAGTTTCGAGTTCCACTTTGGAAATCGTTAACTCAAAATACGAAATACCAATAAATTAAACAAATTTTGTTTTTGTTACTTGGTAAAAAAATTCTTCTAATAATTTTATTTTATCTGACTTATTCATATTGACAACTCAGTCACTATTTGAGCTATATTTTATACGATATATTTCTACAAAATCTCCTTACGAAAATAAAATTCGGGAAAGTTAATAAAGTTATACAGTTTAGTACCTAAATACCGGATGTTGACAGCCATCCCAACGGGGCTGGTATTATTCTATTATAAAGAAATAAACAACAGATTAAAATATTTATGACTTACTAAAATTTAGAACTACTGTTCTTTTATTCTTATACAGTTTACTGTAACGCAAATGTAAAGCTTTTATCTCTGCCAATATTCCTCTTATAAAATTACAGAATGAGACATTTATAGAAGTGTTCGAAAAAACTTCCGCTTCAACATGACTGAATGGTCAATATTAATGAGTCAAATAAAATATAATTATTAGAAGAATTTTTTTACCAAGCAACAAAAACAAAATATTTTGTATTTTGAGAAAAATATCCGAAGGAAAAATTGAAAAGTCAAAATAACATACAACGCATACATATCATAGAAGTTCCATTAATAAATAAGGTCCTTTCTGTAAACTTGTAGTACGGAGTGTACCAACAAGGCGAAGAGACCGAGCGCATTATGTATCTCTTTTCCTCCGAATGCGTTCTCACTTCATTTTCTACGCAAGTGGACAAATTTGTCAAGTATCACCTTAAATTTGACAAGCTGTACCAGGTCGAGAAGAAGTATGTGTAGGGTAGGGATAAAAATCCATACCTAAAAATCCTCAGGGGTGGTCGTACTCAAAGTTACAGGAAGCTTACCCTACTAAATTAGGGTTTTAACATGGTAGCCTTTAGCCTTGATACCAAATTGCGTATACAATTTCGCAGAAATTTGATATTCTAAAGCGTTTTCTGTGCTTTCGAGGTAATTAATACCAAGTGTCTTTAAACTTGAAAACGTATGTCATAATGTGTTAGCCAATTTGAAAATGAGAATTTAAAGGAAGATAATTTAGATATAAATATAATGAAGTAATTAAAGATATATAATTAAACAAGGTTATATTTTTATGGAATATGAGAAAAAATACGTACTAAATACTTTCGCAAACACCAGTCATGCTCAAAAAATGATATAACAATAATCTATGGAGAAGTAAACGCAAAAAATTGAAAGAAAACAGTAATTCTAACCCACAAAAGGTAAGCACAGTATCCAGGAGCAATCAAATGATAATATCTTTGGTTAATAAATCTAGAAAGATCACTTAACAAGGTGATTGCCAACATATACTTCGCTCAAAAAGATTTACACAAAGGTACCTGGAAATCATTAGACGGACTTACTGTAAATATGATAAATCATGTTATTGTAAGAAACAATGGACCAAACAACACCGTGAATAATGTTGAACACCGTGTGTGTTTACCTTTCAAATATTTGGTAAAAAAGTACATTCGTCCGATTACGCCCTATGGGGCAGTTGCATCCAGACTGCCTCACAGAAGTCATAGTTTGGCGAATATAGCGTTACTATATTCCCAGCTAAAGAAAATATTTGCTGGCCGGGCAACTCTCCTAAAATGAACTCCAATGAATTGAGAGCGTATGAAAGTTCATCAAACGGGCTATCATCGAAGAAGTGATCACCACCAGTGGCATTGTAATATAAACAAAAAAATTGTGAAAAATATTGAATGCACAGCATGTTCCTATGGTCAGAAGTTGTAATTGCAGCAAAAGATGCCACCACTAAGTATTAAAATATTTTTTTACAATAACTTTGTTATAAACAAAATAAATACCTTCGCCTACAAAACTGTATTTTTATAATCTTAGTAATAAGCCCTTGCATATCAAAAATAAATACAAACTCAGAACTAAATTTTGTCACAAAATCAGTAACATTAGACAATAGAGTACTGTCTCTAGTAATCTGGCCACCCAGTATATAATTCAAAGGGACTGATATATTTATTTAAGTATATAATAAATGTATTGCTTATTGCCATTTTTTTTGTATTTCTTCTTCTTATTCTTCTTTATAAGCAATTCTGCTTGTTCACTGGCGGATTAATACCTCTATGGAAGGTTTCTTTCTAATGTCTTCACGATCTGTCAGCGTATTTCTGATAATTCTTCTCAGTACTCTCATCCTTGCCGTTTCCAGTAGCCTTTGCGTTGTAACTGTGTTGGGTCTTGTTTCTGAGGCATATGTCATTATTGCTCTTATACTGGCTTTATAAATTATTGACTTCTCAGTGTTAATGTGTCTGTTTCGCCACATAGTGTTTTTAAGCTATCCTGCAAGTCTATTTGCTTTTTGTACTTGGTCTCTGACTTCTTTGTTCGGGTCTCCATAGTTGGACAGTGTAATTCCCAGGTACTTTATTTCCATTACTTGCTCAATACTGATGCCATCAATTCCTATTTTACATCTGGTTGGTTACTTGCTGACTACTATTGTTTTAGTGTTCTACGCTTTCTTTAGGTCAATCAGACACATTAATGCCGATATATTATACTCTAGTGATTTCTCAGTAATTTGCTTTATAACGAATATTGCACTTGTACACGATCGTCCACTACGAAACCTGTTGTTTATTAGCACGTTTTGGTTCTATTAGTTCCTTCACCTCCGTTGTTTAACCTCTTATGAAGCGCCATGTTTTCTTTCGCAGGCCGTAAAAATCATGTTCCATTTCTTTCGAAAAGCGTTTCCAGTGATCATTTTTTATTTACCTTACAAGTGCATGTTTGTATTTTTTGTATTTGTCTATGGTAAAGGAAACTCATCTTCTCCGCTGCTAAGGCGTGCAATTCGGGCTTAAACTTTTAAAGCTTGCTTAAGTGAATTTTATATTGTACTGTATTCAAAGTTTGTTACGGTAGTCAGAACAACAGTCCTGTACAAAGACCAGTATTTGTAATCTGCTGTACAACTTTCCATTTCCAAATCGAGTGTTAGTGTTTTTTAGCCCCCCCATTCTAATATTTTGTCGGATAGCTTTGTATTTTCTTCTTTAAATATCTGCTACTATATCATGTGTTGGCAGTAACTATGATTTCTTCTTCTTCATGGGCCATCTCCTCTAAGAAGGTTGGCAACCATCATGGCAATTCGCACTTTCGATACCGCTGCTCTAAAGAGGTCAGCAGAAGTGCAGTTAAACCAAGCTCTCAAATTGTTTAACCAGGAGATGCGTCTTCTTCCGCGACTCTTTCTACCCTGTATTCTTCCTTGTATTATTAGTTATAACGCTCGCCCCTTATGACATGTCCAATATATTGCAGTTTTCTCACTTTAATTGTATTTAAAACTTCTTTATCTTTTCCCATTCTTCTCAACACCTCGACATTCGTGACTCTATCCACCTAACTTATTCTTAATATCCTTCTGTAGGCCCATAAATCGAAGGCTTCTAATCTGTCCGAAACATCTTTCTTTAATGTCCAAGCCTCCAACCCATAAAATAATACGGAGAACACGTAGCGTCCCTGCTGCAGAGTACTTTTTTCAGTTTGTTTAAAGAATTTCTTGCCTGTCCTATTCTTGCCTTAATCTCTTCTGTGTACTCATTATTTTCGTTAATTATTGTATCCAGATATTTATATTGTTCAACTTTTTTAATTTGTTCTCCATGTATTGTTATGTTTTCTTGGCGCTGTTGGTCTTTTGTAATTACCATAAATTGTGTCTTTTTTTGTGTTTAGGGACAGTCCGTTTTCTTCACTGATTTCTACCACTCTGTCAACCATTTTTTGTAAATCCTCAAGACTTTCCGCTAATAAAATAGTGTCGTCGGCAAACCGTATATTATTGATTGGTCGGCCATTTACTTTTATTCCCATAGATAGTTCTTCTAGTGCTTCCTGGATTATTTCCTCTGAATAAAAATTGAACAAAGTAGGAGACAGGACACAGCCCTGCCTGACGCCCCTCTCAATCTGTATCTTATTTGAAAAGACGTTGTTCTCTTTTACCACAGCGATCTGATTATAATAGATAGCGCTAATGATCCTGATGTCTCTCATATCTAAGTTTTTCTTTTCAAGTAATTCGATAAGACGGTTATGTCTGATCTTATCGAAGGCTTTGTTGTAATCCAAGAAACACATATATACTGGCTGATTAACATCCATGCACTTTTGCACAAGTACATGTACAGCGAACAGGGCTTCCCTCGTTCTTAGTGCATTTCTAAATCCAAATTGTGTGTCACTTATGTCCTGTTCAAGTTTGTTGTGTATTTTCCATGTAACTATGAGTATAATCTTATTAATAGATTAATTATTTAAAACATCTATCGGGAAAAAATCTTTACGGGATCTTGTCTCTACAGTACTTAATAATTCGAAACAAAATATTTTATATATCCAACTTCCACGAGAACTGGATAACTACCAGTTCTGAGATAAATTGACTATTTGAAATGTGACACAAAAGCAAGATTTCTGCCAAAGTCTGAATTAAAGAAAAATATTTCCGCTCCCAGCTTGCACTGATTTCATCGAAATACCGTCAACTTGTCAAATCAGCCATTGCGGTTTCACACACACCGTGCTCTTACTTTTCCTGTTGCTGGCTGTTAGATTAAACCCAATCTCGAGTTTTTCTTTCTTAAATATTTTCTATCGCGTATCACGAACTTTATTGGACTTGACGTATCAACCATATACAACCAAGTTGGCCAGAAAAATACAATATTATTTAACAAGTAGATTATTGTTGCTACAATAATTTGTATATACGAGGATTGATCGATAAAATTACGATTCGTGTGTTGTCGAGTTACTAATAGGGGTATCTTTTTCCTTTTTTTGTAAAAACCTTTGTACCATACTCAGTTTTTTTCTTGATCATTCACTGGTCAACAATTCTCAGTTGACCAGTGAATTCTTACCTCATATCACTTATCACACTGCAATGGAATAGGATGTGTATGGTAGGTAGTCTTTCGCATTTTCTGCACCACGGTTCATTTACTTTATCTAATAAAGTTTTGTTTGTAGGTAGGCAAACATCAGTACATGTATCTGATTAATCAGATAATAATAATATAATAGATTATAGTTATAACATTTGGTACCTGAAAATTTGGATATGTGTAAGATGCTGGATTATTGATTATCAAAGATTGAGGTGTTGACTGATGTCATATGTCATAGCAGAATTTATATTTCTTTTATACAATATTACAGTAGCATCCACACCATTTTCACCATAACTGCTTTCATTATCATTATCTTCCTCCTATTTTTCCAATTACCCTACTCCTAATTTTCCATTATAATATACTTTCTTTTTTCTTTAGATACCTATTGGTTTCGGACCTCTGGAGATCTCAATCTCTTCTTCAGTTATTACTCTCACTCAAAATACCAATATAACATCATAACTTGTCTTTTTAGCTAAATGGAGTCATCTTTTACTCATCAAGGTTTTCTATATTTCATGAATACATATATTACTCATAATTGAGTCACTCTTCATTCCACAATCACGTTATATGAACCTAAGGACCTTAAACCCATTATATGTCTCAGGTACCAAGTGTTGTTTTTAACATGTAGGGCATTATTATCACCTAAGTTCACATAAAACCATTTTCCTATAACTGAAACTTCCCACACTACCGTATACAACCCCAATCATGCCCTGATCTTTTGTTAAAATTTCTTCCAGAATTCATCTACAGTAAAATTATACAATACAGTTATAAATAATCAAAATTTTTACCATTCAATTATACACGATGTTGGCTATAGTCATATTTAGACACATATTTCCGGTTACATTGACTGCTTTGCTTAGACTTCCGTCCAAAAGCGTCATTTTGATCAGGTGCTATCAACAAGCCCTCGTAGACATTTTATCTCAGTGCCAGCAACCCCAGTGTTGGAGTCTGACGTTACCGTGAAGTAAATTCCATCTTAAACTTAACCATCTTATAATATTACCAGCAACAACGCAACTTCAAATTAATTAAACTATATTTAAACGATTTTTATCCGCATATTAAGTGGGTTCAAACATGTAAACCTTGTAAGTATTAAGGCACATTTTTTTTTATAGCTCTAGTCAAAATTTAACCTTCACGTTTACTTTAATTAAATGGCAATACTTACTTTAAGAAAAAGCACTGATGATGAATCTATCATCCTTCTGTAAGATAGACCGAAAGGGTTCTTTTATATTATTATACTTTTTATGAAGGATTTTTTAAATGAAATTTTTCTCTCGAACCTTATTTGCCAACAAATCTGTCCATTCCTTTCCATGCACCCCTTCACGGCCCCGCCACCCTTATTAAAGACAATTTGTTGTCTTTTGACAGGTTGTTGAGGAGATCTTTGCTATTTCTTACCAGTTTTGATTTGGTGAGTGGGTTCTTTATGGCCAGAATAGCCGCTTGGATGACAGTGTACATGATGATTCTCTTTATTTTGGGGTGTCCATCTATGATTTCATCAAGGTAGGTCACCAAAGCAAAAACTTTAGCCTGGAACACAGTTGTATTTTGATCTAGGCTGTAAGAAAAACGATTCACACTTCTCATCAAGGGTCATAACTTTGATGGACTTTTCAAAAAGGTCCTTAAACAAAATCAGCAATCCATGCAGTGGACGATTCAAAACTCTCTCCAAGAGTCCAAATTCCAGGCGACGTAAATTGATTTTTTCGATAAAAGGAGTGTAGTTTACATGAATGGGTACCATAAGGTTAGACAGTTAATTAATATTATTATTCAGAGAAGACTCCGATAAAAAATTCGCAAAAGGAAGCTTTAAATGTAGAAATGGAATTCCTGAATCCTCCATTACGACACCGTGACGATTCACAACGCGCATAACATCAAGAACTATTTGTCCAAACACCAGTCACAATCATGGAGCATCCACCCTATTCACCCGATTTAGCACCCTGCGATCTGTACCTGTCCTCAAAAATTAAATTCTGCCTGAGAGAAATACGTCACGAGTTATTAGAGAACGTAAAACATTGCAACACTGCTTCTCATAGTCAAAGACTTAAAACGGTGTCGGAATATGTCAAACCTCTTTTTTTCAGGGTTAGCCTAAATGTTACTATTGCCTAATAAAATCAGATGCACATAATTGAAAAGTAATGAAATATATGGATTACATGTTTTTTCTTTTGAAACTTTACATAACGGATATTTTCTTTTTTTAATTACTTTAAGGACATATAAAAGGTTGTACAAGAACTTTTTCATCACGTATCTAACTAAATTGTATTTGGATAAGTTTTAAATGAATTTCCCAAATTCTATTGGGTTATTTTAGAAAGTTAAAGCTGTTTATTTGGAGTATAAAAAATCTATATGGATTTAAAGGTTTTCTTTTTCTAATTCAACTTTCAGTTTGGTGGGATTGCACCGTATCGTATTTCAAAATCTCCCTGACTCTTTGGTATTATCCCATTATGCACATACGATTTTCCCTCTTCTTTTCGATCAACTTATCGGAGTAACATTTTACCTTACATGCTTATTGAATAACATTATTGACTTTCAGGTTATATCCTTTTCAACTGCGCCAGTTATTTGCGTGAAGGGAAAAACAAATTTAGATTTTTTTAAATAAAAAAAATGATAGATTTTCACTTAATTTTCAATACACAAATAAAATGAGCAAAAATAGATTTACTGCTTTCCAAACAAAATTTGCTATCAAAGTTTTTTATACGTTCGAACTTTTTTTGAAACAACTTTTCCAGTGAAAACCAGGACTTTTTCATTTATTTGTCAATTACTAAAATAGCAAAAAATTTTGTAGCCACAACACAAGAGAATTTTTTTTTTTTTTACTAAAGACACAGAAGTGTACTTACATTAAAATCTGGTCAGTAAGACCAATTATCAATTTGTTTCTAACTTAAATTACTAATGAAATCTTAAAATTAGGTGTCTACTCACTAGTATCTTTCCTATTATTTCTAATAACTAGCATTAAATTTAGCATGCATACTCGCACAACACTTTACTCTGCTTTTCACTCACTCATTATACCAGTTCAAAAGGCTTTGTTCTTTTGAGCCTTCTTTCTAGGGTCGTATTGTCGAGGAGCTGGATAGCCTCGACGTTTACATGATGATGGAGTCGTTGTTCATGGCTCCCTGCAAATTTCTTGATTATCTGATTGACGTCTTCCATCTTGAGGTCCCGGTGAAGGTCGTTGTTCCTAACGTACCAAGGCGCATCTACGATGTTCCTCAGTACTTTATTCTGGAATATCTGGATTACTTTGATGTTACTAGGCTTGGCACAGCCCCAGAGTTGGCAGCCATAGGTCCATACTGATCTCAGTATTTGTTTATAGATTAGGAGTTTATTATTTATGGATAGAGAGGAATGTCTTCCCATTAACTAATACATTTTCTTGTAGCGGATGCCTAGTTCTTTTCTTTTCTTCTTCACGTGAGCTTTCCAGCGAAGTTTCGAAGAGAATAAGACTCAAAAATCTTAAGACAATATAAAAAATGGCCTAGCACTCCGTTGATCAAAAACAACAAAAGCTGTACAACGAACAGGTAGACACTAAGTAAAATTTTAAAAACAATTGCTCCCACTATGGATAAAATAGGAAATAAGAATACCGAACATACATGGAAGGCATTTCGCTGGTGCCTACGAAGAGTAGAACTCCAAAAATATGAGAAGAGTATCATCATCATCAACCTGCATGCGTCCACTGCAGAACACAGGTTTGCCTCAGCTCTTTTCATCTGTCATTCAGTTATTGCTAACACTCTCCAGGTCATCAGTCTATCTAGTTGGTGGGCGTCCTTTGCTCCATATGGCTTCTTGTTTTGGTCTGCACTCGACAATACGTTTTGTCCATCGGTTGTCTGGTAATCTGGCGATGTGTACTGTCCAATTCCATCTTAGCGACGCGATTTGTTCAAAGGCGTCTGTTGTTTTTGTTCTAAGACGTATTTCTTCGTTTGGGATTCGGTCCCTCAGAGAGACACCCAACATCTGGCGCTCCATAGAACTCTGAGTCACGCTAATCTTATTCACTACCTTTTTTGTGAGTATTAAAACGTATATTCTGCAGTAAATGCGGTGAAGAATATTATTTGTAATTGTATGAAAGAGAAACAGAAAACAGTTGACAGACATGATCTATCCAGTCGGCAATAAGGACTATGTCATCTGCAAACCTCAAATTGTTCAGAAACTTAATATTGATGTTAACTCCAATAATTTCCAAATTATTGTATGACCTCTACAATGTGTGACGTCAAACACAACCGTTTTTGTTTTTATGGTAACGACAACTACTTTATGTTAGGTTAAGTTAGGTATAATATGAGTTTGTGCTTAATCACCCTTCCACTCGATCCAAGAGATGGAAGAAAACTGTTCTTGTAATTAAAGTTCCGCCAAAAAGAATTACTTCGATGAGTGACGTCGAAAACAATAACTTCTAATTATGTGATTGCGAAAACTGTAACTTGAAAAAATTGGAAATACTGTGATGTTGGTTCTAGTGTGATTTAGCCATCGTGCAGTAGGTAGAGTGAGAGCTTTCCTTAATTTTCTTTTTGACAAATTTACCACATTATTTCGACGAAATACGTTTATTAATAATTTTAGCTACTTTGCTTCTCATACACATTCCGATTTTCTAGTTTAATATGTAGGTAATTGTTATACAAACTATTTCTGCGTAGTCATGTCGCTGGAGTTTCGAAACCTAAACGTTTTTCTAGGGTAACAAAACAAAAAGAAAGAAATTGAATTAAATCTCAAAAAAGAATATGGGAAGTATATTTGTAAGATGTATTTGGTGATCAAAGTACAAATGCATACACATAAATAGGCAATGTTCAGAAACTGATGATTATACTTATAAAGGACTTACAACTATCTGTTGCAAGCAAAGATCAGAAGATGATTGAGAATCTTACATTATATCAAACTGACATAATTTTTATTGTACATTAATGGGACTAAGAATTTTTATTATTTAAAAAAAATCTACAAATAAAATAGAAATTAAATATGGCGTTTAACGTTTAGAAGGTATTTGCTTTTGGTTCTTTATTTATAATATTTTTACCTAGCTCAACTCAATTGTTTGTAATGCATTCTGTATAAGTATAATTGGCAAAAAGTTCTTTTCGAAGAAATTGTTCGGTTTCTGATTTAAACACTACAGTCCCTATTTTCCCCCAGGGTTGAGAGAAATCAGCTTACAAAGCCTACATATTTAACAGAGTAGATGTCTTCCATGAAGGGACTGCCAGCTTCGATAGAAATCAAATTCTGACCGTGATGAATCATACACGCCGCGCCGCCTCGAATACATTAAATTTGGTATTACCGCTACCATGGATAGTATACACAGTTAAAAACTATTATATCAAGAATGTAAGACTGTACGTACGTGTCAAGAAGTATATAAAAAGAAACAAAACTCTGTTATTTCTTCTTTTATATATCATCAATCAGGTAAAAATTGTGTAAGCAGAAACATATTTGTAAATTAGTATATTCTAAAACAATAGTGGAACAAAGTGTTAATTCAAATGAATGATTTTACAGAATGCAAGGTTTTAACTATAAAAAAGTGGACCCGGAGCACGAAGCGATCCAAAGGAATGAATAATTATACTTCAACAAGAACTTGGAGAGGGTGATTCACAGATGTAACACGAGATACTAATTGTAAGAGATGCAAATAAAATGCTCAATTTACTAATAAGAAAATTAAAATAATATCGGTTCACCACAACATTTTAACAGCTCTGCGTACATTTTAATAAGCAATGAGTATAAAGCTTTTACAGTGAGCCAGCTGTAACAAACAGACGTATTCACGATACGTTTTAAGGCGGAATCAGATAGCTCATGAAATGGTACTCTATTCTATAGTAAAATTACAACGAGACTGACCGTACTTCTCGTAGCCCAGTCCAAAGGGTTGGACATGCAGTGCATCAGCTATCGATTCTTTTGAACTGGGCTGATTTACGGACAAACAACGGGATAACAGGCGCAGGCCATAAATAGACAGTTTTGCCCTATCACCGGGATCGTAAACCACAAATATTGAAAAAAAATACAGTATTGCACATTGTGTTGGTTCCCGTCTGTATATTTTATCTTTTTCTATTACGTATGTTCTATTTCGGTTGAGTTTACCGAAAGTACAAGCTGAATATAGCCGCAAATGTCAACCATGAAATAAAATATTTCGGTTTGGCAGTGTTGAGATGTATTTATAATGCAGATGTTGTATGCTTCAAATATAAAGAAAGAAAGCTTTTAAAAAGTACATTTTGATTATACTATTTTATGAATTCGGCAATTTTTAATTTATATGAAACAATAACGAGTAAATATTTGTCTCTTTCGAAATTAATTGCTAACATCTGATGCAATCTTGCAACTGCTGATTTGACGATTGCCAAATTTATCCAGCTTATACAATATAAAAACATACCAACACTGTTAAACCGAAATTTTTTGTTCCATGTTTGACATTTGCAGCTATAATCAGTTTGTAATTTCGGTAAACTCAACCTCTATTTTTCTCTTCGCCGATGAAGAACACCATTCCACGTTCTGTGAGATCGCTCCTTTAGCAAATTAAAACTTGGTCAGCACAATTTATCTAAATCTTGAATTAGTTACTCTCTATCATTGATGTTTTATGAAGGCATCTTAAAAGTATTGTGGACATCGAAATTTGAATTTATTTGAGACATTAGTTTGAAAAATGAAAATGGCAGACAACAACGTTTTTTTAAATAATTTGTTTAGATAATTAATTGCCAGAAACAAATACAACCGATTGTTAATAAAAACCATTTAATTTATAACCATTTATATTCAGGTTTTTTAAAATCTAATCACTGTAATCACAAATTCTCCATGTAAAGCAAAAGTACGTGTGATGTTAAACAGTTTTTTTTAATTATGATAAAATTATTTATTATAATTTCGGGCTTATACATTCTTTTATGACCGACAATTTAATTGCGTCTTAAATTCTTAAAAATTATTCCAAAACACAATCGCCTTTTGAAAGCTGATATCATCTAAAAATATGTCTTTCGAGTGACTGAATGCAAATGCTGCGATTCGTTTCGGTACTTAATTTCGTCTCCCTATATGTACTTAAAATTGGTTCACAGATTGGTTCGAGATTTTTTGTTTTATGTTCAAATTCGTTACTTTTCGTCTCACAAGCCACACTTGATTATATTAGTATGCAGTCCAGGGGCGTCCAGATAAATAAGATTGTTAAAAAAAGCTTACATAATAAGGTATATACATATTGTTATGATTGTTTATTTTGACTTTAATCTTAGTTTATTGAGCCAATAAAAAATATAACTTATTTGTTATCAAAAGTAAAATAAACTCCTTATATTACCTGTTGCCTTTTATCGGGATAGAGAAGAAGGATAAGAATAAAAAATTATTATATTACAAAAATTTACGTTTCTTTATTTTATATGAACGAATAAAACAATTATCAAATTCTGTCGTTATCATATCAATCAGCATACAAGAAAATAAATCAAATTTTTATAATAATAAGATTTTAAATCTACATACATTTATATTAAGTGAAAACCAATTTTACTTAAATTTTTCTTTACTTGAAACTAGAAACCACAAAACTTTAAACTTTTGATTAGCCTAACAAAACCTCAGTTCTTAAATTTGAATGCTCATGACCATGATGTCAAACCGATCCTTCACAGATATAAAATTCAATTGTATAAAACACTTACAGCTTATATTTTTATTGAGTTGTATGTTGGAACATACCAAGAAAAGTCCAGTCTCCTCAATGATGTGATCTCTCCTCTTTGGTACCTCGGCTCCTTCCTAACGTCTCTGCAAACCTCCCGCAGACTACACAAAAACACCTGATTCACTTCTCCAAACTCAGCTACTTATTTATGACACAAGGACCTCCTTTTGTCAACTTGATGCCGTAAAACTACTTTCACATATACTTCACAAAATGCCCACGGTAGATACAAGGACCTCTTTTAATCTACTTGTTATCTCCTGCAAAACTATTCACTTCTTTTCACAATGCCGGTATCCAAACTCACGAAACCACACCCTATCTTGAGACAAACCACCGTTTCCTTCGATGACCAAATTATCACTGACGTCTCCCGTTTTCATGATCGGCTCACAAATTCCCATTTAAAAACGACCGTCCAATCAAAAGCTCAAATTGTGTTTACCATGATTTTGGAAAAACCTAATTTCGGTTTCAGAGAAAAACTAAATAGCTTACTTTACAATTGGTTTTGCCAATACACAATTTATACATATTTCAAAAGATTAGAATATGGTCATTTAATACTCGATTATACAAACAATGAAAAGATTAACTTACAGGTAAAATGTCTTCTAATTCTAAACAAAGGTTTTTTTGATAATTTTGTTTGAAACGGAAAAAGGTCGTTTGCCAAACAAATTTCTATTCTTATCTACACTAAATCTTATCTTAAATTGCTATATACATTTTGTTTATAATGATATCTTAAAATTTTATTCCGATGGATCTTTTTATTTATTTTTTTCTTTAGTTGGGAAAGAAGAAGTATGACAATATATATGCTACGATACGAAACATTATAAATAATAATTATCGAAGGTTACACAAGGTTCTTTAATAACTGCTCTTCAAACCATTGTAGAAAGTTATCTTTATTAATTTTCCCATGGTAATTAGTTGATATGAAAAACCTTGATTTAATCTATTTTGAAGTCCATAAAATAAGGAAAATCCCGCAAAACCCCTTAAAAACAGTTTTTCTAATTTTTAAAGATTGCGCGCTATTGAAAAATATGAAAAAACTTATTTAAGTTGTATCAACCGTGAAAAACATATTTTTGGAGGGTTTATAGGTGGTTCGCTCAATTGCTAAATGTCCTAAAGGCATTATTTAATTTAGAATGTATATAACCCATAAAAAAACTTAATTTGATCCATTTTGAATTGGAGATTTTCTCCATTTTATATTATAAAATGGACAAAATCCCCCAAAACCCCATAAAAACAGTTTTAGAGGTTTATGAAGATGGTGTACCTTATAAAAACTCAGAGTCGCTTTGTATCTCAGATATACATTCGTTTAAGTTTAATGTTTCAATAAGATTTAAAAAAACCTGATCGAGATCGGAAGAAACGTTTATTTTGAACATAACTAATCAAAAAGTAAGCTGATTTAAACTAATGTATTGTAAAGAGAAAATAAAATAAATAAGGTATTAAGAACATAACAAAATAAAAACATGTAATAACTATTATTATTGTTACTAATCTAAGGCAAAAATAACCCAAACACGTAACTAGATTTAGCTAAACTTAATCAGATTCATGAGCGGAAGGATTAGTAAAACGGTTATAACAACTGTTGCAAACAATATTGCTGTGCTCAAGACATAAAAATGTGGTACAACATTTACAATATTGGACAAACGCGTCGTCTTTGTCGCATAGCAAGAAGAACACCTTTTTTTATTGCCCGTTTTATCAACATCTGGATCTGCCCCACTGGTTGAACTTTCCTCCTTATGTTTCTTAAGCTGAAGCTTAAGAATCTTCGCATTGACATCGTAAGTCTAAATAATTCAATTCCACTACCATCTGTTGCCCATAAATCTTCCAAATTTAGTCGATTACTGCGGTGTAAGCCAGCTAAATACAAAAAACGATTTTATTTCTGTTTTGTCGGTTTGTTTAGCATCTCTTTCTCTAGAATATCTACTTGAACTAAAGTCTATATATTTACTTGTATAATGTAAAATTAAATCTAAAAGTTTTTCTGACATGAAACAGCTCCAGCATTCATATTCAGTTTTTGCATTTTTTTGCAGTACTCCTTACTAGAGACAATTGACACCGAATATTTTGTATCTGTCGCCTAATTTTATTTCCGTAAACTGGCTTTTTTCCCACTTTGTTACTTTGTCTTTTCCGAAAAAATACTCTCCGTTTTCATATACGTTTTCTTCGCTCTCCTCTCTAGAAATGTCTTGTCGCCTTTCGAGTTTTCTGATCGCTCTTCGACATAATCGATTTCGTCCACGCCACTTTCGTCTTCAAACTCATTTCTATCATCAGAATCGAGAAACATACTCTTAACCTCATCAACAGTCTTTGGGTCATTCAACTTTTCTACCGTTTTCGATATTCTGAATATAATATAGATCATACAACGAAATAAACATGAAAAAATATAGGTTCGATCTATTTCGCTTACTTCTCTACCGCTAGAAATTACCTGAAAGCTGACGTTATGTGTTTCCCCGCTCCTAAGACATAAATGTGAAGCTAGACAATAGAATTATACGATGCACTTCTTTCAAAACATTTATAAAAATGTCTTTAATGTATCTCTCAGATCAGCCGCGACTTCCGGAGGATTGATAGTATAAAATATGAAAAATCGGTAAGCCATGTTATTGTTGCTTCCTTATAAGACAGAGAAGATTATTTTTCACGTTAAGAACGGCTATGAATAACTATTCTGGAGAGACTTATTAAGTCGAAATACGTATCAATAGATACATAGACGCTTTGAACGTGAAATCAAATCTTTTTTGTCTTTTTCATTTTATAAAATATAAGTTAACAGGAATTCATCACATTCAAAATAAAGGCCTTAAGCTATCTTTGTTAGAATCTATGGAAATTAACAAATTAAAAAACACAGATATAATTCTGAATGACCAACTTGAGACAAACAGTTCTCCCCTACTCAACCTATTTCATTAAAGATTATAAAGGGTAAACGCATGCCAAAAATAGATCACTTGAGAAAGGCACTCTGCCGAAACAGCTGTAGTGATAAGTTTTTCTAATAAATTTTGTGTTTTATTGTTACAAATGAAAAAGAAAACCATCGGTATCTAAATTGTTTGTGCTTGGTGTGTGTTTAGCTCAAAAATGCAACATTCAAATTAATGTTTCCGCATTTTAGCAAAATTTGTTTATTGTGTCACGTAACAGCTTTAATAACGTCACGTGAAGATTTATTGAGGCTTGCCTAATTGCTATATCAAATTGAAGTACAATCGTGGTAACAATATGGGGAAGCGTGTACGATATTATCATTCTAAATTCAATTGGCTCTATCATAATCAAGTTAATCAATTACAACTTTAATGATTGTTAACCTATGATTGATTTATACATATATCTTCTTTATCACTAGGTAGTATACGTTAAACTCCGCTATTAAACTTCTTTTAATTGTCAGTTATTAAATTACTGTCTTAATAAAAATAAATTTTAGTTTGTATAAAAACCCCACATATTAAAAGCAACGTGATTATTATAAAACATATAACTATAATAAAAATAGTCTTCCGTTTTATACCGCTCGCGGCTTTGGGAGTATAGCAGGGTAGTCTGCTATATCTAGGGCCTACGGTATACAAGGAAGGTAACATGGCCAGTGCTACGCTTCAACCGCATATAACTACCCCTGGTTTTACCCAATGTACTCATTTTATTCAGGCTGAGTCGACCTGGGGCCTATAGACATTTTTAAAAATGTCTAGTTGTTCTTGCCGGCAGTAGGATTCGAACTCCGGACCACCGGCGTGCGAGGCAAGCATCCTACCGCTTGCGCAACGCAGGCCCATAACATATAACTATCAAAAATGAAATACCTCTCTGGAAATTTCAAAAGCGACATTTTAATTGTCCGGATTTTATTTGAGACAGTTTTTTGTTACTTATTTGAAATAAACGCAATCAATAAATTCTAACGTAGTTGGCACCATTTAAGTTTTTCTCTGGTGTTTTTGAGCTTTTGTTACGAAAAGCAAAAGAGAGGTGGCTTTTAAAATCTTAAAAACTCCCCTTTATGTCCAAAAAATAAGGAAAACATATTTCTGCTTCTTCTTAGCTTTCTATCGTCCATTTTTTGACATGGGCCTCTTTCAACTCATTCCATCGATCTCTATCCCGAGCACCATACTTCCAATTTGTTCTGGCTATTTTTTTTTAATGTCATCTATCTACATTAACACAAGCTCAGGAAAAATTTGGCCCTAAACATGAAAAAGAACAAAAAATTAGTAAAGAAACGAAACAAAAAATGGAAGATCGTAGAATGCTGAGAAGTCAACGAAATGTTGACTCGCAAGATATAAACAGCATCAATAAAGAAATCTCTAAAGCCATCAGACGGGATATTAGAAAATACAACAACGAGAAAATTATAAAAACTATAGAAGACAACAAAAGCATGAAAGCATTGAGGAGAAAAATGGAAAATGGCAAAAAAGAAATCTTCCAACTTAAAGACAAAAATGGAAATATTATCTCAGATAGACCAAGCATATTACATATAGTGGAAAGTTTCTATGAAACATTATATAAAAGTCAAGTTATTCCAGAGCTCATCGAACAACCAATACAAAAGGTACATAATGTAGGATCGGAGGATATACCAGATATATCACGAGAGGAAATTCAACATGCCCTCAAAAATATAAAAAATTATAGAGCTCCGGGGGAAGATGGTGTAGTCATTGAGACAATTAAACTAGGAGGTCCACTTTTGATGTCCCGAATCCAAACAGTTTTTAATCTATGTCTGCATAGTGAAAACATTCCAAGTAAATGGAAGAATTCGGTTACAATCCTCCTTCACAAAAAAGGGGATAAATCAGATCTCGAAAACTATAGGCCAATTAGTTTGTTTAACCACCTATACAAGCTCTTTACTCGAATACTGACAAACAGATTAGAAGCAAAACTCGATTTCTATCAATCAGAAGAACAGGCAGGATTTCGAGCGGGACACGGAACAAACGACCATTTGCAATGCCTTAAAACTCTAGTTGAAAAGTCTATCGAATATAACAGACCCCTTGCTCTTATCTTTGTCGACTTCCACAAAGCATTTGACACGGTCGAAACAGTTGCTATCTTAAACTCCTAAAAGTTGCTTAATCGTTAACCTCCATTGCATGACTGAGAAGATAAAAATTGGCAGAGGGGTGCGGCAGGGAGATACCTTGTCGCCAAAACTATTTATAACAGTTATGGAGTACGCATTTAAACGGCTAGATTGGGAATCAAAGGGTATTAGCATCGATGGAAAGATATTCAATCATCTCAGATATGCCGATGATATTGTTCTCATAACAGACAACTTAGGAGAAGCCAGAGTTATGCTACAACAACTACAGCAAGTAACCCAGAAAGTCGGTTTAAAAATAAACTATGGAAAAACAAAAATGATGACCAATCTCGTCCCCAATGAGCTAATAGAAATCGAAAAGTCGCCCATAGAACTTGTGGAAAAATATGTGTATTTGGGTCACGAAATAAGGTTAACGCGAGATAACCAAACATGCGAGCTACTCAGAAGAGCAAGTCTGGGTTGGGCTGCATTCGGAAAAATGAGAGACGTATTTAAAACAAATATACCGATCCATTTAAAAAGAAAAGCTTTTAACCAATGCGTTCTACCAGTCCTCACATACGGAGCAGAAACCTTAACTCTCACAAAACCATCAGCCGACAAATTGAGAAGGACACAACCAAAGATGGAGAGATCAATGCTTGGAATAAGCTTAAGAAATAGAGTAAGAAACGAGGAAGTTCGTAGACGAACCGAAGTGGAAGACATTATCGAACATATTACAAGGCAAAAATGGAGATGGGCAGAACATGTTGCAAGAATGAAAGACGACAGTTGGACAAAAAAATTGCTTGAGTGGAGACCACTTAACACTACTCCGTTGTTATATCAAGTTCTAACTGAAATTCACAGAAAACGTGCCCATTTAATAAAGCAGTCTGATGTCCACGTTCACAATACGCGAAACTGTCACTACCTACGAACAAATAGCTGTAGATTAAGTCTTTCAGAAAAAAATTGTATTAATTATAACTATTACAATATTTTACCAAAAAGTATTAAACAGCTAAGCTGTAATAGTTTCGATAAAGTTATAAAAAAATACCTTTTAAAACATTGTTTTTACTGCTCAGAAGAATATATGACTCATTGCAGAACATCCACTGAACTGCTTACCGTAACTTTGCCATAAATGTTTTTCTGTTTAATGTATTCTTGTTTGTATATATTAAAGTTACGTTTTATATTGCTTTTTTAATGCTATGTTTGTGTTTTTGACTTGCTACAAACAATATTTGTATCTGTTATGTAGTTAAATAAATACGCGACCACTCTACTTTTGTAAGGCTCCAGTGTTGTATTGTGGTCTTTTTGTATAGCAATTCTGTAACGTCTTAAGTTCTTCCAATTTTCCATTTTGAAAAGCTTGCCTTTTCTTCTGTGTAAGTACTTTCCTTCTCTTCTAAGCTCTTTATAATTTTATTGCTTTTCTTTGCCCTTCTCCATCTGAATTACGAGTTTTTTTGATAAATCTATATATTTTTTTCAGAATAATCGGGAACCGTTCACCGGAGTAAAAGTTGGATATGCCTTTATTTAACACATGATCTTGAGTTAAGAAAGTTTGGTATAACAAAACCTATCGATTTTAATATCAAAACAACATTTTAAATCTTGGAAAATTTGTACTCCCTTTCTAATCAATCAATTAAGCAAACAACTTTGTAGAATTCTAGTACATTTTGAAAATATGACTGCCTAAATAATATTTTATGTAACAAATTTTAATTGAGAGATCAAACAATATTACGGTTAAACATAATATTTTATTAATTTCGTCTTTTAGGAATATGATTAAATATAATCAAATTTCAACTGCTAAATTAGATTAAATTGTGGGGTTATATATTGCCGCACAAGTATATATCATACATACAAATGTCACACATAAGTTTTACCCCATAAACTGCATTATCTTGCAGCTTTTGCCCACTCAAACTTTAGGGAGATAACAAAAGTACACAATAAAAATCCAGTAGGTGACTACATATACATACGTTATAAATGTCATATCTTTATTAATTTATATTTAAATAATTATTTTATTTTAATTTCTTTATTAATTTATTAATTCCTTTCGGTTCGTTTCGTTTTTAGTATTTTTTCTTCAAAAAATAGTTGGCGCCCTCTCTCTTTCTGTCCGATAGACTAAAATATTCTGTTCTATGTTGACAGACGAGTTTATTCCATCATAAAGATATGTTCTATATAGCTTCTGTGTTATACTTCATTGTAGTCCCCACTGTCAGTCAAATCAGCTTTCAAACTGGTGGGATATATTTTTTTTTGTCTGTAGTTGAAATTTTAGTTAAAGTTCATTTTATGGTCTGCAGAAATCTCTTTCATTAGGATGAGCACTTTCGTTGTAATCTATCTTCTATAATTCTAACAGCATTTTCAATATTCATAACCTCATTTCTTCCAAAGCCACGTTTTCAAATTTATGCATGTAGGAATCTTACAAAACTTAACCAATTTTAATAATAATTCTATTTCACTTTATCCTTGCCATCTGCTATTTGTTTAATTGTGATTTTTTTAAATAACTGGCAAGGAAGTTAACTCCCTTTGATGTATCGCTAATACTGGTGTTATATTCTAGTTTATGGCATAATTTCTGGAATAGTTTATCTAATAATTTATGGAATCATTTATGGGATTTATGGAATAATGTAGAACTAAATAACTGCAGCTGTCTTTAAGTCCTACCCACATAATCTGGCGGCAACATCTTAACAGAAGCAAGCAACCCAGCGATGCCATAAGTATTAGTATTTAAATTTGTTGATTGTAAAGCTTTAGGCAGGGTTGATTGCAAACTAGATATTATTTTGTTTTATGTTGAATAAATATGATTAGTTAATTCATTGTTTTATTTGTTACCAACTAAATTTTCACTGGTTAATTCATAGTTTAAGACATGCTGGATTCAGACTTGAGAGACTGAGCTAGGCGAAGCATAGACGATAAGCTCCCATAGTCGATTGAGGTATTATTTTATAAAAGTATTTTTTAATTCTTGTGTTTTTCGGTGTTGTGTTATAAATAAATTTTTAAAAAATATTGAATTTCTAATAATGCTGTTATTTGCCTAATAATAAATTCATTTGTTACTTTATGGACGTTATTAAATTTTTTTTTTCATTTTTGCCACCCTTTAGCAATTTGAAGCATCGTGTTATTTATTTTTGGAATCAGCTTAGCAAGAAAAAATCTATAGATTTAAAAAAATGGGGGTTTCTTAAAGAAGATGGTAATGACGTCATCATATGAAGATATTTCTCCCTTTATATTATGAATGAATGAAATGTACAAGTTTATTTAGTTGTTAACAGCTTAGGGTACAAAACTATACTGACTTAATGAATACAAAATATTTCTTAAAAACCTCTCATAGCTTGAACATATCGCTGACACCTCGAAAATTATCAGCGTGGGTGTTTATCATCTCCGATGTAGTCTAAATATTAAGATAAACACATACACACACACACACAGTGACGTGCTCGCCATAACATTTGTTTATTTGTTATGTTTTTGTGCTGTGAAAAATAATAAGATTGTCGCTGTCATGAGTTATGACGAAAATTTAAACGAAAAGCGTTACTGCAACATTTTACGGCAAGTAATTGTACCAGCACTGCAGGCTTTACATAATGATAATGCTAACGAGGCTTGGTTTCAACAAGATGGAGCACCGGCTCACAATATTCGAGGAGTTGGTATATTGCTTGATGAAATATTATTAGCGATAGACAAATAGCTAATAAAGATCCGTTTCTGTAGTCACCAAGATCCCGTTGTCACCGTTAGATTACTATATTTGGGAATATGTTAAAAATAATGAGGCTTGGTTTCAACAAGATGGAGCACCGGCTCATAATATTGAAGGAGTCGGCACATTGCTTAATGAAATATTTAGCTATAGACGGATAGCTAATAAAAGTCCGTTTCTCTGATCACCAAGATCCCGTTGTCACCGTTAGATTACTATTACTAAAACAGCAAAAGATAGGTATATGGAATACTAATACAGATCGATCGTAAAACACGTATTTTTCTAAAATAATGAATCACATACACGGTGTCCCATTTGAAAAAACGGAATTAGGCGAAAATTTAAGATGCCGGTTTGAATGAAAATGGCAACTTTACACTGTAAACGATAATACAGTATGTGGTTAATAAGTTCCTAAGAAATTTAAACTTTTATTCAAATAACAGACGATATTGAACTTTTTATAGGTACCTCCATGGTAGAAAAGTGTATTTTTTTATTAAAAACCATTATAACTCAAAAACTGCAGGTCATCATGCAGGGTAGAGTCGATGGCAAAAAGGGAATAGGTAGAAAGAGGAAGTCATGGCTGCGAAATATTCGAGACTGGACAAACATGACTGTAGACGAATTATTCCACGTTGCAAAAGACAGAGAAGCTTTTAAAAATGTGGTCGCCAACCTCCGTTAATGGGGACGGCATAGGAAGAAGAAGATAACTCAAAAAGGGTTTACAATAGGTATAGAAAAGTACTAACAAAAAATATTCAGAATAACGTGAATATATCTAAAATTAAACAATATACAGGGTGTCCCATTAAAAAAAACGAAGTTGTAAGCAACTTTCAATATCAAATAAATAAAAATAATTTCATCTATTTCCGACAAGTAGCAAATAGATGAAAATATTTTCATAAATAGGTCACTCTTTAAAACCCCTTCAGTCGAATTTTTATGATTCCGTTACTATTAGTGTTTAATCACGATTATTTGTCATTTAACTTACGCAAACTCCTTTAACTTTAAAAAACAACACAAAAAAATAAAATACTTCAACTCCCTTTATTTTAGAACTAAAGTATGCAGTTGAAATTCATTATTTCAGTTAGTATTTGCGCGTTGTGAATTGGCTTCCCTTTACTTTCGGTGCAATATTTTCACCGACCCTAATTTCCAAAATGAATTCTTTATTAAGTTTCAAAGCGAATCCCACAACACTCTTAGTCCGCAAATGTCGGCTACAAAGATACCGAAACTCTTTGTCAATTCCATTGCCACAAATTCTCTTTTTGAGTAACAACTTAATTTTCCAACAGAAATTCTCACTAACAGTGTATTTGAAGTAAAATTTCTTTGAATTAAATTCAAATTTGTCAACAGGGAAATATAAACATATACATATACTTGATTTATCTACATATACGTATTTATCTCTCTAACTCATTATCTATATAATATTATGCAGTGTATGGTGTTCACGGTCCAATCTCGTGTTCCATCTTTGGTTTTGTTCAGCCCGTCTTCTTCTTCGCGTGCCATATCTTCTTCTTCTTCTGCAATATGGAATAATTGTCCTGCATTTGATATCTGAGTCCATTCACGAATGTTTTTTAACGAAGAAACTTGTTTTCTTCCTACACCTTTACGGCCCTCTATTTTGCCTTTAAGGATCAGTTGTAATATTTTATATCGACTTCCCCTTACTATATGTCCCAGATAAGACATTTTTCGATGTTGAACAGTCTTTATCAGTTCTCTGTCTTTGTTGACGCTCCTTAGTACTTCTTTATTAGTTTTCCTTGCTATCCAAGGTATCTTCAGCATTCGTCTATGAACCCACATTTCTACTTTTAGCGTCCACACTTCTGCACTATACCAATGTACGGACCAAACATAGCACTTAGCCATTTCGCATTACGTTCAGCCCGTAGCTATCTTAAATGTGGAGCATTTAATTCTTCATTTTGTGTTGCAATGGTGCCTACAATAGGTTTTTATGACTATCTGTATTTTTAAGTTGTTTTGATCCTTTCGTCCTTTTCAGTTGTGCTTTTTCTAAATTTGACAACATTATACTTAGTTCTTTCTTAGTTATTGCTATTAGTAGTACCTCTTAAGGAAAACTATGATGGTTTAAATATTCTTCGTTGATAAAGATTTCTTTATTGTCCTTGTTCATGCAATTGAAAATAGATTCCACCTCAAAAGAAAACAGTTTAGGTGATATTGTGTCTTTTGTATTTTTTTTCTACTGATTATCTTTGTCAATCTCAAGGTAAATAGATAGGTAGATAGGTGTCATAGATTAGCATTCGATATCCTTAACTTTCTTCTTCTTTTTCTTCTAAATTTTAGGGTTTAGATTTGTTGCCGGTTCGAGCATCAAACAACAGTTTTTATAATTACTATGTTTTGAAAATTATTTAGAGTAAAACCTATATAAAAATAAATAGTTATAGGTAAAGCTCGGATTATAGGCAAAATGCCTTTTTTGCCTATTTTGCCTATTATAATTGTTTTTTGCACTTTTTGCCTTTTTTAGTAAATTCCGCCTATTTGTGCCTTTTTTAAAATTTCATGGTACTACCCATGATTTTATTCTATTACTAAACCATTCTATAATAAAATTTTGGGTCAATAATAAAATATCAATGGTTTGTTTATATAACAGATTTCTAGGAAAATGTACCTGATCGAGACTTGAGGGTTAACTATTTGGAAATCCCTAAGCTTTATTAGTTTATTATCAGTTGTACAGTCGGTTACTGTATCAGAGTTTAGTCACAAATTGCTATATCCTAGTTTAGTTTTGTTGCGTATACCGAAAAGCAAAGAACACGTTTTAAAACGTTTTAGACATTTGTGTGAAAAGATGACATCTAAATTAAGGCTATGGATCGCACCTTATTCGGAACTTTCTCTAGAAGGAGCATTTTGTAAACCATGCGGCAAATCGGTAAGTTTTTTTTCTCGTCCCACAACATAACTAAATTCTAAAGCGGTTTTAGAATCCTAATTATTTTTTTTTTTAATTCTCAGATTTCAAGTAGAAAAAAGTACTTTATTGACCAGCATTGTGGAATCCCACTTCATAAACGTAATTTGGAAAAATTAAATTCCTCTAAGTTATCCCAAATATCTCTGCGGGATAGTTTAAGCAGTTCAAAAAAAAAGGAGGAAGACGCATTGATGATGATTGCATTCAACATTCCTCTATATAAAGTTAATAACCCTAGTTATAAATGCTTTTTCGAAAAATATCTTAATAAATCCTTACCGGACGAGAGTACATTGAGAAAACATACTGTGTAAAAATGTTATGTGGAATGTATTTCAAAAATTAAGCGGGAGTTAGAGGGCAATTTTTTGTATATTATCGTGGATGAAACGACATATGTATGCGGCAGGTATATAGCTAATTTAATGATTGGAATTTTGAACGAAAACTTTGCGAGAAAACCTTATTTAGTTGCCGTTAAACAATTGGAAAAAACAAACAATTTAACAATAAGTCGATTTATACAAGATAGTTTAACAAACCTCTTTTTACCCAACGCTATACCAGTGAATAAAATAGTTTTAATACTTTCAGATGCTGCAGCATATATGTTAAAAGCTGCTGTTAATTTAAAGATTTTTTATCCTAATTTAATTCATTGCACTTGTGTAGCCCAGGGGTAAATAGAATTGCTGAAGAAATAAGAAATCTGTTTCCGTTGGTAAATAATTTTATAAATTTTATGAAAAAAGTTTTTGTAAAGGCTCCGTTGAGGGTGCTAATATATAAAGAAAGACTTCCCGGTGTCCCTTTGCCACCTAAACCAGTAATTACAAGGTGGGGAACCTGGCTCGAAGCAGTTTTTTTTACTTTGAACACTGCAATGAAATAGAATTAGTTATGTCAGAATTTGATGATGATATTTCCGAAGCCATTCGAGAAGCAAAAAAAATATTAAAAAATCCCAAATTGAAACAGGAAGTCGCTTATATCAATGACAATTATAAATTAATAGTTACCACAATTACCTTATTAGAAAAACAAGAGATAAATTTATGTGAGTCTGTAAAATTAATAGATAATTTAAAGACGAAAATTAAATCGGCACCTGGAAGTAACGGTCAATTAATTAAAAAAAAAATGAAATATGTTTTCGACAAGAATGAAGGTTCTTCGTTTTTATCTAATGTTGCTAAAGTTTTGAATGGGACATTTTCCGAGGAATTTCAAATTATGCCAGATTTATTATCCGCTCTGAAATATGCTCCAATTACATCTGTCGATGTCGAACGTTCGTTTTCAATGTACAAATTAATTTTAAGTGATCGAAGACATAGTTTTAAGACCGAAAATATTGAAAAACATTTAGTTGTTTCTATTAATGATAAAATTTTAAGTGGTTACAATGTTTAATTATTAATTTACAGTTATTTAGTTACTAGTTTATTTATACTAATGTTATGATTATGATGTAGTTAATTCACTTTGTACAATAAATAATAAGTTATATTCCTTTATTGCCTATATTTTGCCTAAATGTTAATATTCCTGCCTTTTTTAATAAAAAATCTTTGCCTATATAGGCGGATTTTTCTTCAATTTTTGTTGCCTATAAATCCGAGCTTTAGTTATAGGTTACCAATTAAAAGTACAAGGGACATCGCTTATTTGAGAAACCACATAAGTCATAATTTTGCCAAAATCATTTCACTAAAATGGATTTTCAACTATAAATTCACATTTTTGGCAAGAAACGCCTTCAGTCAATGCATTCGTAACCTATCTACAGTTGTGTGAATTGGAGATGTATAAGAGAAACACCAGAAGTCCATGACTAAAGGCGATTTATTAGAACCAGAACCAGTTCTGGAATTGCGAAAGAAATTTTTGGGAAATAACCGAACGAACTTGATTTCTCGTCGTGTTTCGGGGGTTGGGGGATGCGCTGTATCAATCATAATGGCCTAACTGGTGGAAATTCCCCGCTAATGGCCGGTTCTACAATTCAAGAATATACCTAGCATAAGCTATATAAAGTATAATACTTTTATTCTCTATAAAATGATATGTGTTCGTTGGAGAATTAAATAACGTAACTCTGAATGAAATGCACAAATTTATTTAGATGTTAACAGTTTAGGGTATAAGACTATACTAACTTAAGAATTACAAAATATCCTAAAAACCTCTCATAGTTCTTGATAATATCGTAAACACCTCGAGATACTCAGTGTGGATGTTTATCATCTTCTAAGTAGTCTGAATATTGAGATAAAACACACACACACACACACACACACACACACACACACAAAGTGGCGTGCTCGCCATAACACCTCCCTCCTGAAGACCGAAGCTGGGGTGTCCAAGAAGGGCTTCTTTTGCAGCTTCGAAGTTTTGACTTGTAGTGAAGAGCCTCTCATACTCCGTACAGGGCAGGTAGGTCCACATGGAACAAAAAAACCAACCGGCAATAACTTATTCTACTTTTGTTGTTATGAGAAAACCGTAGATGAAGTGTACCACAAGGTAATCGAATTATATATTGCAGTTATTATTGATTAAAATTCCTTTATAATATGGATAATTAAAGCTCATATCTACTACTTGTCGTGTTACACTTCAACTTCGTTTAGTTAATCGCATCATAAAATGGTTTTACATTATTAAAATGAAATTTTCGAAATGATATACATTTCTGTCATTCTCATCGTATAGATATAAAATATTCTTATTGTTAACGTCTAAGATTTGCTCATTAGAGTAGGAGAAATTATTTAAATTTAAGTTAGTTTTAATATCCAATATATCTCGTGAGGAATTCATAGCTCTCAAAAATCTCCGTTCTCTTTCTGAGATAATAATCCTTCCTGCAGACAAAGGTAATGCCACAGTCATCCTGGATACTCCTTCCTACATAGAGAAAGTAAACGACTTACTTAGGGATACATCCTGTTATAACACAATTTCTCGAGACCCCACTCCTAGAGTCGAACGCGAAATTTCCCATGCCATCAAACAATCCGATCTTTCCGATGATGTTAAGAAATCCATAGTTCCGAAAAACTCCATCTGCCCCAGAATTTACGGTCTTCCCAAAATCCATAAAGACAACGTACCTCTTCGTCCCATTGTGACTACGATTAACTCTCCTACCTACAAACTCGCAAAGTACTTGTCGAATCAGTTTAAGACCTATACTGGTCGTACCTCTTCTTATGTCCGAAATTCCACACATTTCATCACCTTAATCTCCTCCCTCACGGTCGATCCCCAAGACATTCTCGTCAGTTTCGATGTATCATCCCTATTTACTAATATCCCCATACATGACTCTCTAGTTGTTCTGCGAGATCATTTGACCAATGATAACAAGTCTTTGGTTTTGGCAGATCTTGCGGAAAAATGCCTCCTTTCAACATATTTTTCTTTTAGAGGCAATTTCTACAAACAAATATCTGGAACACCAATGGGTTCTCCCCTTTCCCCTGTCATTGCTGATATTTTCATGGAAGCCTTTGAGTCTTTAGCCCTAGAATCTTACCCCTTAAAACCAAAAGTCTGGTTCCGCTACGTTGATGATACATTTATCATCTGGCCCCATGGTCAACATACCCTTTCTCCCTTCCTAGATCATCTTAACTCACAACATCCGAGTATAAAATTCACAATGGAAGTAGAAAATAATCGGTCCCTTCCCTTTCTCGATGTGTTAGTCACCTCCAAGCCCAATGGCCGATTGGGTCACTCTGTTTATAGAAAAAAGACTCACACGAATCGTTACCTACATGCTTCATCACACCACCATCCTGCCCAAAAGAATTCTGTGATCAACTCTCTCATCCATCGGGCCATTTCGATTTCTGAACCTGACAACCTTAGAGAAGAACTTGGCCATCTGCAAAAAACCCTTGTCGCCAACGGTTACTCCAAGTCCACAATTCAAAATATTACACACCGACATCTACATCCCCCTTTACACCCTAGGACGACAAATTCAGAATCTTCGGGTAATACTCCTGTGGCTTTTCTTCCGTATATTCGAAGTGTCACTGATAGGATTGGCAAAATTCTTCGCAAGGAAGGTATCAGGACTACTTTTCGACCACCCAAGAAAATCTCACAATATCTACCCTCTCCTAAAGACCCATTACCGCCCCTATCTTCCTGTGGTGTCTATTCTATTCCTTGTTCATGTGGACAAGTGTATATTGGCGAAACTGGTCGTTCCGTCAAAACTCGGATTCAAGAGCATCAAAGATGCATTCGATCAGGTCTTTTCTCCCATTCTGCAGTTGCAGAACACTGCCAAGAAACCGGTCATTCCATATTGTTCGAAAAAACTCATATTATTTCTAAGAGCCCCTTCTTTTATTCCAGGAAAATCCGCGAATCTCTAGAGATCCGAAAAAATCCACATAATATCAATCGAGAGGAAGGATACTACTTGTCTCCCATCTGGAATCCCAGTCTAGAGCCGCCGTCCGGTCCCGCTACCACGATGCAGCCACATGATTGGCCAGCGCGCGCTTCTTGACGTTCGCGCCACGGAGTGTGCCGATACGTCCCGACACGACAGGTCACCGCGACTATAAATAGAGCGGTAGCGGAGTAATCGTCGGATTCACTCCCTGCCTCTCGACGCGTTAGTGTTCTGAGCTGTTGGACGTGAATCCCTGTCCTGGCATTTGGTTTTCACCTCTGGCTGCGTTGAGTAGTTGAGTTACTGTGACCAAATGCCCATCTTGGTAGTTAGTATTCGCCTCTGGTTGCGTTGAGTAACTGAGTTACCGTTGCTAACTACCCATCTTCCTGTCTTTTGTTTCTTTTTTGTTCTCCTGAAGAAGCTACATACAATTGTAGCGAAACGTCGAGATGAACCCACTTTTGGGTCACTCACAAATGACACGGTCCAAACCCGGAAGACGAATAAACTATAATTCTGACTCTGGCCGTGGAAGCCTACGATTTCATTTGACCAACCTCTACGGGGAGGTTATATTCCGCAAAACCTCAGAGTTCTCCAATCTTCGCTCTAAAGTTTCATCTCTACTTTCTTCGCTCACCTTCCTCTCTAGATGTCGTGATAATAACTTGGTTCCCAATTTTCTTGTTCTAAAACATCACATTTCCTCTTCATCTTCTTCCCGAATTCTACATCGAGCCAGCCTATCTCTACTTCGTGAACGGATTCAACATATTCGAAAAACCCTTAATTTTCAATCCCAAAAACTTTTTAAGCTGCATCTTGAACTCTCCAGTATTCTTAGTGTCGATGATTGGTCACTTTTAGACCGCATTTCCTATCATCAAGCCGATAAAATCCTTCTTCTAAGCAACGAAACTCACAAAAAGAAATTCCAATCTCTTGTATCTAAGAAAAAATCACATTCCACCACTTCTACTTCTCTTCCACCTCTTACTAACACCGTCGTTAATCTTTCTTCTCACCAATTAACAAGTGCAGAAAGCAGTCTTCTATCTAAAGGTCTTAATTTTGCTATCACTCCTTCCAGAATTCCTACCGAAGAAATAGTTTCAAATGTGGAAGCGGCACTCCGCACAATTCCCAAAATTCCAGCCGACCGTATCCGCTTTGACGTCGCTAAATGTCTTGATACAGCCAAAATCCCTACTTCCAATATATCTCGTGAGGAATTCATAGCTCTCAAAAATCTCCGTTCTCTTTCTGAGATAATAATCCTTCCTGCAGACAAAGGTAATGCCACAGTCATCCTGGATACTCCTTCCTACATAGAGAAAGTAAACGACTTACTTAGGGATACATCCTGTTATAACACAATTTCTCGAGACCCCACTCCTAGAGTCGAACGCGAAATTTCCCATGCCATCAAACAATCCGATCTTTCCGATGATGTTAAGAAATCCATAGTTCCGAAAAACTCCATCTGCCCCAGAATTTACGGTCTTCCCAAAATCCATAAAGACAACGTACCTCTTCGTCCCATTGTGACTACGATTAACTCTCCTACCTACAAACTCGCAAAGTACTTGTCGAATCAGTTTAAGACCTATACTGGTCGTACCTCTTCTTATGTCCGAAATTCCACACATTTCATCACCTTAATCTCCTCCCTCACGGTCGATCCCCAAGACATTCTCGTCAGTTTCGATGTATCATCCCTATTTACTAATATCCCCATACATGACTCTCTAGTTGTTCTGCGAGATCATTTGACCAATGATAACAAGTCTTTGGTTTTGGCAGATCTTGCGGAAAAATGCCTCCTTTCAACATATTTTTCTTTTAGAGGCAATTTCTACAAACAAATATCTGGAACACCAATGGGTTCTCCCCTTTCCCCTGTCATTGCTGATATTTTCATGGAAGCCTTTGAGTCTTTAGCCCTAGAATCTTACCCCTTAAAACCAAAAGTCTGGTTCCGCTACGTTGATGATACATTTATCATCTGGCCCCATGGTCAACATACCCTTTCTCCCTTCCTAGATCATCTTAACTCACAACATCCGAGTATAAAATTCACAATGGAAGTAGAAAATAATCGGTCCCTTCCCTTTCTCGATGTGTTAGTCACCTCCAAGCCCAATGGCCGATTGGGTCACTCTGTTTATAGAAAAAAGACTCACACGAATCGTTACCTACATGCTTCATCACACCACCATCCTGCCCAAAAGAATTCTGTGATCAACTCTCTCATCCATCGGGCCATTTCGATTTCTGAACCTGACAACCTTAGAGAAGAACTTGGCCATCTGCAAAAAACCCTTGTCGCCAACGGTTACTCCAAGTCCACAATTCAAAATATTACACACCGACATCTACATCCCCCTTTACACCCTAGGACGACAAATTCAGAATCTTCGGGTAATACTCCTGTGGCTTTTCTTCCGTATATTCGAAGTGTCACTGATAGGATTGGCAAAATTCTTCGCAAGGAAGGTATCAGGACTACTTTTCGACCACCCAAGAAAATCTCACAATATCTACCCTCTCCTAAAGACCCATTACCGCCCCTATCTTCCTGTGGTGTCTATTCTATTCCTTGTTCATGTGGACAAGTGTATATTGGCGAAACTGGTCGTTCCGTCAAAACTCGGATTCAAGAGCATCAAAGATGCATTCGATCAGGTCTTTTCTCCCATTCTGCAGTTGCAGAACACTGCCAAGAAACCGGTCATTCCATATTGTTCGAAAAAACTCATATTATTTCTAAGAGCCCCTTCTTTTATTCCAGGAAAATCCGCGAATCTCTAGAGATCCGAAAAAATCCACATAATATCAATCGAGAGGAAGGATACTACTTGTCTCCCATCTGGAATCCCAGTCTAGAGCCGCCGTCCGGTCCCGCTACCACGATGCAGCCACATGATTGGCCAGCGCGCGCTTCTTGACGTTCGCGCCACGGAGTGTGCCGATACGTCCCGACACGACAGGTCACCGCGACTATAAATAGAGCGGTAGCGGAGTAATCGTCGGATTCACTCCCTGCCTCTCGACGCGTTAGTGTTCTGAGCTGTTGGACGTGAATCCCTGTCCTGGCATTTGGTTTTCACCTCTGGCTGCGTTGAGTAGTTGAGTTACTGTGACCAAATGCCCATCTTGGTAGTTAGTATTCGCCTCTGGTTGCGTTGAGTAACTGAGTTACCGTTGCTAACTACCCATCTTCCTGTCTTTTGTTTCTTTTTTGTTCTCCTGAAGAAGCTACATACAATTGTAGCGAAACGTCGAGATGAACCCACTTTTGGGTCACTCACAAATGACACGGTCCAAACCCGGAAGACGAATAAACTATAATTCTGACTCTGGCCGTGGAAGCCTACGATTTCATTTGACCAACCTCTACGGGGAGGTTATATTCCGCAAAACCTCAGAGTTCTCCAATCTTCGCTCTAAAGTTTCATCTCTACTTTCTTCGCTCACCTTCCTCTCTAGATGTCGTGATAATAACTTGGTTCCCAATTTTCTTGTTCTAAAACATCACATTTCCTCTTCATCTTCTTCCCGAATTCTACATCGAGCCAGCCTATCTCTACTTCGTGAACGGATTCAACATATTCGAAAAACCCTTAATTTTCAATCCCAAAAACTTTTTAAGCTGCATCTTGAACTCTCCAGTATTCTTAGTGTCGATGATTGGTCACTTTTAGACCGCATTTCCTATCATCAAGCCGATAAAATCCTTCTTCTAAGCAACGAAACTCACAAAAAGAAATTCCAATCTCTTGTATCTAAGAAAAAATCACATTCCACCACTTCTACTTCTCTTCCACCTCTTACTAACACCGTCGTTAATCTTTCTTCTCACCAATTAACAAGTGCAGAAAGCAGTCTTCTATCTAAAGGTCTTAATTTTGCTATCACTCCTTCCAGAATTCCTACCGAAGAAATAGTTTCAAATGTGGAAGCGGCACTCCGCACAATTCCCAAAATTCCAGCCGACCGTATCCGCTTTGACGTCGCTAAATGTCTTGATACAGCCAAAATCCCTACTTCCAATATATCTCGTGAGGAATTCATAGCTCTCAAAAATCTCCGTTCTCTTTCTGAGATAATAATCCTTCCTGCAGACAAAGGTAATGCCACAGTCATCCTGGATACTCCTTCCTACATAGAGAAAGTAAACGACTTACTTAGGGATACATCCTGTTATAACACAATTTCTCGAGACCCCACTCCTAGAGTCGAACGCGAAATTTCCCATGCCATCAAACAATCCGATCTTTCCGATGATGTTAAGAAATCCATAGTTCCGAAAAACTCCATCTGCCCCAGAATTTACGGTCTTCCCAAAATCCATAAAGACAACGTACCTCTTCGTCCCATTGTGACTACGATTAACTCTCCTACCTACAAACTCGCAAAGTACTTGTCGAATCAGTTTAAGACCTATACTGGTCGTACCTCTTCTTATGTCCGAAATTCCACACATTTCATCACCTTAATCTCCTCCCTCACGGTCGATCCCCAAGACATTCTCGTCAGTTTCGATGTATCATCCCTATTTACTAATATCCCCATACATGACTCTCTAGTTGTTCTGCGAGATCATTTGACCAATGATAACAAGTCTTTGGTTTTGGCAGATCTTGCGGAAAAATGCCTCCTTTCAACATATTTTTCTTTTAGAGGCAATTTCTACAAACAAATATCTGGAACACCAATGGGTTCTCCCCTTTCCCCTGTCATTGCTGATATTTTCATGGAAGCCTTTGAGTCTTTAGCCCTAGAATCTTACCCCTTAAAACCAAAAGTCTGGTTCCGCTACGTTGATGATACATTTATCATCTGGCCCCATGGTCAACATACCCTTTCTCCCTTCCTAGATCATCTTAACTCACAACATCCGAGTATAAAATTCACAATGGAAGTAGAAAATAATCGGTCCCTTCCCTTTCTCGATGTGTTAGTCACCTCCAAGCCCAATGGCCGATTGGGTCACTCTGTTTATAGAAAAAAGACTCACACGAATCGTTACCTACATGCTTCATCACACCACCATCCTGCCCAAAAGAATTCTGTGATCAACTCTCTCATCCATCGGGCCATTTCGATTTCTGAACCTGACAACCTTAGAGAAGAACTTGGCCATCTGCAAAAAACCCTTGTCGCCAACGGTTACTCCAAGTCCACAATTCAAAATATTACACACCGACATCTACATCCCCCTTTACACCCTAGGACGACAAATTCAGAATCTTCGGGTAATACTCCTGTGGCTTTTCTTCCGTATATTCGAAGTGTCACTGATAGGATTGGCAAAATTCTTCGCAAGGAAGGTATCAGGACTACTTTTCGACCACCCAAGAAAATCTCACAATATCTACCCTCTCCTAAAGACCCATTACCGCCCCTATCTTCCTGTGGTGTCTATTCTATTCCTTGTTCATGTGGACAAGTGTATATTGGCGAAACTGGTCGTTCCGTCAAAACTCGGATTCAAGAGCATCAAAGATGCATTCGATCAGGTCTTTTCTCCCATTCTGCAGTTGCAGAACACTGCCAAGAAACCGGTCATTCCATATTGTTCGAAAAAACTCATATTATTTCTAAGAGCCCCTTCTTTTATTCCAGGAAAATCCGCGAATCTCTAGAGATCCGAAAAAATCCACATAATATCAATCGAGAGGAAGGATACTACTTGTCTCCCATCTGGAATCCCAGTCTAGAGCCGCCGTCCGGTCCCGCTACCACGATGCAGCCACATGATTGGCCAGCGCGCGCTTCTTGACGTTCGCGCCACGGAGTGTGCCGATACGTCCCGACACGACAGGTCACCGCGACTATAAATAGAGCGGTAGCGGAGTAATCGTCGGATTCACTCCCTGCCTCTCGACGCGTTAGTGTTCTGAGCTGTTGGACGTGAATCCCTGTCCTGGCATTTGGTTTTCACCTCTGGCTGCGTTGAGTAGTTGAGTTACTGTGACCAAATGCCCATCTTGGTAGTTAGTATTCGCCTCTGGTTGCGTTGAGTAACTGAGTTACCGTTGCTAACTACCCATCTTCCTGTCTTTTGTTTCTTTTTTGTTCTCCTGAAGAAGCTACATACAATTGTAGCGAAACGTCGAGATGAACCCACTTTTGGGTCACTCACAAATGACACGGTCCAAACCCGGAAGACGAATAAACTATAATTCTGACTCTGGCCGTGGAAGCCTACGATTTCATTTGACCAACCTCTACGGGGAGGTTATATTCCGCAAAACCTCAGAGTTCTCCAATCTTCGCTCTAAAGTTTCATCTCTACTTTCTTCGCTCACCTTCCTCTCTAGATGTCGTGATAATAACTTGGTTCCCAATTTTCTTGTTCTAAAACATCACATTTCCTCTTCATCTTCTTCCCGAATTCTACATCGAGCCAGCCTATCTCTACTTCGTGAACGGATTCAACATATTCGAAAAACCCTTAATTTTCAATCCCAAAAACTTTTTAAGCTGCATCTTGAACTCTCCAGTATTCTTAGTGTCGATGATTGGTCACTTTTAGACCGCATTTCCTATCATCAAGCCGATAAAATCCTTCTTCTAAGCAACGAAACTCACAAAAAGAAATTCCAATCTCTTGTATCTAAGAAAAAATCACATTCCACCACTTCTACTTCTCTTCCACCTCTTACTAACACCGTCGTTAATCTTTCTTCTCACCAATTAACAAGTGCAGAAAGCAGTCTTCTATCTAAAGGTCTTAATTTTGCTATCACTCCTTCCAGAATTCCTACCGAAGAAATAGTTTCAAATGTGGAAGCGGCACTCCGCACAATTCCCAAAATTCCAGCCGACCGTATCCGCTTTGACGTCGCTAAATGTCTTGATACAGCCAAAATCCCTACTTCCAATATATCTCGTGAGGAATTCATAGCTCTCAAAAATCTCCGTTCTCTTTCTGAGATAATAATCCTTCCTGCAGACAAAGGTAATGCCACAGTCATCCTGGATACTCCTTCCTACATAGAGAAAGTAAACGACTTACTTAGGGATACATCCTGTTATAACACAATTTCTCGAGACCCCACTCCTAGAGTCGAACGCGAAATTTCCCATGCCATCAAACAATCCGATCTTTCCGATGATGTTAAGAAATCCATAGTTCCGAAAAACTCCATCTGCCCCAGAATTTACGGTCTTCCCAAAATCCATAAAGACAACGTACCTCTTCGTCCCATTGTGACTACGATTAACTCTCCTACCTACAAACTCGCAAAGTACTTGTCGAATCAGTTTAAGACCTATACTGGTCGTACCTCTTCTTATGTCCGAAATTCCACACATTTCATCACCTTAATCTCCTCCCTCACGGTCGATCCCCAAGACATTCTCGTCAGTTTCGATGTATCATCCCTATTTACTAATATCCCCATACATGACTCTCTAGTTGTTCTGCGAGATCATTTGACCAATGATAACAAGTCTTTGGTTTTGGCAGATCTTGCGGAAAAATGCCTCCTTTCAACATATTTTTCTTTTAGAGGCAATTTCTACAAACAAATATCTGGAACACCAATGGGTTCTCCCCTTTCCCCTGTCATTGCTGATATTTTCATGGAAGCCTTTGAGTCTTTAGCCCTAGAATCTTACCCCTTAAAACCAAAAGTCTGGTTCCGCTACGTTGATGATACATTTATCATCTGGCCCCATGGTCAACATACCCTTTCTCCCTTCCTAGATCATCTTAACTCACAACATCCGAGTATAAAATTCACAATGGAAGTAGAAAATAATCGGTCCCTTCCCTTTCTCGATGTGTTAGTCACCTCCAAGCCCAATGGCCGATTGGGTCACTCTGTTTATAGAAAAAAGACTCACACGAATCGTTACCTACATGCTTCATCACACCACCATCCTGCCCAAAAGAATTCTGTGATCAACTCTCTCATCCATCGGGCCATTTCGATTTCTGAACCTGACAACCTTAGAGAAGAACTTGGCCATCTGCAAAAAACCCTTGTCGCCAACGGTTACTCCAAGTCCACAATTCAAAATATTACACACCGACATCTACATCCCCCTTTACACCCTAGGACGACAAATTCAGAATCTTCGGGTAATACTCCTGTGGCTTTTCTTCCGTATATTCGAAGTGTCACTGATAGGATTGGCAAAATTCTTCGCAAGGAAGGTATCAGGACTACTTTTCGACCACCCAAGAAAATCTCACAATATCTACCCTCTCCTAAAGACCCATTACCGCCCCTATCTTCCTGTGGTGTCTATTCTATTCCTTGTTCATGTGGACAAGTGTATATTGGCGAAACTGGTCGTTCCGTCAAAACTCGGATTCAAGAGCATCAAAGATGCATTCGATCAGGTCTTTTCTCCCATTCTGCAGTTGCAGAACACTGCCAAGAAACCGGTCATTCCATATTGTTCGAAAAAACTCATATTATTTCTAAGAGCCCCTTCTTTTATTCCAGGAAAATCCGCGAATCTCTAGAGATCCGAAAAAATCCACATAATATCAATCGAGAGGAAGGATACTACTTGTCTCCCATCTGGAATCCCAGTCTAGAGCCGCCGTCCGGTCCCGCTACCACGATGCAGCCACATGATTGGCCAGCGCGCGCTTCTTGACGTTCGCGCCACGGAGTGTGCCGATACGTCCCGACACGACAGGTCACCGCGACTATAAATAGAGCGGTAGCGGAGTAATCGTCGGATTCACTCCCTGCCTCTCGACGCGTTAGTGTTCTGAGCTGTTGGACGTGAATCCCTGTCCTGGCATTTGGTTTTCACCTCTGGCTGCGTTGAGTAGTTGAGTTACTGTGACCAAATGCCCATCTTGGTAGTTAGTATTCGCCTCTGGTTGCGTTGAGTAACTGAGTTACCGTTGCTAACTACCCATCTTCCTGTCTTTTGTTTCTTTTTTGTTCTCCTGAAGAAGCTACATACAATTGTAGCGAAACGTCGAGATGAACCCACTTTTGGGTCACTCACAAATGACACGGTCCAAACCCGGAAGACGAATAAACTATAATTCTGACTCTGGCCGTGGAAGCCTACGATTTCATTTGACCAACCTCTACGGGGAGGTTATATTCCGCAAAACCTCAGAGTTCTCCAATCTTCGCTCTAAAGTTTCATCTCTACTTTCTTCGCTCACCTTCCTCTCTAGATGTCGTGATAATAACTTGGTTCCCAATTTTCTTGTTCTAAAACATCACATTTCCTCTTCATCTTCTTCCCGAATTCTACATCGAGCCAGCCTATCTCTACTTCGTGAACGGATTCAACATATTCGAAAAACCCTTAATTTTCAATCCCAAAAACTTTTTAAGCTGCATCTTGAACTCTCCAGTATTCTTAGTGTCGATGATTGGTCACTTTTAGACCGCATTTCCTATCATCAAGCCGATAAAATCCTTCTTCTAAGCAACGAAACTCACAAAAAGAAATTCCAATCTCTTGTATCTAAGAAAAAATCACATTCCACCACTTCTACTTCTCTTCCACCTCTTACTAACACCGTCGTTAATCTTTCTTCTCACCAATTAACAAGTGCAGAAAGCAGTCTTCTATCTAAAGGTCTTAATTTTGCTATCACTCCTTCCAGAATTCCTACCGAAGAAATAGTTTCAAATGTGGAAGCGGCACTCCGCACAATTCCCAAAATTCCAGCCGACCGTATCCGCTTTGACGTCGCTAAATGTCTTGATACAGCCAAAATCCCTACTTCCAATATATCTCGTGAGGAATTCATAGCTCTCAAAAATCTCCGTTCTCTTTCTGAGATAATAATCCTTCCTGCAGACAAAGGTAATGCCACAGTCATCCTGGATACTCCTTCCTACATAGAGAAAGTAAACGACTTACTTAGGGATACATCCTGTTATAACACAATTTCTCGAGACCCCACTCCTAGAGTCGAACGCGAAATTTCCCATGCCATCAAACAATCCGATCTTTCCGATGATGTTAAGAAATCCATAGTTCCGAAAAACTCCATCTGCCCCAGAATTTACGGTCTTCCCAAAATCCATAAAGACAACGTACCTCTTCGTCCCATTGTGACTACGATTAACTCTCCTACCTACAAACTCGCAAAGTACTTGTCGAATCAGTTTAAGACCTATACTGGTCGTACCTCTTCTTATGTCCGAAATTCCACACATTTCATCACCTTAATCTCCTCCCTCACGGTCGATCCCCAAGACATTCTCGTCAGTTTCGATGTATCATCCCTATTTACTAATATCCCCATACATGACTCTCTAGTTGTTCTGCGAGATCATTTGACCAATGATAACAAGTCTTTGGTTTTGGCAGATCTTGCGGAAAAATGCCTCCTTTCAACATATTTTTCTTTTAGAGGCAATTTCTACAAACAAATATCTGGAACACCAATGGGTTCTCCCCTTTCCCCTGTCATTGCTGATATTTTCATGGAAGCCTTTGAGTCTTTAGCCCTAGAATCTTACCCCTTAAAACCAAAAGTCTGGTTCCGCTACGTTGATGATACATTTATCATCTGGCCCCATGGTCAACATACCCTTTCTCCCTTCCTAGATCATCTTAACTCACAACATCCGAGTATAAAATTCACAATGGAAGTAGAAAATAATCGGTCCCTTCCCTTTCTCGATGTGTTAGTCACCTCCAAGCCCAATGGCCGATTGGGTCACTCTGTTTATAGAAAAAAGACTCACACGAATCGTTACCTACATGCTTCATCACACCACCATCCTGCCCAAAAGAATTCTGTGATCAACTCTCTCATCCATCGGGCCATTTCGATTTCTGAACCTGACAACCTTAGAGAAGAACTTGGCCATCTGCAAAAAACCCTTGTCGCCAACGGTTACTCCAAGTCCACAATTCAAAATATTACACACCGACATCTACATCCCCCTTTACACCCTAGGACGACAAATTCAGAATCTTCGGGTAATACTCCTGTGGCTTTTCTTCCGTATATTCGAAGTGTCACTGATAGGATTGGCAAAATTCTTCGCAAGGAAGGTATCAGGACTACTTTTCGACCACCCAAGAAAATCTCACAATATCTACCCTCTCCTAAAGACCCATTACCGCCCCTATCTTCCTGTGGTGTCTATTCTATTCCTTGTTCATGTGGACAAGTGTATATTGGCGAAACTGGTCGTTCCGTCAAAACTCGGATTCAAGAGCATCAAAGATGCATTCGATCAGGTCTTTTCTCCCATTCTGCAGTTGCAGAACACTGCCAAGAAACCGGTCATTCCATATTGTTCGAAAAAACTCATATTATTTCTAAGAGCCCCTTCTTTTATTCCAGGAAAATCCGCGAATCTCTAGAGATCCGAAAAAATCCACATAATATCAATCGAGAGGAAGGATACTACTTGTCTCCCATCTGGAATCCCAGTCTAGAGCCGCCGTCCGGTCCCGCTACCACGATGCAGCCACATGATTGGCCAGCGCGCGCTTCTTGACGTTCGCGCCACGGAGTGTGCCGATACGTCCCGACACGACAGGTCACCGCGACTATAAATAGAGCGGTAGCGGAGTAATCGTCGGATTCACTCCCTGCCTCTCGACGCGTTAGTGTTCTGAGCTGTTGGACGTGAATCCCTGTCCTGGCATTTGGTTTTCACCTCTGGCTGCGTTGAGTAGTTGAGTTACTGTGACCAAATGCCCATCTTGGTAGTTAGTATTCGCCTCTGGTTGCGTTGAGTAACTGAGTTACCGTTGCTAACTACCCATCTTCCTGTCTTTTGTTTCTTTTTTGTTCTCCTGAAGAAGCTACATACAATTGTAGCGAAACGTCGAGATGAACCCACTTTTGGGTCACTCACAAATGACACGGTCCAAACCCGGAAGACGAATAAACTATAATTCTGACTCTGGCCGTGGAAGCCTACGATTTCATTAGTTTTAATATTCTCAAATTCGGTATATTCATTTTGTTTTTGATGGACATGGTTTAATCGAATTCTTGGCAGAGCTTCTAATTTTAGTTTACTTACAATAGTATCGATTTTTTCAGTTACGTCAATAACATTATTACTTCGGACTTGATGTTCGTGTATATTATTTACACTAAGTATATTATGTTCCTGATCAGATTGAAACAATGGGATTTCCTCGCGATTAGCAAATAAAGTATTTAAACCAAAGTCAATAACACATTTATTCTTTTCTAAAAAATCATAACCAAGTATTCCATCAAAAGGAGAATGTATGTCAACTATATAGAATTTTTGAACACCCGAAAATAACTTAAAGTTTACGCTCTTTGTAACTTGAATTGGTTCGTTATTAATACCAAATATTTCAAAATTTTCATGATTAAAGTGATAAGAGTCTAAAATTTTACCTGGTTTCAATATTGATATAGCTGCCCCTGAATCAATTAATAATTTTATATTCAAATTTTTAATATGCGCGTAAAGAAGCGGTTTATTTGCTACTTGGTAAACTGTAACGTTGTCAGCGGCACTTGCTGTAAAAAAATCCTGATCAACTTCGATTTCTGTTTCTTTTTCTGAACTATCGTTGTCGCAATAGGTATGATGAACAACATTGTGAGATTGTGGTTTACGATAACATTTTTCTGCTTTATGTCCATATTTATGACAAACAGTGCACTTTGGAATGGTTAATTTAATTGGTGGATTTATCGATTGATTTGTAGATCCGGGATCAGAAAATGTTTTTTGCGTAGAAATTTTATTATCATTATTTATATTTAATTTAGAAAAATTGTCATTTGTTTGTTTGAAATATTGTTGGTTTTCATAATCGTTTAAAATGTGCTTAATTTGAATTAACGAACTAGGATTTAAAGAGCGAAGCATTTGACACAAAGGTTCTTTTATGCCCGTAATAGCGGTCAGAATTGCAGTTTTACTGTGAAAATTATTTAAACATTTTTTCTCAACATTGTTCAAATTTGAATCGTATTTGATAACTTTATTGATTCTTATTAATTGTTTTTCAATTCTATCAACGAAATTTGTAGGTTTTTCATTAGAACGTTGCTTAAAATGACATAACTCAAAATTTAGACACTGCAAATCCAAATTTTCACCAAACTGAGAAAGGAGAGCATTTTTTATCTCTTGCCATGTCGAAAATTCTTTTGAGCCAATGAAATCAAGAGCTTTTCCCTCTAACCTGCTTTTTACAATAAAAGGAAAAATTTGCAATTCCGCTGGGTCAAATTTTGCAAAAATGAAATCAACAGAATCTATAAAATAATGTAATTTTGAAGAGGACCCATCAAAAACATTTATAAGCTTGATAGCTTTGTCACAATTAATATAATTATTAGAAGTGGTAGCGGAAATTATTGGCGTAGTTGCTGTTACGTCGTTAGTTGCCATTGTATTATCAAAAATAAATTAAACAATTAAAAAAAATGCAAATACTAGATATGATAGCTTAAAAGTTTGAAAATTGAGAAACAGAGTAAATAAAAAAAATGAAAACAAATAAAAAATTAATATAATTCGACTAACCTCAAATATTTCCGTGAGAACGTGGCTTTACACCGGAACTGGTCGAAAACGTTGCAGCGTCTCAGATCAAGTGGATTTACACTGGAACGGGTAGAGAACGGGTGAAGAACGTTGTACCTTCTGGATCAACTGGGTTTACACTGGAACTGGTCGAAATTCTAAACTGTATGTAGTCGGAATGGTAGCCGAGATGTTGCTTCTTCTGTGGAAATGCTTCACCGTTTCCAGGGTCGAGTGGCTTTTCACTAAAGCTGGTTGAGAAGATTTCACGAAGTTGCTAGTTGCGCCTCCCCAGAACTTCCGAATTACTTTGTGGCTTTACACAACAAGTGGCCTTACACTTGGAATTCTTCGAAGTTGCTTACGGGTTCATTCAATTTTCCTTCCTCGTGGCCTTATACTCGGAACTCAAATACTAAGTCACTAATTCTCCAATTTTCCAATTAACGATAAAAATCGATTAAAAAAAGGCTTTACTTTTTCTAATTGGAAATCCTACTGACTGCGCCACTTTTATTCTCTATAAAATGATATGTGTTCGTTGGAGAATTAAATAACGTAACTCTGAATGAAATGCACAAATTTATTTAGATGTTAACAGTTTAGGGTATAAGACTATACTAACTTAAGAATTACAAAATATCCTAAAAACCTCTCATAGTTCTTGATAATATCGTAAACACCTCGAGATACTCAGTGTGGATGTTTATCATCTTCTAAGTAGTCTGAATATTGAGATAAAACACACACACACACACACACACACACACACACACACACACACACACACACACACAGTGGCGTGCTCGCCATAACATAATTACAAAAAATTGTGTTTTACAAGTTCAGAATAACTTTATTCTCAGCATAAACTAACAGATAATTTATCCATGTCAGCTCTGGCGAATATACTAGATATAAAGTTATTCTCGCCTTCTATTGTTCAGCAGTGTATGTCATATTCTTTGACATATTACTGAGCGAATAAGGTTATAGGTGATTTAAATATTTTGATTCCGGTGAGGTCGAAAGGGAAGCAATAGTATATCCACTGCCGAAATTGAAAAAAAGTTCGGTCAGTTTCATGGAAACAAATGAGAGTTGGAAAGGTTTGAATTGAAAAATTTAATTTTTAGGCCAAATTACTTTGTGGAATTTAATGAACTAGAATTTAAACAGAAGAAAACATGAGCAAAAATACAAAATTTTATTGAAAATAAAATTTAACCCTTAACAGATCAAGCAGTCAAGCTACATTTTCTACAATTCCATATACAAAATTGCTTTTTACTTTGCGTTTTTATGCTACAGGCAAATTTTTACTCACATGTAGAGACTTTGCTTAAATAAGCAAAACCTCCGCATGTGTTATTGTCACCCAGCTCACTGAGGCTATTGTATTGTTACGACAAAGATACATAAAATTTGTAGAAACAGACATTGAACGTTTGGAAGTGAAAGAAGGTTTTTATACCATTGCCATGCAAGATATTGCCGTAAGATTTTTGTCTTCTCAACAGAAAAGTTAAATCCACTCACTGAAGTCCATTCAAGCAATTGGTGAATAGTATTCCGATGCAGATGGCAAGTGTCAACAGTGTCTTTGCTTCGGCAGAAAATTATTAAATCGTCTGCGTGGGTGTAAACTTGACTGGAAGCTCAATTTTTTACAGATACTATTTAAAGCAAGTATAAAAAGTGTAGGACTCAATACAATAAGTCCTAGAGATTTTGCCATTTTCTCTTACGTTAAAGGTTCTATTTGTTTTAATTTGGTGATTAATAAATTAAGATATATTTCCATATATACTGTACTCCTCGAGTTTAGCGATAATAAGAGGCCTATACAGGGTATCAAAAGCTTTTTCGATATCAAACGAAACAGCTGTTACGTCTTTCTTGCCCTGGAAGGTATTAATGAATTATGTTTGGAGGACTGCTAGATTTTCTGCCCTAAAACCTGATTGTGCCAAATTTATTATTTTATATTTTTCTAGGTACCACAGGAGTCTTTTATTGACCATTTTCTCCATAATATTGCACGTTGTAGATGTGATAGAAATTGATCTGTAGGAATTTGGATCAGTTGATGGTTTGCCTTGGTTTTTAATAGTTTTAATTACGGATTTTTGTCACAAATTTAGAAATTCTGTTTTGGGTTTGGGAATTTCTATCATTTTGATTTGTGTCTAAAGTAATCTCTTTATCTTGTTTAGTCTTTAGACTAACTTGTAACCTAACCTAACCTTATTTGTATATCGTTTTATAAATAAATATTAATTTTATTCAAGCATTTGTTATTGACCTTATAATGAACTAGAACCGTGGATTTTGCTGCGCAATAGGGGCACAAATTTCGAGACTCTGTACGATTTAGCAATACTTGGTTATAATATGTCTAAAATCTGTGCAAAACGTACATATATATCAATTATCCATTAAAACAAAACCATCTAAAATAGTTTATATAAAAGAAAAAACACAAGTTTTATTTTTAAATAAAATTGCAATAAAATACCACTTTATTTTCATATTATCATCATCATCTTCTTCTTATTCCTCTTTATAAGCAATTCTGCTTGTTCATTGTCGGATTAATACCTTATGTGGTGATTCCATTCGTTTTTTCTATTTTGTCTCCATTCATTTATACCTGTACTTTACATTTTCTTCTAATGTCTTCACTTGTCTTTCGACTTCTCAGCGTATTTCCTGTAATTCTTCTCAGTACTCTCATATCTGCCATTTCCAGTAGCCTTTGCATTGTGGCTATGTCGGGTCTTGTTTCTGAGGCATATATCATTATTGGTCTTACACTGGCTTTATAAATTCTTTACTTCATCTCAGGGTTAATGTGTTTGTTTCGCCATATAGTATTATTAAGGCATCCTGCCAGTCTATTTGCTTTTTGTCCATGTCTCCATAGCTAGACAGTGTAATTCCCAGGTATTTTATTTCCATTACTTGTTCAATACTGATGCCATCAATTTCTATTTTACATTTGGTTGGTTCTTTGCTGACTACTATTATTTTAGTTTTCTGAGATAAGATTGTCATATTAAATTATTTTGTTCTTATGTTAAATCTGTGGACTAGTCTTTGCAGACTATCTTAATCTGGGGCTATCAATATTGCGTCGTCTGAGTAACAGAGTATTTTTATTTCTTTGTTTCCCATTCTGTATCATCTTCCTTTGTTAACGCTTTTGAAGATTTGATCCATGATCAAATTGAAGAGCATGGGGCTTATGAATCCTTGTCTTATTCCGCTACCAATTTCTATATATTGTTCTGAAGCTATTTTCTTGTGGCATTTTAAATTAATTACTATTTAACTGGGAATAAGCCACAATTAAAGGTTAAAATACGTTTATTGACGTTTCAATTTCCACTTCGGAAATCGTTCTCAAAATACAAACATTAGTAAATTGTATTTACTAATGTTTGTATTTTGAGAACGATTTCCGAAGTGGAAATTGAAACGTCAATAAACGTATTTTAACCTTTAATTGTGGCTTATTCCCAGTTAAATAGTAATCAATTTCTATAGGTTCTGTAAGTTGTCCATCTACTCTGACTTCCATTTTGTTGTTTTGGTAGATGTTGTTGATAGTTTTTATAATATTTAGGGAAATTTTTCTATTACATACAGCCGATGGATTACATCTTTGAGTCTTAAGAGCGTAGGCGCAAAATTTAGGGTCAATGCTTCTTAAATGCAATCATTTTTTTCGAATCCTGAGAAAACTAACGAATATTTTTGAAAAATTTAAACGCAGAATGACAGATTACATTATTACCCAGGGTCGAAAGTCCCTTAGAATCAACAAAAAGAATTTTTAAATGAGATATTTGAAATTAAAAATCACACTAAATTTTTTCTTTTTTTTTTACCCCTGTAACTTATTAAAATAAACATTATAGAAGTTTTCAGGGACTTTCGGCCCTCAGTAATAATGTATTCTTTCATTCTGCGTTTAAATTTTTCAAAAATACTTATTAGATTTTTTAGGATTCGAAAAAAATGAATGCATTTAAAAAGCATTGGCCCGAAATTTTGCGCCTACACTCTTAATCTGTCAAATGCTTTGACATTCATAATCTTTAGGTCAATCAGACACAGAAACGCTCTTCTATTATACTCTAGTGATTTCTCAGTAATTTGCTTTATATTGCATCTGTACACGATCTTCCAGTACGAAAACCCTGTTGTTCATTCGCTAAACTTATCCTCTGATTTATTAGCACTTGTAAAATTTTATTTGTAACTTTTAGTAGGATCGTTTTAGCCTGTCACATAAGTAATAAAAGTGTCTGTTCAGATTTGCCTCAGGTAGTCAGCGGTTCTCAAATTAAAAATGTACGGTTTTCTTAATTTGATAATACGACATTAGGGATTTTTTTAATAAAATAACTTTGTATTATGTTTTATAATAATTGAATATCATAATGTAAATTGATAAACATTGAGTATGAAATATACAGGCTCATTCACGCAACATGTTGGGTAAAGGTTTTCAAAGTTCTGGTCGTCACTGTTTTCTGCAAACTTGAAATAATGGGTTATGCAAAGCATTCTTCATTTTTTAAATATTTGCATTCTTCTAGTACTTCCGGTTGTACCGGAAGTCGCCATTAAGTTTCTTATTTTAAATAGAAACTGTGCTTTTTGTTATTTTTTTTTAGAATCTACGTAAAATTCTGGATCGATTTTTATTGGGATACCATTCTCGAAAAAATAGCCGTTTTTGAGATATTTAAAGTTTTTGAAAAATTTTTCATATTACACATGCAACTTCAAAAATTAATATTGTGGTTAATATTTATGCTGAAAAAACAAATTTATCCTCAAGTACTACAGCCGACCAGTAGGAGGTTCGGTACCACAAAGCAGGTAGAAAAGGGAAAGCATAACAGAGTGGCTGTAACTAGAGTCATAAATGATTTTTCGGGCGTTAGTCCGAAATACGACAGGGTAAAACGACTTCACTATAGCATAGTATTTAACAAGTTTATTCCTCTATAGTTTTCTGGCTGTTTTTTTATCATCTTAGACTCAAACTAGTATTTAACATTTAAATATAACCTAACCTAACCTATCAACTATAATGACCACCTAATCGTTTAATTAAATAAATATAAACTTCATTTTGTCTTATCTATAATTTGTATCTAATTTACTAAATTCTAACTAACGATAATAAATGTCTTATGTTTTTGCCTTATAATTAAATCATTTTGATTCTGAGAGTATCTAAACAGAAAGTAATATTTCTGTCGCTTCCTAATGTACTTTAATAAAAAAAACACCACCGGTGCTTCCCATAATCGTTGTAGAACTTAACGACCTCTCCAACTGTGTGTAATGTATTTGTGGATGGACCATTACAACAATAATTTGGGGATATATGCGTTCATACTCATTTCTAATAAACGACTGCTGACGTATTTTAGACATTTGTTACTTTGTTTTAAAATAGCGCTGAAGGGTAAATATCAGGAAATGGCACAATGTGGGATTTTCACATCTAGAGGGTTAAATTTATTTGTCAAAAATCGATTGCATTCTAGTTTAACTGGAAGAGAAAAGGTGCCATAAAACGGATGATTTCCGTTATAATAATCCACAATGTCATAAGATGAATTGAACATTTTCTTAAGACTTTGTAGATTTCCCCTTTAGTGATAGTTCTGGATATATACAGGAAAAACAAAATTCCTGTAGTTCAAAATAAAGCCGCCAGATTTACAGAAACTACTCGTGTTTTCGGCGACTTTGATTAGGTTTGAAACCTGCTTGATCGAGCGAGCTATTTTCAAGACTTTGTACACCTAACTTCTTCTTCTTCTTCTTCTTCTTTTTATTTAGACACGACTCTGTCTGTTTTTCAATGTGCCTCCAGTAAGTTGTCGTTTCATTGTTTTCGTGGTCTTCCTACTGATCGTCTTCCTATTGTTGAACCGTGTCTTGCCGTATTTACTACTCTATTTATTGTCATTCGGCTTATATGATTGTTCCATTCTACTCTTCTATTTCTTGCCCAGTTCTTGATGTTCTCCACCTTGCATCTACGTCGTATATCTGTAGTTCTAGCTCTGTCCCATAGGGTCTTACTATCAATTTTTTTAAGTGTTTTCATCTCTGCTATTTCTAAAATCCTTTTTGTCCTGTCTGTGTCAGGTCTTGTTTCTGCCGCGTATGTCATTATTGGTCTGATGACTGTTTTGTAAATTCTGCCTTTCGTTTCTTTCCCGATATTTTTATTTCTTCATATTGTTTCATTTAGGCAACCTGCAGCTCTCTTTGCTCTATTCACTTGATCTTCTACTTCGGTTTCGAGCTTTCCGTAGCTAGATAATGTGATGCCTAGATATTTAAACTCCATCACTTGTTCTATTATCTGACCTTCCAGCTCCAATTTACATCTTAGTAAATTTGCTGTTGTAACCATTCATTTTCTCATTTTTGGGGAAACTAATATGTTAAATTTTCTGGCGGTTATATTAAATTGGTAGAGCATACGTTGTAAATCATCTTCACTTTGAGAGAGTAGTATTGCGTCGTCTGCATAGCAGATTATTTTAAGTTGGTTTTCTCCCATTTGATATCCTTTTTTAGTTCTTACTTTTTTTATTATTTCATCCATAATCAGGTTGAGCAATAGAGAACTCACGGAATCTCCCTGTCTTACCCCACTGCCAGCTTCAATAGGGTCGGTTAGTTCTTCTTTTTACTATTACTTTTATTGTGTTTTGGTAGATATTTTCGATCACTTTGATTATTCCTAGAGGTATCTCTCGTACGTACAATAAGTGGATAATTTCCTTTAATTTGACCCGGTCAAATGCCTTCTTAAAGTCCACGAAACATAGGTATGCCGGTTTGTTGTATTCTAATGATTTCTCTTGCACTTGCCTCATTATAAATATAGCGTCGGTGCATGATCCTCCCGACCTAAAACCTTGTTGTTCTTCTGCTAGTGTTATAATTTCATTCAGTCTATTTGTTATCACTTTGGTTGTTAATTTTAGTGTTGTATTCAATAAATTAATTCCTCTGTAATTTTCTGGGTCCGATTTGTCTCCCTTTTTGAAGAGAGGTATTGGGATGCTTGATCTCCATTCTTGGGACAATAGTTTTCAACTTTATGCTGGTTTTTATTACAGCGATTGTCTTTTTAAGCTTTTGGTAAGTTAAGATGCATGAGTAGTAATCAGTCAACCATTTTCTTGTCCTTTGGTTGTACTGCAGTAGGAACTCAGGCTATCAAAACCAATGTCCTTGCCTTCTGTGCCTTGCCAATTTTCTTGTCTCAAAAAGCTGATGTTATTTTTGAGATGTGGAATTCGTAGGAGAGTTCTGAGTTATCTTGGTCTGTTTATCGTAAATTATTACAATCCTTTTTTATATATTTTGTGTGCTTTTATCACTCTAGCCCTAGATGGAGATAATATTCTGCTAGATATTTAACATCTCCAAATACCAGATAAATGAGCAGGTTTTGTAAATGATAAAATGTTTCGTGGAGTACCAAGTAATTGCTTTATTTGGCAAAATCTTTAGGCTGTCCTTATAAAATATGATCGTCTCTGCACAACTACTTACATTAATTAAAAATCTATATGAGTCTACTAAGGCCACAGTAAGTGGCCATTATCCTACCTCTTTAATCTATATAGTGAGTTTGTTAGGAAAAATTCCCTAGAGGGGTGGACTGGTGGAGTAACAGTAGTTGTAGTAAAATTATTCGCCTTCTTGCTACGCCACGTCGTTAAAAATAGAGCTTGTTATACTTTTTGCCACATGCTACTTGCATTTTGTATGTTTGTTGATAAATATAAATATGGAAGATAATCCAGAATGTAATATTCGTTTTGTCTCATTATTTGAGAAATTTCCAGGTATTTATGACAATGCAAGTCTGGAATTTTGCAGAAGGATTGAAATTTCGCCGGATACATTAAATCCACTATGCCCTTACATCTCTTTTCAATAAGGGTGTACCCAAAACTGACGTTGCGGACGAGTTTGGTTCATATTGTTGACGTTTAAAAGCGTTAGCATCACTTCATCCTCAGAGGACGACATTTTGAATTTAAATAGCCTTTTTAATGTCATGCTACTTTAGTGTGGGGTACCTGCTACGCCAGTGCCATGTCCGTGCTACGTTACTGCCATGTTACATGCCATGCCAGTTTGGTGGGCGCTCTAGCTAAGGTAAAGAACATTTTACTCTTTAGATGTCTCTCTGTGGTCGGTGCAACAACCAAAAATATTTTTTGTTATTTAAAGATAACAATTATACAACAAATGTGCAAAAAAAGGATCGAAAAATTCAAAAGTCCTCCATTTTGTTTTTTTTTGTTAAAGTGTTTCATTGTAGTTCCAACCATAGCCAGTTCGATACAGAATATATAAAACCATTTTGCTTTTTGCTTTCGGATGATTCGTTTCCAAGAAATAATGACACCCACCAACAAAATTGGAAGAGTTTGAGGAGCCATTTTCAGAGCCGGCATTTAAAAAAAAATTTCAAGTAGGTTAATGTATGTACTTTCACCTGTAAAAAGTTTTATTTTGAAATATCTTTTGTACTATAAAATAAATTTATTTAAAAAATACGTTTTTTTGTAGGAACCTGGCCTTGACAGTCTAAAACCTGTATTCAGTAAATTATTCAGTTCTTTGGTCATGTAGACTACAGGACGAAAATAATTTAGAAATACTGATCATTTTGGATACGTTCCTTGATGAAGAGCAAAGGGACGGTCAATATTTAGTTGGAACGACCAAATGGAAGTATCCAGTTGATTGTATTACGGGAAATCACGATTTTACAAAATAAACCAAATACCCTGTATAACCTAAAAAACTATTTAATTTCTTGTAATATTTTAATATTTTAACGTAAGTTGCCTTCCACTAGGATTTTCAAGTATTGTCTGAATTTCTCTTTTATGATAAAATATGTCGTGGATAAAATTATATCACGAATGAATTATGGGGAGACCTCATTGACGCCAATTTATTTGGACTTCATGAATAACTTAATATATAATCTGATGTATCTTGAAGACTTTCTATAATAGAAGATTTTAAAAAGGGGACCAGGACAAATATATTATTTGAAGCGTTCATATTCTGGATGCAAATTAATATTGATTTTTATGTCATGAAGATGGAGTTTTTACACACTTTCAATAATATACCAATTTACTACGTGTTTGAAGAAAATAATGGCAAACTAATATACGTAACTAGAAAAATCTGTTTTATGATTCAGAAGGCACGTACTAAGTTTAGCCAAAAATGTCATGGTTGGTGACTATTTTATGCCCATTGCTGATCATTAATAATATTTGTGTATTCTGTTGAATAAATAAATATTATGGTCTAAGCTATGGTGGGCAAACTTTTTAGCAGCAAAACAAAAATTAAAAGGACAAAGTTTTGATGGTCGTAATTTGATTCGGTCATTATTTGATTCGGCCGTTATTTGATTCGTCTGTCAATTTAACCATTCAAATATCACCATATATTCGTTATTATTTGATATTTGGTTAATAAAATTGAATTTTATACATATCTTCAGCCCTAAAATAGGCCTTACATTTGTATTAAAATCAAATTTTATATTACCTATACAGTTATTAATTTAACACTTTAACTTGATGTTACCCAAAAGCTTGATTATTTCTCCTCCTAAAGCTTCCAACACCATTTTCGATTCTCTCACAGTTGATACGAATTATTAACCATCTTTTTGAAAATCTTGACTGGCAGAATATTGACCTGTGCGCCAGTATATCATTTGAAGCTAATCTTTTGGTTGCTCATCTGTGCGTCCTGAGTCCATATTTCTGTTATATTATGAGGTGACCCAAATATGGGATGTACATCAAAGAGATTATTGATATCCTCTATGTCTTCAGTTTCATCAAGAGAAATTTCTTGCATCTGTCTATTATTATTTTACTGACAGCTGACATTTGCAATATTGGCACATAGGAGGGGTTTCAGAACTATTAAGTCTCCATGTGTTAGTCTGGTATGCCTAATTCTTAGCCCTCTATGTACTACTTTTGATTTTCTGCGCATTTTCGGTGGTTTAAATGTACCAGTATTTCATTGGATTGAGAGTAAGAAGTTCTAAATTGAAGTTCGCCTTGAAAGTGGAAATTTGAAAAGCCTATAAATGTAACTGTTGAAAGCAACCATTTTGTGTTGGGTTGGATGATTAGATGTTTTATGTATAATATGATCTTGAGTAGGTTTTCTGTAAATATTGTATTCAAGAGAATCTTTTTTACGAAATATAGTCATATTCAAGAAGTTCAACTTATTGTCAGATTCTGGTTCCAGTGTAAAAGAAATGTTAGGAAGGAGTGTATTAAGTTCATCCAGAAACTGTAAGGCATCATCTTGGGTTCCCTGTACGAGAGCTATGCAATCATCAACATATCTAGACCAAATTTTGTTGTTGTTAACAAATTTTTGTTCTAACTAAGGAAATATCAGCTAAAAACGGTGATAACGGAGAACCCATCACTAAACCTGTTGGTTATTTATATATTTTTTGGTTAAATTGAAAGAAAGTCCTGATCAAGACAAATAAAAAAAATAAATAAATAAATAATGAACGTTACTAATCCGACTAGAAAGTGTACCCTTCTAGAAGGTCGTTGTTACGCCACTGCCCTAACCTAATAAACCGTCGAGAATCGCTTTACTCGTATTATACTTTAGCACGGTCTAAAATTTACATGTTATCGATATTTTTGTTAGTTACAAATTCCTCCTTAATTTAAACTTTGCCGTTCTACTTCTACATCTTTTGCTGAAGATGCGTCATCCAAATTCAGACTCCAAAGACAAACAAAATACTTAAGTCAGGTCACAGAGGCATCCTGGAGATTATTCCGGACCAGGGTTCAGGGATGTGTTTACCGGCATAATTAATTCTTGCGGAATTCAGGTATCGACGGCGGGTCTTATTTAGAAATTACTGGATGAGGAATTTTTAAAAGGAAAGACGATATTATGCATTTAATGTTTGTTAAAAAGGAGTTTCATTATAAAATATTTAATAAAGTTTGTGTAATTTGTTTAGGCTTATTGACTTTGTTCAATTAGCTCTTCATTAAAAAATAAAGTTACATGTAGATTCTCAGATTTTATAAAAGTTTTTATATAGTTTATGCTGTAGTAGTGATATTTCTCATTTAAGAACACTACATCATCATCATCAGCTTCTCTCAATCCACTGCTGGATATAGGCCTCCCCTCTTTGTCTCCAAAGTGTTATATCTTGTGCTTGCTGTATCCAGTTTTTTGTTGTCTTTCGTAAGTCGTCCTGCCATCGTGTTGGTGGTCTTCTTCTTTTCTTTTGTAACTGATTTACACTGATCCCTCTATACTTCTTTGTTGACTTTTTTTATCTTTTTTGAGAATGGAGGACATGTATGACAGATTCCAGTCATATGGAATTTCCTCTGCTGCTTCGATTTTATTGAACAATACTAGTATAAAAGATACGATCCTTACCTGGTCCTGGTACTTTATTATTTTTGGCTTTCTTCAGTACTTTAGTTATATCTTCCTGTGTGATTTCGGCTTCCTTTGTTATTATTGTCTTCGTGCCATGGATTGGTCTGGGTGTCCGCATCCAACATCATCTTTTCAGCTGGCTCATATATGTGTTTCTTTAGCCAGTCTATTATTTACATATATTAGCCAGTCTTTCTTAAATATTTGAGAGGTTTTTACCAGTTTTGCCACCACCTCTTTTAATTCAATACCCAATACAATTTAATACCCGTTTGTATTGGGGTCCTCCACCATCAATCCGGCGAAGTCTTGTACTAAGTTTTGGTAAGTCTCCAATCCTTCCATAATAGAGAAGTATTCACAAGACTCTTTTTTTATATATTTCATTTGTCTCTGTCGACTTATTCTTCCTTTTTGTCCCCGTTATTGTTAAAGGTAGGTTTTGAAGAGAAATTACCCTCTTTCTTCCTCCGTCACTTGTCTTTTTTATTGTTTTTTTTTGTGTTCTTCGATTCATATAAATCCCACTAGTAGTTAGAGAATTATGGTCCATTCCCACAGAGCCCCGCATGTGGTAAAAAGGCTTTTTACAATAGGCTTTCACCAGTTTCCCCAAGGGAACCCTTCGTGACCACGTTACGTGTGGACATATAGCCATCAAGTACGGTTTCTCACACCTTAGCTTACGGTTTTTTCTGCTGGTTGTTTCCATAAGTTTTTTATTTGGCTTCAGGTGGTCTCCTGGTGTTATGAAGAAGGTATGAGGGAGGAGAGGGATTTTTACGTCAGATTTGGGAGTGACTGTCACATAAAAGGGTATTTGGAAACGCTTGAGACCTTTAGTGGGTGCTCATCTCCCAGACCAGGTCCCAAAAGCATCATGATGAGCAGTCCCTAGCTTGTCCCGTCGCACTCGCCTTGCAAGAATTAGCGGTTTAGTCGTCTTCTATGACAAGCAGAAGAAACTGTGGGAATATTCTTCTTGACTGGCCCGTGCTCCACACTTATAGGGAAATTGTAGGTTTTAATAAGGACTGAGGGTAGGACAATGGTTTCCTTCTATGGAATTAGAAGATAAACCAAGGCTCGCATAGGTAGGGGCGCATTTCTGAAGTAGATTTGTCATTTATCGGGATCATAGATAAGTATCTATCCGCTACCGTAAATTTTTAAATTTAATAAAGAACTTTTGAGAACCATTTCCGTACTAGAATCAAAAACGGTAGCATATAATTTTAATTTTAAAACAAGTAAGTAATTTTTAAATGAAACTATATATTTATTTTTTACTAAATTCAACGTATTTATATAAAACCATTTTCAGTATTCTCGTTCTATCGATGTCATAAAGAAAAACTATTTACTAATATTGTAATTTAGTAAATAGCGATGTCTAATAGCGATCTAATACCTGGCTGGATGGGAAGTATTAAAATAGAAAGGGATTAAACAGCAAAAAAGAACAAAAATTTATGTATAAATTAGACATTTATACAAATTAGATGAAATACCTTTACAACTGGATAAAGCTGAAAGGTGAATTTAAATAGAATACTTTGACATTACTTCAGTTATAGCATAATTATCATGATATTATCGGTATTATCACCTTCTATCTAGAAAAATACCTATAAATGAACATACAAACTTTTAGGTTGTACACAAAAAACAAAGATTATTACAGAATACAAAACAATTAAAGGACATACCCTGTACAGAAAAAAAGTGGCACTGCACTGCTCTAAATATGTAGGTAATACAAGTTACAACTTATCTCTAACATTCTGACAAGTTTTAAAATTAAATTTAACTTACATATTGCTGCAGATTTCACTGACTAATGTTTCAACTAAATTAAAACCCATATACTCGGAGGACTGAACTGTGCTATGGATTTTCCAATTTTTTTATCGGTTACATGCCCAACTGTGACAAAACAAACAGCCCAAGCCTGAGCTGGACTTCCTACCTCTATCTATACCATCGTCTACATGGAAGTGAAATCAATTGATGACCAAATTCATTCTCTCGTCGGTGGGGACAGAAAAATTCCTATTTATTGCATGCTTAAATATATCGGTGGAACCGAGGTCAAACAAAAGAGCAATTTGTTTATTATAAACAGACTCCAAAATGTTTAAATTATCAATCTCAGAAACGCAAAAAGATTAAGAATCTTTCTCGGCTTTCACGATATACCGGGTGCAACAAAAATGCTACATGCCTACAAATTATAAAACATGTTCTAGTTTTCAAATTAATTTTAACAGAAATTATTGACGAATCATCGTATACAGGGTGAACTGCAAAAAATACACGACCCTATATTTTAATTATTTAAAATACTTCATTTATAATACTTTTCAACTTTTACGAAGCATTTCCTACACCTAAACTCCTTATTTTCTTCGTAATTTAGAAAGAAAATCGTAATTTTCTTTTATACTTCAACCTCTGGGTAGTGTTAAACCCAATATATGTAAGAACAAGGATTATGAGAGGAATCTAAAAATGAGAAACTATACAGGGTGCTCTACGTAGAAAATTGTATATTTGCTTTACCACGTAGCTATTAATCACCCTGTAGAATTCGACATATTATCCAAGCTTGGAGAATACCACTGCCTACATTTTGTTAAATAACTTTTTTGCATATTCTGTACCATAATGGAATTATCGAATAATGTGGCACTAAAAACTCACCCTGTATTTAACGAAAGGTTTTAAAGTAAAAATTGCAATAACTTTTTTGAATGTGCATCATCTTTATATTGATCAAACTCACAAATTATAATTAAATAATTTAATACAGAACACTTTGATTTTATTTCTATTTATTTCTGTCTTTGCGCACTTTCCAGTACTCTTCTAATCGGCTTGTTTCTTTCGCAACTCAACTTTCCTATCAATATTAATGCAAGAGATCGAATTAAATTTGAAATTTAAAGTATAGAATTTCGAGGTCATTGACGCAGAGGTAACAATAGAGAAGGGAAAATCCCAAGGGCTTCAAACTTTCAAATTCGCTTTGTCAGTGTCGATTTGGTGTACATTATTATTACTGGAAAATAGATTATTGGGAGCCGAATTACCAAGTGAAAAAAAGTGGTAAAACTTACATTTCTTTTAAAATTACCTGATAGAAATCCAGGAGATAAAATCTCTCGTTTTGTTGGTAAAATCCTAATTTTATTAAAAAATATTAGATAAGGATTAGAAAAGTTTTGGGCATACATTAATTTCATAATGACAACGCTTTAGTTAGTAGAGACATAATGGCAATTATGTTTACTTCTGTGGCAGTGAATTCCAGAACGATACAGGCCTTACCATTCTGCTCTCACCAAGATTACAAAAGTCTGTCGTCGAATCTAAAGCTGTGAGCGGTATTATAGTTCTCCTTAAACTGGAAGGCAAACCACATTATTAACTCAATATCATACAAGTTTATGCGCCAATCAGTACAGTAGACGACATAACAGTCGAGGAATCCTACGAAAAACTGGAAGCAACAATTACCAATATTCCAAATAAAGAGGTAGCCTTAATATGCGGTGACAATGAAACCAGCAGGAGCAAAGGGTAAAGCCAAAGGTCTTACTGACGAAATGAATATTTTTAATCTTTTTATAACAGATGAGATGATTGAACTGATTGTTTAATATACTAATGAAGAAATTGAGAGAAAATCATCGTCATATAATTCAGAACAGTCTTACATATCTTCAACAGATGTTACAGAAATAAAGTCCTTTATTGGCTTGCTATATTTGCTTGGTGCACTAAAAAATTCAGGCTTGACATTACTGGATGTGTTTTCTCCAGTTTTTGGTCCCAGTTTATTTCGTTGCATCATGAGCAAAAATCGTTTTGAGTTTTTGTTGAGAGTGCTCCGCTTCGATTCTAAGATCACGAGGGAACAACGAAGGAGAACAGATAAATTTGCTTCATTCAGCGAATTCTGGAGTTTTTTCGAGAGCAATTGCAGAAAAAATTACACTCCATCGGAGTATATAACCGTGGATGAGACTTTGTTAAGCTTTCGGGGAAGATGCCCATTTAAAATGTATAGACCAAGTAAACCAGATAAGAATGGACTCAAAATTATTTCTCTTTGTGATGCAAGAACATTCTATTTCTATGGATGAATTCCTTACGTTGGCAAAGAGAACAGACCACAAAGTGACCTGCTGTTACCAACTTAATATGTTCTTAAGCTGGTAGAACCCATCAAGAACTCAAACAGAAACATTACCACTGACAACTGGTTTTCGTCTTGTCAACTGTCTGAGGAACTTAAGAAGAATAATCTAACTTTAGTAGGCACCCTTCGAAAAAATAAGAGGGAGATTCCTAAATCCTTTATTGACACAAAAGAGATTCCTACTGAGTCATCACGATTTTTGTACAGTCCAGATAAAATGTTGATATCCTATGTACCTAAGAAAAATAAAAATGTAGTTCCGATCTCGTCAATGCATTCTACTGGAGACGTAAATCAAATTTCCAATAAACCTGATATAATAGAATTCTACAATATGACGAAGGGGGGAGTCGACGTCTTTGATCAGCTCTGTCATTCAAAGACCACCAAAAGAAAATCCAACCGATGGCCTATGAGGTACTTTTTTGGAGTTCTTGACGCTGCTGCTGTGAATGCTTTTGTAATTTACAAACTGAATGTAGATACACCTGTTTCGAGATCTCAATTTTTAAAAAACTTATCGCTCGCCTTATCGGTTACTCACATGAAGCGAAGAATTCAAAATTCGAGAATTCCAGTTGCCCTAAAGACGCAAATATCCATATTGCTGGATAAATATGTCCCTTTTGCTACAATTATAGCTGCTGACGCTCAACAAGGAAGCTCAAAAAGACCAGGATTATGTGCCTTCTGTGATCGGAGAAAGAGAAGGAGAGGAAATTACAGTTGTGGCCATTGCAATAAAAGTGTGTATGGTGAGCACAAACGAATTGTTTGCTCCCAGCATTATAATTAATTAATAAAAATTTTGTAATTTTTTATTTTGTTTAACCTTTTTTGTTGTTTTTTTGTTCCATTTTATAACTTGGAATATGACGAACTGTATTACTTTTGTTTAATCATTTATGTACTTCTAATGTATTTTATAAATTTTTTTTATATATCAAATAAACGTATTTTTCACTAAAATCTATTATGAGTTTGGTTATTTAGTTTATAATTGTCTGTTTTGTACATTAAAGTAAGTTTTTACTATTTAACTACTATTTATGCACATTTGCAATTAATTCATCAATATCTAACTTACGTCTAGATATGATGGTCACTTGAAACTACACGTTTGAATATACTGAGTTTAGATCAATATGACAGAAACTTTCTAACTGTTGTGCTTGAGAGCTGAAATATAATATAACCGCTTACAAAGATCCTAAACACATTAAGCAAATTAGCCTAATGATCATTTGGAATGCCGATTGTAATTTAATTACGTTTGATAAACAATTTAGAAATAGTTGGAAACCGTACATAAACAAATTAAAATGTTTCCCACAATTATTTATTTTTAGTACAAGTATTTGTACTAAAAATAATTTATTTTATAACTAAAATTTAGCAAAGTGTTAAACATTATGGAGAACACCAGTGCAGTTTACCGTGTCTTTTACTACAACGAAAGGGTTTTCTGAATTCCGTTAATCGTTTAGAGGTGTAAGATGGTTGAATGTATTGTAATTGATAGTTGTATTTAGTATATTTATTATAGTGTATTTTTATGTATGAGAGAGTAATAAAACAATAAATTATGTATGTAAATCCCTAAACTGTTGATACGGGTGACTCAATGAAAAACAGATATTTGTCAACAAGTTTACAGAAGTATATAGGAAAACAATTTTAAATTGAGTATGACCACCAGGTATAAAGGTTGGAGCAGAATAGAATACAATAGTTGTGAGGATTACTAATCCCTAAATAAGGTTGCCAGTGTCGGAGTGATGGAGGTTAACAGGTACTAATGAATTTGCAAGAAATGTAAGATGTTTATTTTATTGGTTATATATAACCAATAAAAGTTTAATAAGTACCTACCTATTTGCAAAATAAAGTTTAATTCTTTAGATAAAATAAAACGTTTTATTTTATCTGAAATGAGTGCTTTCCACGAAGTAAGGGTTTCAACAATCAAACATTTAATTCTTTAATTCCAGGAATCTACGACAGTAATTGACTAGATAATTACCTTCTAAACTTATTCCACAGAAAATGTGATAGTGGGTTTTTCCATTTTGTAGGAATGTCCAAGTGGCGTATTCAAAATTCTTAACAGTTCACTAAAAGTAAGTACTTCAGTTGCAAGGTGCAGTTTATTGTGTATACTAGTGTTATGGAAAATTTGGAAGTGCCGTGTAAACGCCGAAAAATTGGTCCTTTAACAGTTAATGAAAAAACATTAATATTTAATTGTTTTAAATCATTTACAGACAAACGTTTATGTGAAAGTGTTGATGAGACCGTTGAGTTAGTTAGCAGTACACTTGGTGTTGGGAAATCTACGATTTACAGAGTTATTAAAGAAGAGAAATGGTAGTTTTCAAATGCCACGTAATGCTCCAGGGAAACCAAAATTTCAAATAGAATATCATTTTAAAGAAGGACTTCGACGGAAAGTGCATGAATTCTTCTTTAGACAAGAATTTCCAACATTGGATAAAGTTCTTGTCTCAGTTCGAGATGATAAGGATTACCCAGAAATGAGTCGAAGTACGTTATTGAAACTTTTAAAAGACATAGGCTTCCGCTGGAAAAAGAATCCCAGAAAGTCTATTTTATTAGAAAGAAGCAATATTGTCATATGGAGAAGACATTTTCTAAGAACCATAAAGGAAATGAGAAACCAAAAAAGAAAAATATTTTATCTTGATGAAACATGGATCAACGAGGGTCATACACCAAATAAATTTTGGCAGGATGAAACTGTTACAAGTCAAAGGCACGCTTTTGTAAATAACTTATCTACTGGTTTAAACCCACCATCAGGAAAGGGACGCAGGCTGATAATAGTACACATTGGCAGTTCAGACGGTTTTGTTGAAGGTGGTTTATTAACTTTTGAATCAACTCGTACCGGTGACTACCATGAAGACATGAACGCTGATGTCTTTCAAGAATGGTTCGAACAAATGATAGATCTTCTTCCTAAGAACTGTGTAATAGTAATGGATAATGCAAGTTATCACTCCAGACTTATAGAAGGACTGCCCACAACCAAGTGGTTAAAAAAAGACTTGCGGAATTGGCTGAGTTCAAAAAATATTACGTACCATCCCGGATCTATAAGAAAGGAACTTTATTCGTTGTGTTCCCTTCATAAAGAAAAATTTAAAAAATACGAAATTGATGAAATTGCCAAAAATCGTGGAATGACAGTACTTAGATCCCCACCATATCATTGTGAATTAAACCCGATTGAACTGGTATGGGCACAGATAAAGAGTGAAGTTTCAAGAAAAAATACCACTTTTAAAATTCATGATGTTAAACAGTTGTTTTTGGAGGCCGTAAATAATGTAAAACATGAAAACTGGGAAAAGGCAGTAAATCACACTATTAAAGAAGAGGAAAAAATGTGGAAGCTGGACAATATTACTGAAAAAGTGATCGAGCCAGTTATTATAAATCTTGGTTCTGAAAGTTCATCTTCTGAATCTGATTTGGATTTGTAACAAGTAGCTGTAAGTTTTATATTAATATTTTTATTCATCTATTTAACATACCTTAGACGGTTTTAAAAACTCTTTTTCTCTTTTGTAATTTTTAAAAATTAAAAAAAATGTGAATTTTTTAAAACCCTTTTTAATGTAGGCCAGTCAGTTCTAATATAGTATGTGATAAAAGAGGTCACTTTTGTTTACATACACATAACACTTTATAACACTGAAATAATTCATTTATTTTTTACAATTATTCAAAGTAATTTTTCAATTAATCTTGAGCACGCCCATGGAGTGGTCGGAGGTACCAGTTAAAATTATGCTAATTACTCTCTCGTTCATAAAAATAAACTATAAGTGTAAAATCTGTAAAACCCGCTAATACCCGTTAATAGTTGATGCGGAAATTCTAAATAAAAAAAATTCGGTATTACTCTGATAATAAATTGTTGATTTTAGTTTCGACATTAGTAACAATATTTATATTTTGTGGAGTTTCATTGCTACAAAATATTGCCCCCTGTCTATGGTTTATATAAAACGTCCACGCAATTTTTTGATTCAAATTGGTTCAATATTGACTAAAACACGCTGAAAGCTTTATTATATTTAAATAAAGGGATATTGCAGATGAGAAGACCTCTTTTTTTAAATCATGGTCACCCTAGTATATATAATATGTATATTTGTTTTATCTGAATTCATTTTATTAAAATATAGGTTTAAAACATATTGAAATGCTCCCTCTCAAAACTTTAATTCATATATATTAATTATTACGTTGCAATAGGCATATTAATAACATAATTTTTATAGTTGAATGCATATATTTATTTATCTAATAGACAGAAAAGTTTGTTCGTAGCAATATTTTTCATAAACGAAATGTGCTTCCAAAGAGTTAACTGTAATAAAAATGTTTAAAATATTTTTATTACGTTGACGTAACAGTTCCAATATAATAACTCGATTGAGAATAATTAAAATAGTAATCGAGTTTTATTATAATATAATGTGCACATTGTTCTAAAAATAACCGTTTTAAACCATAAAAGCCTTCTTCGTCCGATAGAAGGGTGGTTAATTTTTCGTGTGTGTAATTTAAAGGATTTAGTTGCACAATGGGTTTTAACAACTTTATTCTAAAATCTAATTAAACACTAACGTCAAGAGTATGTGTCTCAAATTGAACACATAATTATTCGTCAAGACTAGGAACAACTTTCGAAATTTTGCCTATCTGCGCAGAGAGCAGACAAAGACAGTATTCGGGGAGAAAGAAATGGATGATCGCCGAGACTCTCGCCGGGACTCTCGTAGGATTCTCAAAAGTCGTTCCTAATTTTGACAAAATCGATAAGAGACCTTGTGTGCCTCACACAAAAGTTGAAAATCAACTGAGTCAAGTAATCATACATGCATCGTAATTAGATGACAATAACATCGACAAAATTATTGTCATAGTTTTTCTAGGCAAGATTATAGCTGCTGCTAGAAGTAATGGATGCAGGATTCGATGCAGAAATAATGGGTGTTATTTTTATGCTACTCCTCACAGTAGGTAATTTTTAGCTACCTTTAAAAGTCTTTTTATCTTAGTCTGCAACAAGAACTGAATCATCAGCATATCATTATTTACGTTCATTCCATTTGTGCCCCTTCCTTCTAAAAATTTGGAACCATACTTGTTGCGTAGCGCAACCTAAAATTATGGTCCAAATGACGAGCACCCTTTTTTTCAGAACAAACAACTACTTTTGGTTTTAAGTCGAGTTGTACTCGAGAATGCACGATAGATGTCGCTTATATGCTTTGCACAGAATTGCGAGATTATCACGTACACTTACACACACATTCCCTTCACAACTTTATTAGAAAAAACATCAGTCATTGTCACTGTCATATTTGTTATTAAAAAATAATTCGCTCATTTTTCACCACAGAATGTTTGTATCATAGTGCAAAATAAAGTTTTTCAATTCAAAGTGTAATCCGAGAATTGTGATCTCCAACAACACATTTTAATTATTTATTATCACTCGAATCAGATCGAAGGTACTGCCCTAACAGGTAGGAATCAACATTTCAGGAGGAGAAATAAAATCCTCCGGTGTTCTACAATACTTATATTCCATAAATGTCTAAATAAATTGTAAAAATTTAAACTCTATAATGCAAATGACCCTTTGAGGCTGATATAAAATTAATAAAAACTCTAGTACCTTTTTTCGATGGTGGAACGATTTTATCAAATACACAAAAATTTTTTAGGAATATCTGGAACTTTCGTAACGATACCTCCAATTAACACGGCTGAAAGTTTTGAAGTGCTGCAGAAGAGTGTATACACTTAAAATTTACTGAAAACTCAGATACGACTTAACGCTCGTTTGTGGTTCACAAGGGTCGAATTTGTCGACAGGAAAAGAAAATAATTTTTTTATCATTTCGCAGTATGCAGTAGGCTGAAGTGGTATTTTATTGTTAGGTATTGGGCGTAAAATGTGATCTGCGATTGCGGCATAATTTATCCAAAAAGTGTAACTTACACACACATTAAACGAATGTGTACCGACCACCAGTAATATATACTAGTCAAAAGTTTTTAAGTGAATATATATATATATATATATATATATATATATATATATATATATATATATATATATATATATTATTGTGATATTTAAAGTCTTGGTGCGCCAAGCAATAATTAGCTAATTAATTTTTTGATTAATTAAAATTATTTAAATGATATGATTATGACTCTATCACAATTTTTTATTCTTTTATCTCAGGGTTAAATTCGTGCTTCAATATCTATGCTATTACATGTGAAAGGTAAGGTCCAAAGAATACCGGAATAATAAAAAACACATATGATCTAACACTATATATTGAAATAAAAATAATGAAATAATTCACACTCAAAAGTTTTCAATAAACAAATCTCATATAATGATTCTCAAAATTTTGTTCTACGTACGTGAACAATCAAAATTAATGGTACAAACAATATTAATTGAAATCTCAAAATTCACAACTATTCTAACTCTCCTAATCAAAATATTTATATCCTTTCTAAATTAAGTGTAAAAATTGTGTTATCAATAAAAGAAAAAATTGCAGAAAACAAAAAATATCTCTCTCTGATGATGAGTGGTCCAAATCCTTGTTCCTTGTAGACTATATTATCTCCTCTCAACCGCTCCCTATGTAATCAGCAATCTTACAACAGATTGTTGCAAGTATATCGTCCTTAATGATCTCCTTCAAAAGCACAAATCATTCAAATTATGATAGCCTTTCTCCTCTCGATAAACTGAATCTCTCGTTGGCCCGAGTGAAAAATGACTCTTGGAATATCTTCTCTTTACGATAAACTGAATCTCTCGCTGGCCTGAACAGTGACTCTTGGAATATAAGTAGAAAAATATGACTTACAATATTTTGCTGCTTCAGCTTCTGTCAGATACACTAACTCAAAAACACAAAAACTCACTAACATTCAATACTACTGCTTGCTACTTCTCGGGAACCGCCAGAGAAACATCACTGTTCGTCTTACAGACTTGGAAAACCAACTGATTATCTTTTTTCTCTCCTAAATCTAGCTACACTTTCATTCCTACATACCTATCCCACCTTTTTCAATCTCCTCCAATCAAAACTCGTCACAATTCCCCCATTTTTTCATTTCGATAACAAACAAATTTTTACCTATAATTATAAAATTTCCTAAAACTTATTTACAAATAATATTTTTCTATAATTCTTAAAAACTAACAAAAACCTCTTTCTAAAATCTCTTCTATTGTCTTTAATCACTGCATTAATGTATTTGGAAAACCCGGTTCAATTGTCTTTGGATTTCACTTAAAATTATGCGGGTCACTTAAGTATAACAAAGAAATAATTTATGCATAGCTTACATTTTGTTTAATACAGGTAATCCAAGAATTTAAAAACTTTCCTTCTTCGAAATGTTTGTTGGTTATTATCCTACTTATCTGAATTATTTTAATGTTTTTGAACTTTGAAATATTTTAATCAACCCAATATTTTTCTCGATTTTACATATCATAACAATATATATATATATATATATATATATATATATATATATATATATATATATATATATATATATATATATATATATATATATATATTGATATGATTGGTGTTTATAGAAAATAATTTATAAGTTACACTACTAGATAATATTAGATATAAAAAGTATTTAGTTATTTTAATAAGTTATATACTAGAGAATTTTATAAAAATATATTTATGTGAGGGCATTTTTAAGAAATTAGCATATAATAATTGTAAAAAGTTGTATTTTAATAATTATAATATTGTAGATATATTTAAGTGAGCCATGTGCATAGGCAACCAACTATACAATGAAGTGACGTTTTAGGTAATAATTGGGAATATAAAGTGGGGTTATAATAATATGTTGTTTAAAATGTGTATTTTATTAAATTAGAGTGTTAGTTACTAATTTAAGTGTATATTCTGATCTGAAAAGCCTAAATGTCAACAAAATTATCAATAGAAAATTAAGGAATTCTCCAGAATGCAGAATTTGACCTTTGTTTACGGTGGAACATTCTGGAATAATGGTTATGTCTGTGGATCGAACATATACTTTTTTCGAGAACATCCATATAGAAGAAATAGAACAAAATCGAATAGGATTTCTTACCAGATGATTCTGGAACATGGAAAAAGGTATAAATACTCGGTGATTTGGATTTAAGATGTCCAGTTTTAGTATGAAAGTTAGTTAGAGTCAGTCAATCAGTTACATTTCAGTAAGTTCAAGATAGTCAGAAGGTCCAATTGTTCAATATAGTGAGTTAAATGAAGATTAAGAAACAGTATAAAGAAAATATTATTGAAGATTAAAAATTATGTTATGTATAAATGGTGATTGGATAATGCAAGAAGTATTAATTGAAAATTAAATTTATATAATATATTTGGTGATTGGATATTGGTATACTGAAAAGAAGAATAAATATAAATATATAATATATTTGGTGATTGGATATTGGTATATTGAAAAGAAAATATAAATGCTGTTTGCTGGTTTACTTGGTGGTTTATAAATGCTGGTGAAGAAAAATATCTTAAATTGGTGGAAGCTGATAATTGGAAAAAGTAATTTCACAAAAACAAGGATAACCGAAGCTGAGAAGAAGACATTGAGTGGTGATTATAATCTATATAGTGGAAAACAGTTCATTTAGGCATTCAGTGACAGAAAGGTACAAAATTTTGTTAATATAATTTAGTTAGTGTCATAACAATTTCAATTTTGAAGATAGTTTGTTTAAATTTTACATTGTCTATAGAATTTAATTAGTTTCATAAGAATTTCAATTTAAAGATAGTTTATTTTAAATTTACATTGGCTAGGTTAGATATATATGTGTGTTTCATAATAGATATAATAAAGATAATTTAAAAAAGTACTTACAAACTAATTCTTTGAGAACCGCGATAAAAACCCTATATATATATATATATATATATATATATATATATATATATATATATATATATATATATATATATATATATATATATATATATATATATTAGTAAAAAACACTCATTGCTCATCATTCACAAACAATACATCATAACAATATATATATATATATATATATATATATATATATATATATATATATATATATATATATATATATATATATATATATATATATATATGTATATATATATATATATACTGACATTATTTAGAATTCGGCACTTGTCTCGTACAAAGTTCATACTGATATCATATCAGGTTATTATTATCCCAAATTTACCCATAAGGATCACACTCCCTCAAAGGAGAAAATTGTTATCGAGCCCTAGGTGACTCGATACGTTGGAGTAATTTCCAAAAAATTTCGTATGTATCTGGACGTCGAGAGTAGCACAGCTTTCTGCATAGTCTTATACAGGTGTTCACAGGTCCAGATTTAGCCATACGGCTCACACTCCCTCTAAGGGGAACATTCACTCATCCCAGATACTTACGGTATTAAAATGATTGAGCTCTGGTGGGACTGTTTCCGTAATGTGGAGCCCTAGGTGACTTGGTATGCTGGAGTATCTCCCAAAAATTTTCGTACACATCTGGACGTCGTGAGGAGTACAGCTTTCTGTATGGCCGTATAAAGATGTTCATTTAGACCCAGCTGTTTTATCTTCTCTAGGAGGTTTTTGGGAATAACATCAGTAGCAGATAGAATAATAGGTACTGTCTGGGTACTTTCCATGCTCCATTGTCTCCTAATTTGTATTTCTAGATCTTTGTACTTGGCGATCTTTTCGTTGTATTTAACATGCAAATTATTGGTGTCAGGTATCGCCACATCAATAAGTGTTCTCAGGTTATTATTACTATTATTATTATCAGTACTATGTGGTCTGTACCTTTCAAATTAATTGGACCTCTTAATGCTACAATTGTAACCATCCAAGTTATTCAAAATATTTTCTGTGTATATGTTCGACTGGCGAGAGCAGACAATCCTGACGAACCTCTCTCTTTATTTCTATATCATCGGTTCTCTTTCCATCTATTTCTACTGCAGCTCTTTGACCGTAATAGACAATGGAATTAATGTTGATATTTTTTGTACTATATAGTAACACAAACATAATTTTCTACTGCAGCTCTTTGACCGTAATAGAGATTGGAATTAATGTTGATATTTTTTGTACTATATAGTAACACAAACATATTTGTTTCTTAAATCAAGGTAAAAGGTGTTGGACGATCGGCTGTCGATTTGGCTTGGCAAACGGTGTTTGCTTAAATCTCCAACCGACCTGACGCTCGTGCCCGTACCTAACGGTGCACGGCATCAATGCTTAGGAATCGCGGTTGTTCCGTCTAGGGTACCTGTGCAAAAAATTGATGTTGGTGATGATAGTGGAAGAGTACTTTTCTTAGTCAAATGAGATCGTTTTTTCTACAATTAGGCCCAATAATTCGGTACAGTAGAGTCCTGTGACTGTTTTGCTTTTCCTCAGATAGTAGATGTAGATCACACCTTGTGAATCCTAGAAAACATTAGCCATCACCTTTCCGACTAAATGGACTGTCTTCACTTTCTTCGAAAGATGCAGAAACTCCTTCCGATTTGAGATGTGGTCTTTTGAAATGCGTACTGTCTCAGCTATCTCGCGCACCTTTATTCTGCGTTCCGCCAATTCGCAATCGTAAATTTGTGTTAAGTTATCCTTCATGATAACCGTTTTCGGGGCATCATGGTTTATCAAAACCAGACTTGCGACCAGGTTGATAGTCGTTAAACCAATTTTTGACGGTCCCAATAAAAGGATAAGAGTCATTGTATACAGCGTCTTAATACTCTTTGAATTAGCTGTGGTATTTCCCTTCCAAAAAAGAAGAATATTGCACTTTTTCCATTTTCTAAAATCCGACTGAATTTTTGACATTAGTCGTCTAACGACAATGTACTACTGTAAAAGAAAATATCATTAATTTATTCAAGACTAAATTACAAAACACGTATAGTCCAATTGTCCATTTATAACTAAATTAATTTATTTGTGTGAAGCATAAATATGCTCGTAACAAAGTTCTACTTTACACTTGTTGCAAAAGTTACTATGTTCACCCTAGTCAGGCATCTACTTTAACTATTTACAACACATTTTGTTGTTCTGGCATGTTTGATGTCATTAAACAAACCATTTCCGATAAAATTAATCAAATATATCAACCAATAGCGTGATATGTGGTAGCTTGACATTGATCACATCTTCAAATGGACTTTTATTGGCATACTCTGGGTAAGCACCTTGTTCTGCATGTGAAACAGAAACTTTTCTCTAGAGTGAATTCATAATTGAGTGACACTCCCAGAATACATCAAAGCCGTGCTAAACATATTTCTCAGGGATAGGTTTTTTTAGTTGAAATATTTTGGTTAAAAATTTTTAGACAATGCTTATTACTGAAATTTATTTTTATTGTAAATACAGCATTTAGTATCTAAATTTAGTATTTTTTAATCAAGAATTTGAACCTATGTATTCCTTATAAATCTCCTTCTAAATCTGTTTCCGGTCAGATTTAGCAATATTTGCGATGTTGACTGCCAGCCATCTCTACTACTCTACTCTTTTAGGGGGTCTGCCTTTTGGTCTTTTACCTTCTGGCTTTCCATCTCTTACTATTCGGTCAAGTCTCTCTCTTCCCATTCTGTTAGTATTTTGGTTCCATTCTCGTCTTCTTTGGCGTCCCCATCTGACGATATCATGTACTTTACGTACGTAATGTGTCTTGTGGAAAAAGATGAAGAAAAACTAAGAATAATTGAAAGAGAAATAATAAGAAGGATACATGGCTTAGTAAAATTGGAACAAGGAGAATATAGAAGACAGGTAAACCATAAAATAATAAATATAACCGAAGGGGAAGACATAGTAAAATGTATTAAAGCACAAATACTAAGATACTTTGAACACATACAAAGAAGAGAAGAAGACGCACTGGAAAGGAGGATAACGAACTGGAAACCAGACAATATTTGGTAAACAGACCAAAAGGAAGACCAAAAATACGATGGAAAGACCAACTACTAGAAGATATACCAAAGATGGAAATTGTAAACTGGAGAGGAAAGATTCAGGACCGAAAAGAGTGGAATAGAGTGGAATAAAATAATTAAAGCCATATATTATGGCAGGTATTGGAGCACAAATTAATCAAACTTTTCACGTCTAAATCGGAGTCGATAGAACCACTGAAAGTGGGGAGATTATGGAGACATTACTTGGACTTTTAGGTTTGAATAGGAATCAGCTCGAACGGCTAACGAGGTAGTGATACCGAAATAACCGTAATATCGTTTTATTGATTCAGATTCAGACGTAAAAAGTTTGACTTATTTCTGCTCCAATGCCATAATATATGGCTTTAATTTCATCAAAGCAATAGCAAGCTTTTGTTGAAAGCTACTTTTCTTTTTTCTTCTTTTTTGTATATGCTTAGGGTTTCTTGAACTGATATGATCGATGTAAACTATCTAATCCATATAAATCAAATCTGTGTTTTGACTAAATGAAGAAAATGATAGGGGCAAATATTTATTAAAGAAAGTGTATTATTACATTTGAACATCGCCTTAAGAGTAAAACATTGCTAATTGCCTTCGAGATCGAGGCCAAGTAAGTCACCAGTCAGGAATGGAAAACATAACAGCTAAACAACTTTTGGTTATTTTTTTGTCACATTAATAAATTTCTTTTCATCATCATCCAGCCTCCATTTATCAGGTCGACTGTTGGACATAGGGCTCCCTTAAACTCCTCCATTCTTTACGACTTTGTGCTTTTTGTTGCCAATTTTTGGTGATACGCCTGATATTTTTAGCCTAACGTTAAGGTAGTCTTCCTCTACTACGTTTGTAGTAGAGGAATACGTATATTTCTCCACCAGTTCTACAACTTTGTCTGGAATAGTTAAATGGTTTATTAGGGACCATATTTTTCATACGTCTAACACAGACAGAAGACTATAACAACATAGACTCAGCTTGGAAGTATATCAAATTAGCTCTGACAAGCGTATGAGATGAAATACTAGGATACAAAAAGAGAACAACAAAAAAATGGTTCGATGATGAATGCCTGAACTCAATAACAGCAAGAAATATTGCTAGAAAGAACATGCTACAAAACCCCTCGCACAACAACTATGAAATGTATAGACAAAGAAGAACAGAGACAAGAAAACTAATCAAAAGGAAGAAAAGGGAGTATCAGGAACAAATAATCAGAGATATAGAAGAAAAAAGAAAGAACAAATAAGCGAGACAGTTCTTCAAAGGAGTTTCAGATATCAAGATCGGGTACCAAGCAAGAACAAGAAACTTCCTTTAAAACGACAGCGGGCAGCTTATCACTGATGACAAGGAAATCCTAAAAACCTGGAAGGAATACTTCTACCAACTAATGAACGACCAATCTAGAAGAAATACATTAAACATAGAGGTACATACAGCTGAAATAGAAGACCAATTCCCGACATACGAAGAAGTAATACAGGAAATTAAAAAACTTAAAAATAATAAGACACCAGGTAGCTATGGTATACCCGCAGAGTGCTTAAAACATGGAGGAGAAGCGTTGTACAGTTCTATATACAAGCTAATTCAAGACATTTGGCGAAAGAAACAATGCCAGATGAATGGAAAGAAGGGGTTATTGTACCAATACACAAAAAAGGAAACAAAATGCCATGTACTAACTACCGGGGAATAACACTCCTAAATACCACCTACAAAAACCTTGCAAACATCCTGCTAGAAAGAACCAAAACATACACAGAAGGAATCGTTGGAGATTATCAATGCGGATTTAGACCGGGTCGCTCTACCATTGACCAGATATTCACAATAAAGCAGATAATGGAAAAATGCTAGGAATTTGATCGTGAGCTTCATCAGATGTTCATAGATTTTAAACAAGCATTTGATAGAGTATGCAGAGCCAGACTGTGGACAACGATGCAGGAACTTGGCTTTCCAAAAAAACTAGTCAGGTTGATATGGATGTGTATGGAACGGTTTCGATGTAAGGTGAGAGTTGGACAACAATACTCGGAGACATTTGAAATAAACAATGGACTAAAACAGGGAGATGCACTATCACCACAACTCTTCAACTTAGCTCTGGAACACATAATCAGAAGTGCAAGGATCGAAAAATGAATACAGTATTTCATCGAGAAGGACCAAACTTACTACTGGCATTTGCAGACGATATCGATCTAATAGAAAACACACGATTAAGGATGAAGGAGAATTTCGTGAGGTTGGAGAAGGAAGCAGAGAAGATGGGGCTCCAAATCAACGAAAACAGGACGAAATATATGTATATGAGCCGCAATAACCAAAGCAGAGACAGAATCGGGCAGAACATCACCATCGATGACTTTAACTTTGAGAACTGAAGACTGAAGACAATAATGGATCACAAGAAATAAACGACAGGATCCAGGCCGGCAACAGATGTCTTTTTGCCCTCCAAAACCTTATAAAATCGAAACAACTAACAAGACGTACGAAGATACAGGTCTATAAAACAATCATACGACCCGTTGTGATGTATGGAAGCGAAACGTGGATAACAAAGGCAAACGAAGAGAGACTATGTGTTTGGGAAAGAAAAATCCTAAGGAAGATCTTTGGCCCTGTGCTGGATGAAGCATCAGGACAATATAAGAACTAACAAAGAGCTCGAAGAACTTTACCCAGACACCAACATCATAAAAGAAATAAAGTCCAGAAGACTCCAATGGTCAGGACACCTCAGAAGACATTCTGACGAACGAACAGTAAGACTGGTGTGGGAGGAAGTCCCAACTGGAAGGAGACCACGCGGACGCCTTCGTCTCCGGTGGCGAGATCGAGCAGGAGACCTAAGCACTATGGGCGTGGAGAATTGGATGGAGGTTGCTCAAGACAGAAAACAGAGGAGGCATGCTGTCGAGTCGGCTAAAACCCACGAAAGGTTGTAACACCACGGAGTAAGTAAGTAAGTATATTTTTCATAAACTTAGTTTTGGTCAAGTTCATTCTGAGGCCCACCTCAGATGGAGATGGTTAAGTTTTTCGCCTTCTATTGTTACTCCTCTGTGGTCTCAATTGACCATCTTAAAGGCATACTCTAATGCCGTTATGAATAATAATGAATAATTATGAATAATAACAGTCATAGCGGCATTTTTGTAAATATTGTAAATAAGTTCATTATTAATTATAAATTTCTTTTACGATGCCGATATTTTATAAAGAATAAATTTTGTCGTACAACATTCATGTTATAATTTTACTCTTTACAAACCATTTTTCATACATATATAAACAATCCAGCCTATATCATCAAAAATTTCTATTCTCTAGAAATACCTCCTGGCCCAACAAGGACTTTCGTAAAATAAGATACCCTTATAACCACGTTAACAATTAGACCCTCTGCATTAATTTAATAATGATCAGAATGGTTACCTATTTTAGCGTAGAATTAATCATAAGGATCGATACTTTTCCGTTTGTTTTAAGCAAAGGATAAAGACGCAAATTACCCTAAAGGTTAAGTTTATTAATTTATAACCATATTGACGGTTTCGTTTGCATATTCAATATTGGGACACTCTATAACCACAGAAAATTTTTACAATATTATACCATAGTTCGGAAATCTAGAGGGATCTAAAGTAATCTGAAAATAACCTTTTTTTAACCAAATTTCGTTTGAAAATACCAAATAAAATCTATAAATCAATATCGTCCAGATATATCAGAATACATTTTGTGAAATACAAAACGAATAGATTTTATAGTGTACAGTTTGAACCACAAAATAAGGATATATATATATATATATATATATATATATATATATATATATATATATATATATTGATACGATTAGGGTTTATAGAAAATAATTTATAAGTTATATACTACATAATATTAGATATTTGGTTGTTTTAAATAAGTTATATACTAGAGAATTTTATAAAAATATATTTATGTGAGGGCATTTTAAGAAATTAGCATATAATAATTGTAAAAAGTTGTATTTTAATGTTGTAAATATATTTAAGTGAGCCATGTGCATAGGCAACTAACTATACAGTGAGTGATAGACAGATATACTTACTCTCCAAGTGACATTTTAGGAAATAATTGGGAATATAAAGTGGGGTTATAATAATATATTGTTTGAAATGTGTATTTTATTAAATTAGAGTGTTAGTTACTAATTTGAATGTTTATTCTGATCTGAAAAGCCTAAATGTCAACAAAATTATCAATGGAACATTAACGAATTCTCCAGAGTGCAGAGTGTGACCATTGTTTACGGTCGAACATTCTGGAATAATGATTATGTCGGTGGATGGAACAGATATTTTTTTCGAGAACATCTATATAGAAGTAATAGAACAAATTGGAACATGATCTCTTACCAGATGATTCTAGAATATCCAAAAAGATATAAATACCCGTGATTTGGATTCAAGATGGCAGTTTTTAGTCAGAAGTCAGGCCAGTTTATTATGAAAGTTAGTAGACACATTTAGTTAGTGAAGTAAATTGTTCAGAATTTTCAAGAAGTCAGTCAGAAAAGTTTAGTAAGAAATATGAAAGTTAGTTGGAGTCAGTGAATCAGTTACAAATAGTCAAATTGTTTAATATAGTGAGTTAAATGAAGATTAAAAATTATGCATATATTTAATGCACATTTATAATTATACACAAATAATTATTGAAGATTATAAAAGTATATTAGAAGAATATTGGATGGACATTGGAAGGAATTAAAATTATATTATGATTGGAGATTAGTATAAATCAACTTATAATAATTGGATATTGGTATATTGAAAAGAAGAATAAATATAAATGCTGTTTGCTGGTTTGCTTGGTGGTTCATAAATGCTGGTGAAGAAAAATATATCTTAAATTGGTAGAAGCTGATAATTGGAAAAAGTAATTTCACAAAAACAAGGATAACCGAAGTACGAAGACATTCAGTGGTGATTAGAATCTATATAGTGGAAAACAGTTCATTTAGGCATTCAGTGAAAGAAAGGTACAAAATTTTGTTAATATAATTTAGTTAGTGTCATAATAGTTTCAATTTTGAAGATAGTTTGTTTAAATTTTACATTGTCTATAGAATTTAATTAGTTTTATAAGAATATCAATTTAAAGATAGTTTATTTTAAATTTACATTGACTAGGTTAGATATATATATATATATATATATATATATATATATATATATATATGTGTGTTTCATAATAGTTATAATAAAGATAATTTAAAAAAGTACTTACAAACTAATTCTTTGAGAACCGCGATAAAAACCCTATATATTATATTATTAAAAATACTCATTGCTCATCATTCAAACAAACAACACATCATAACAATATATATATATATATATATATATATATATATATATATATATATATATATATATATATATATATATATATATATCCTTATTTCTCCCTAGCCCCCAGACACTACTACAGTCATCACAAATTAATGCATTCCTGTACTAGTACAGTGAAAAATTTAAAAAATTTATTTAAAAATTCCTTTTTAAAAGGTATATATTAAAACATACTATAGGGCTACATCACAGAACATATACATAACTTTTACGGTATACCCGAACGAATATATACCTGTGTCACTGACACAGATACCTGTGTCACTGACACAGGTACAATTGTATTACATTACATTACAAGAATATACAGTGACATTATAATCGATAAAGAAATATATTGAATATGGGTACAATTATTAAATATCAAATTCTATACCCGGTTCACAATTTGTTGATAGCTCACTACAAGTTTAACCCTAATTAGAAAACTGAAATACAGAGAGGATAAGTAATACGATATAATAGTAAAAACCAACCTAAAATTGACGGTTTAAGACGTTTTCGACTAACCCACCTTATATCTGAAGGAATACAATACCTTATAATCCTATTACGGGGGTATTTTGAATGGTTAGATATAAACGACCAGTGTCGTATAGTATATGATTGAAACATTTATTTGAACTAAATAAATATATTTTTTAAATTGTACTTATGTAAATTGTATTTTTTAATAAAACTTATTTATTTTATTCAAAAATAAAAAGTTTCTTGCCATTTGTAAAAGATACATTTATTTAATTAAGGAAAAAGGCGCCAAATGTCGCCTGGCAAAATTTCCAATGTGTTTTAAATGTATCCATTATTTTTGAATCCGGAGAAAACTAATGAATATTTTTCAAAAATTTAAACGCAGAATGAAAGATTACATTATTACTTAGGGCAGAAAGTCTCTGAAAACTTCTACAGTGTTTATTTTAATATGTTATGTAACAGGGGTGAAAATAAAAGAGAAAATATAGTATAATTTTTAATTGAAAATATTGCATGCAAAAGAAACTTTTTATTTATTCTAAAAAATATTTCATTCTGCTTTTAAATTTTTCAAAAATGCTTTTTAGTTTTCTCAGGATTTGAAAAAAAAATTGGATACATTTAAAACACATTGAACATTTTGACAGGCGACATTTTGCGCCTTTCCCCTTTAATACCTTACGATTACAACTACTATTACTTACCTTATATAATTACGATTAGAAAACTATTCAAATTCAAAATAAATAGGATCAACTTCGGAATCCGAGTCGTCTTGAGGGTTAATAATTAGGTTAATAATCTCTACGGTCGCATCAATTATGTTATCAAGATCCCACATTTTTTGTTCTTCTTCTATTACATGTCTTACCGCATCTTTCCAGTTTTGTTTTGTAATATGTTATAAAGACTTGTATAACAATTCACGTACAACTTGTATTTTATATGACGTATTTTTTCTAGCCACATAACTTTTCATTTGTGCTCAAATGAGTTCAATTGGATTTATTTCGCAGTGGTAGAGTGGAAGTCTAAAGACTGTGATGTTTCGCCTTTTCGCCATTTTGTCAACTACGTATTTCTTGAACTTAGATTTGTGTTGCCGGGCAATTTTTAAAAGTTCTGCTTTTACCATTCCATCTTCGTAAGGCAGATACTTATTCCGCAGCCAGTCAAGAATATCCTGTTTCTTCCACGCATTCGTTAGAAGTCTTTCTACTAGTCGTAAATGATAAGGTGCATTATCTAATACTATAATTGAATTTGGTGGTATGTGTTCAATCATTTGCTCAAAATACTCTTCGAAAACATCAGCTGTCATCTCCTCGTGATAGTCTTTTGTGCTTTTGGAATGAAATTCCAACAAACCATGCTTAACAAATCCTTTTTCACTGCCAATGTGAGAAATTATTAATCTACTGCCTTTACCAGAAGGTGGGGAGATACCAGTAGACCAACCTTCCATAAAGGCTTGCCTGGAGCTTAATATATTTTTATCTGACCAAATTTTTTTTAGAGTATGACCTGAGTTTACCCACGTTTCATCCTGGTAGAAGATGGGCCTTTCTTCAGCCCGGAATTTTCGTATGAATCTTAGATAATTTCTTCTCCAACATCATTTTCTCCTCCCGGTAAATCAAAAGTGATTTTCGGTCTGATTTCTCCCACCGGAAATTAAATTCTTTTAAAACTTGCCACAATTTAGTTCGTCCGATATGAAGCAAATCCGGGTCCATCTCTAACTTCTTGTAAAATTTTGTTTAGGTTTGGTATTTCTTTTTTGAAAAAAAATCCATGAATTTTCCTTCGAATACCATTTTTGGCAAATTCATCAATTTCAATAGGCTTTTTCCCTCTCTTTAAGTGTTCGTTTGTGTTTGGGTTAGCTATACCGTGTTTTTTTCTTTCTGATAGGAACCTATATAAAGTTGACTCTCCTACGCCAGTCATGTTGGCACAACTTTCGACTATGTTGCGAACAGTGTTTGTGGGATTCTGAGAAACCAGAGCATCGTGAACATTCAGGACAATAGTCTTCTCTCTTGGTGAATGGACAGACTTACTGACTGTACGCAACAGTACCGGTGTAAAACTTGATGATGAAGCCATCACAAACAATCCAACAAAACGAGCACGAGCGAAAGGTACGTATATGTTCGTAGGTATATGGAATAAAAAATCACTCACGCACTGCATATAATTCGCAAAAGAAATATTCGAGACGCTAATTACTGCCGTAGACGCGGAAACACCGACGAGCCGTAAATTACATGCGATCAAAAACGTACTAAACAAAAAAATTGTTTTCGTTCGTAATAACTTCACCCTTTCAAGTTAAGTTTCGAATATAATTATATTATTAAAAATCTGGGGAATTCCATCTTAATTATTTTGCAACGAATAGTACCTTCGGATATGAATTCCAGGTTTTCTAGTAAAGTGATTAAACGCGAAGATTAGTATTGAAATATCCAAAGAGATAAGGTATTCTTATTTACAAAATTGTTAATGGTTAAATTCTGATTTTTATTAATATAATATAATAACCAACATTAGTCGTGAAAGTTTTAATTGTTTTTTTGCTAAATATATTAGTATTAAAATATTATTAATATTATATATAACAGTATTAAAACATTATATTATTATTTAATGTTTAAACACCTTAGGAACGCCTATGATTTACGACCGTTTTATGAGTTTGAGGCATATTTCGTGCTCTCAACAATTTGTGAACGAAGAATAAACTACGTTTCTCGAATATTTTGTAGGTTTCGACTCCAAAAATTCTTTTTTCTATTGTTTTTGGAATAGGGACAGTCTACGAGAATATGTTTAATAGATATAATACTATCACAGTGTGTACATGTAGGTGGATCTTGGGAAGTCATTAAATGTTTTTGAGTTAGTCTTGTATGGCCAATTCTAAGTCGGCGAATTAAGATTTTGTTTTTTCGTGTCATGGAAGGCAACTCAAGCTTTTTAACGGTGAGATGATATCACGAAGCTTGGAATGGATTTTATTACAGTGATCTTGCCAAGACATTTGGATGTGATATTTTTAAAATACGACTGTAAATCTGTATGTAATTGTATGTTCAGTCACCGTTAGAAAATTTGGCTTATTTTGCAAAGATGTCGGCTAGTTCGTTACCAGGGATTCCTACGTGAGACGGAATCCAGATTATGGTTATGGATACTCCCAGTGAGACTAAACTATCGAAAGAGTTTTGAATAGCTTGAACCAAAGGATGTGCCGTGTACATAATTTTGAGAGAGATAGACGCTAAAGATTCTGTACATATTGCTACTTTTTATATTCTGGTCATAGTAAGTTTGTAGGTTGGAGAAGAGAGAATAATTCAGCAGTATGTATGCAGCAGAAGAGCGGGGGATTACAAGATTTGATTAAATCTGTGTTTAAAATTACAGCACATCCAACAGCTATAGGACTCCATCGTTTCGTGGTCTTCCTACTGATCGTCTTCCTATTGGGGAACCGTCTCTTGCCATCTTTACTACTCTATTTGTTGTCATTCGGCTTATATGATCGTTCCATTCTACTCTTCTATTTCTTACCTAGTTCTTGATGTTCTCTGTCGCATAGTGTCTTACCATCAATTTTTTCAACTTGTTTTCATCTCTGCTGTTTATAACATCAGAGATGAAAATACAGAGATTTTCTATAATATTACAAACGAATATAAATACTACAAACTGAAATTTTATTTGAACACCAAACGTTAACGGCGATAGCTTCTAGGTTTGTGCAAATGGGAAGATTATATATCAAATTGTAAAGTATGTTTATATAATATTAGGTATCTGACTGTCTGTGCATGTCCCCCCGCTAGTAACCCTTAGTGGTTGATGCGGGTATACAGGGTGAGTCATGAGGAACTTTACATACTTCTACCATATGTAGAGTCCCTCAGGGAGCATATCATGTGGCCACTAAAAAATGTCAACTCCTCTTCTTTATTAATTAACAGGGTGATTTGTGTAATTGACCATTTATTTCATTTTACTGTAGTGTTTATACGGCTCATTTGATTTTTTTAATTTTTGCATGATACAGTACACTACTATCAAGCATTCGACTGGTATTAGCTAAACTAAAAAATTCCAGGACTGGCTTTGGAAAAATTAATTTAGGGATTCGTATTAAATATTACACACTGTATATATTCTTTTTAAAATGCAATAAGTGGTTTTCAAACTACATAAATAGCCAATGAAAACGACATATGCGACAATGTTGTCGCACTTTTATTAAATTTTTAGTGAACGATCAAATCTTACCAAAAATAGAACAACCATAATGAAATATCAAATTATAAGGTAATTAATTTAAACAAATAATGTTATAAATTTCAAAAATTTTAATTGAAATGATAAACTGAGTCACTGCACAACAAAAAACAGTAACTACTAACAATAACGAAGAACAATTTAAAAAAAACTAAAAATATGTACATAGTTATGATAAACCCATAAATTAGAACTGGAAAAGATACAATAATGGTAACAAAATAAAAATAATTCAAAATAGATTTTCGAAATCGAACTCTGCAGCGTGTACACATTTTTGTTGCCGAATTGTTAATTGACGTATTGAATTACGGATACTCTGGGGATCGTTTCTAATAGTATTACAACAATGTATAATTCTATCAATTAATTGTTGTCGGTTATTAATATTCACTGCGTAAACTAGTTGCTTCAATCGTCCCCAAATATGGTAATCAACGGGATTGAAATCAGGGGATCTTGAAGGCCACGAAATAGGACCTGCACGTCCTATCCACCTGTTGCCATAAACATTATTAAGATGTTGTCTCACTGCTAGTAAAAAGTGTGGGGGTGCCCCATCATGCTGAAAATACATCCCTCGGATAGCAACGTTCGCGTTGGCAAGCAAATTCGGCAAAATATTTTGTAGAAAGTTCAAATAGACCTGCCCTGTTAAAGGACCATCAAAAAAGTGAGGACCTACTAATTGGTTATTTATGACACCAATCCACACGTTAACCGAAAACCTTAACTGAGAACGACGTTCTCGAATAGCATGGGGATTTTCTTCTGCCCACACATGTGAATTTCGTGAATTATTTATCCCGTCTCTGGTAAATTGGAATTCATCTGTAAATAGTGTCCTGTATAGCGTTGGTCAATTATTGTTAATCCATCTACAAAATTCCAACCTATCGATCTCATCTCCAGCATGTAGTCGCTGAACCATTTGAATGTGATATGGGTATAGATTATTTTTTTGTAAGACTCTACTTACTTTTGATTGAGTAGCATTGAGTTCTCGACTTACTTGTCTAGTGCTTATTGTAGGGTTCATAGTAACGGCGTCCATAATGTCATCTTCCTGCGCTTCATCTACATGTCGCTCTGTTGTTCCACTAGGAAAAGTGCCATTTTCTCGCAAATAATTAAAAACTGACCCAAATGTTGGATGACTGGGAGTTCGACGATTAGGAAATCTCCTGCGATATTATCTACTAGCAGCCCTACCATTCCCATTACAGAATCCATAAACAAATATTATGTCTGCATATTCTGTGGTCGAAAACTGATGTGGCATTTTGAACGAAAGTAACAAAAGCTCTACCAAAACTAACACAATGTACTTAGCGTAGATATGACAGAAGAAATATGTATTCTTGTACACATAAATAACAATTGATAATGACAATAATGACAATGGGTATAAAATATCAAGAAACGTCAAACGGTCAACGCCAACCTTCATTTTAAACTTTTTTAGATTTATTTTTATTTAGTACAGTTGATGCAATGTATTATTATTTGACATAAAATTTTAATCATTTACAATCAACAAAAACTAACACATACAAGAGGTTTGACTTTTTAATCAATTTAATTTATTATTTATCGAAAATAATGCCCCAATACGATCTATGATTAAAAATTTAAAATTGAAAAACAATTGATTCTATCGTAGAGATAATACAAAGTGACAGTAAAGATGTTAATTTTCTACGTATTAGATTATGTTGTAGGAACTCATTTTAATTAAAATGTTTGAAATTTATAACATTTGTTTAAATTAATACCTTATAATTTGATACTTCAAACGGAGCAGAGACCCTAACTTTAACGAAAGCTACTGCCGAAAAACTGAGGGTAACACAAAGGCGAATGGAGAGATCAATGCTGGGTCTGACCTTGAAAGATCGCGTGAGAAATGAAGAGATACGCCGACGAACTGGCGTTGACGATATCATACTGCGAATCAATAAACAAAAGTGGAGGTGGGCTGGACATGTTGCTAGAATGGAAGACGGAAGATGGACGAAGAGATTATTGGAGTGGAGACCAAGAGCCGACAAGCGAAGTCGAGGCAGACCACCCACCCGATGGACCGACGACCTAAGGAGAATAGAAACAAACTGGATTGCAGCAGCTAGAGATAGAGAGAACTGGAGACGTTTGGAGGAGGCCTATATCCAACAATGGATGTGAAAACGGGGCTGGATGATGATGATGAATTTGATACTTTATTATGGTTGTTCTATTTTTGGTAAGATTTGATCGTTCACTAAAAATTTAATAAAAGTGCGACAACATTGTCGCATATGTCGTTTTCATTGGCTATTTATGTAGTTTGAAAATCACTTATTGCATTTTAAAAAAAATTTATACAGGGTGTAATATTTAATACGAATCCCTAAATTAATTTTTCCAAAGCCAGTCCTAGAATTTTTTAGTTTAGCTAATACCAGTCGAATGCTTGATAGTAGTATACTGTATCATGCAAAAATTAAAAAAATCAAATGAGCCGTATAAACACTACAGTAAAATGAAATAAATGGTCAATTACACAAATCACCCTGTTAATTAATAAAGAAGAGGAGTTGACATTTTTTAGTGGCCACATGATATGCTCCCTGAGGGACTCTACATATGGTAGAAGTATGTAAAGTTCCTCATGACTCACCCTGAATTTGTGTAAATAAAAAAATGCACTTGGAAGAATAAATGGGGCATAAAAATTAAGGAAAGGAAATCTGCTCACATCGATTTCACTTACAAAACAATAAATAATCACCCAGTTGGAATAAACAATAAAATTGTCCCGTACAAGAAAACAGTTAAATACTTTGGGCTATATTTTAATAGCAAATTAAAGTGACAAGAAGATATCATAAAGAACTGAAAAACTAAAACTAAAATACAAGAATTATATTGGTTATTAGGTAGAAGTTTACAGCTTACAATCAAGAACAAGTTATTAGTTTACAAACAAATGCTCAAACAAGTATGGTCCTATGGTTAACAGTTATGGGGCTGTACTAGTGAGAGTAACTTGTGAGAGTGCTTGCCTTTAAAGAGTCCAAATCCGAATAACTACTCCATAACAATACAGACAGAAAGGGGAATAATTATTAGAACAATTTTGAATACCTAGGAGAGTAAAGTAGCAGATTAGGTTAGGTCTGCTTGCCATTATGCTAAATTCACTACTGAATTTAGTACTAAAAATAAAATGCTAGTTAATGATAGGATTATGTGCATTGTTCCTCTAATAAATTTATAAAAACTTTTCGTATCGCTGTATTTCTATTGTACTATAATTTTCAAGAACTAGAACTAAGACACCCGGTATATAGAAGACGAATCAGGAATAAATTATGTCCAAAAACAATCTCTCCGGCTCAAAAAGTAAAGTCAAGGAAACGGAAATTATGTAGGACTGCCATGAGACATGAATATCCTTATCAAAGCTACACACATGCACGAAAAGGACAAGTTGCGTTTTCACGTCGTGGGATTTAATATGAAATGTGAGAAAAATGTCAAAAACGGTACATGTGAGTAAATTGAATGACATGTCATAATTTGTTTGGTATATTATTTCGAGATTTGGTCTGTGGCTGTTTAAGTTGACAGAAGGAAAGCGGACAGACGGAATATACTCGGTCATGTACGACTCACGTCTATTCTTCATTCTATATGCATAGAAATTTAATAGTGTTTCGAAGCAGCCCTAACTTTGTACGATGCGGGTTGAAACCGAAATGTCCTGCGTCTGCCTCTTATCCATATCATTTCGGATGCAAATAAATCGTAAAATTAATTATACCCATGGCTACTATACAAACAACTATTATGCCTTATTTCAAAACAACAAAGAAATTTTTAAAAGCTTAATTTACATCCAAAAAAGTCTACTAAAACTCTCACTAGCACTCAACAAATAGCAATATGTTTTTAAAAAGAGGAGCATTATTTATAGGTAATAAAAAAGAGTCAGATGCTGTTGCTATTTTTTATGCATATTTGACCTAGTGAGATATTTTTAATAATAATTATTTTTTAGTAGTAAAGTCGGATATTTTTTTGGCTACGAGGTGGCCTAGCCACTCTCACTGCACTTTCTTTAAGCTTTAAACTACATTTTTTTAAATTTACCTAAATCTGAAAAAACATCCTTATTCATTTCTACAAATTTTTCTTTAGAATGTTATCAATTTTATTAATTAAATCAAGCAGTATGGTAGAACATAAACCCAAGATAGATGTTGATCTTTCCTTTACAACAACAAAATCTAATAAATGATCAATATTTTTATATTTACAGACAAGTTTTATTATACCCAAAGGAATGATCTTAAAACTACCATGTCTCAAGTATGACCTTAGTTTCTTTTAATTCATTAATTTTGCAAACTTTTTCTACAAAAACCTTGGGTAAAATGTTAACCTGTGCCCCTGTATCTATTTTAAAAGATATATCAACGTTATTAATTTTTAAATTTTCCTTCCAGTCTTTATTATTGTTATTCTTAATATCATTAACAGTGATTGGTGCACTCATGTAATCGTCTACTTCATTATTTTCACTTTCTTCCACTTGTACCTCTCTTACTAACATACCATGATAACACACTTTATCAAAATGCCCATATTTACCACACTTTTTACACTTTTTTTCATATGCTGGACACCTCCTTGGTCCATGGACACTCCCACAGTTTTTGCAGTTAAATTCACCTCTAGAAGAACTTGCACCCCTGACTGTTTGGACTGAATTGTGCCCCTGCTTGACTTTACTTCCAATTGATTAAATTTGTATCTTCTCTAAGCTGTTCTGAACTTCTTTTATTTGAGCTTGGGATACTTCATGCATTTTACATATTTCAATAGCTGTAAGTCAGATCTAAATTAATTGTTTTTAACATGCTTTGTTGTGCTTTCTTACTATTGGTGCCTAATACTATTCTATCTCTTACCATTGAAAATGCTTCAACTCCAAACTCACAATTTCTTACTTTATTTTTTAAATCTGTTAAAAAGTAGTCAAAAGGCTCTCCTTCTTGAATGCGCTTATAAAACAAATATCTTTCATAAACCACGTTTTTTCTAGGGGTGACATAAGAATCAAATGCTTCCAATACATCTGCTAGCTTTCCTTGTTGAACCTCTGTTAATTCCAAACTGTTATAAATCTCAATGCCTTCTTCTCCAATTAAATTGAGTAAAATTGCTACCTGAATAGATCTAGTTATCAGTATTAATGCAATCAAGATGGAATTTAATTCAGAATTATAGAACAATGTCTAAAGCTTTTTATTACTTCTAAAATATATTTTTAACAACACCTATTTTAGCTTTAATGAGAAATTTTACCGCCGAATAGGTCCACGCATAGGTCCTTTCTCTTTGCCGCTTTCTGTTCCTTCTTCACAAATTCAAAACACCTTAAACATCCAATACTTTTAATAAGCATATACAATTTATTATAGAGATTGAAAGTGAGTACTTGATATCATCTCTAGATTCTTCTTCTTAAAGTTCCATCTCCTATCGGAGGTTGGATATCATAACGGCTATGGTCACTTTGTTAGCTGCTGCTCTGAAAAGTTGTAGTGAACTACAGTTAAACCATTCTCTAAGGTTTTTTAGCCAGGAGATGCGTCTTCTTCCTATGCTTCTTCTTCCTTGGATCCTTCCTTGCATAATCATTCTCAGCAGCTCATATTTTTCTCCTCTGGTTATGTGACCCAAATATTCTAGTTTTCTTCTTTTTATGCTGTTCATAATTTCTAACTCCTTATTTAGACGTCGTAGTACCTCAGCATTGGTAATCCTTTGAACCCACTGAATTTTTAATATTCTTCTGTAACACCACATTTCGAACGCTTCTATTTTCCTTATGTGTTGTTTCTTCAATGTCCAAGCTTCCATTCCGTATAGTAAGATAGAAAATATGTAACATCTTAGAGCCCTCAATCTGAGATGCAACTGAAGGTCTCTGTTGGTAAGCATTGTCTTCATTTTCACAAATGCTTGCCTTGCAGTTTCAATTCGGACTTTGATTTCTCTGCTTTGGTCATTTTTGTCATCAACCCAGGTTCCCAGATATTTATATGTCTCTACTTTTTCTATTTGGGTTTGCTCTATCATTAATCTTTCATTTCCATGTTGCGTTTTTGAGACAATCATGAATTTAGTTTTTCTCTTATTTATTTTTAGTCCGTATCTAATGCAATAATCGTTAATTCTATTTACCAATTCTTGTGGCGATTTCAGGGTGTCTGCCATTATAACGGTGTCATCAGCGAATCTTATGTTATTTACTATTCTTCCGTTTACAGAGATTCCATCACCCAGATCCGCTATCGCTTCCTGGAATATGGCTTCACTGTACACGTTAAACAGTAATGGTGACAGAACACAGCCCTGTCTTACTCCTCTCTTTATATCTATATTTTCGGACTTTTGTTCTTCTATCTTTATATTGGCCTTTTGATTCCAATACAGATTGATAATGATTCGTAAGTCTCGTCTGTCTATATCTTTGTTTCTCAGTATTTCTATTAGTTTTTCATGTCGGACCCTGTCGAATGCCTTCTCGAAGTCGATGAAACAGGAATAAATATCTAGGTTCATATCTAAGCATCTTTGAGAGATGACATTAAAAGCAAACAATGCCTCTCTCGTTCCCAGTCCCTTGCGGAAACCAAACTGAGTATCATCCATATCATCTTCTAGTTTTCTATATAATCTTCCATGAATCACCTTTAGAAATATTTTGAGGGTATGGCTTATTAGTGATATTGTCCTATAGTCTGAACAATCTTTGGCATATACTGTTTTTGGTATTGCTACAAAGGTGGACACCAACCATTCCTGTGGGATTTTTCCAGTTTTATATACTTCATTAAATAGGTCCAGAAGTACAGGTAGAGTTTCATCGTCTAGACATTTCAGTAGTTCCGCAGGTATTTCGTCTGGACCTACAGTTTTTCCGTTTTTTGCGTTTCGTATTGCTTGTTCGATTTCCTCTATTATGATCTCTGGCCCCGTTTCGCTGTCGATTTCTTCCGGTTCTTGCCGATTATCCTCAAACAGATCTGTTATGTATATCTTCCATTTTTTTAATTTCTCTTTAATTTCTATAATGATTTTTCCATTTGCGTCTTTCAGAAGGGCATCTTTCTTTTTTCTCAGTGTATTTGTCATTTCCTTTATTTTCTTATGCATGTTAAAGCTATCGTACTGTTTAGCATATGCCTCTATTTCACTGCATTGATTAGCAAGCCAGGTGGATTTGGCCTCTTTTATTTTCTTTCCTATCAATCTCTGTAGTTCCTTGTATTTTGCTTTACTCCTGCCTTTATGTTTCCTTCTTTCCTCCATTAGATCTAAGATTTCTGAAGTCATCCATCTCTGTTTTTTCCTTATTTTTGTCTGCAGTAGCTTTTCTCCTGCCTTTATTAAAGTTTCCTGTACCATGTTCCATTTGTCATTAACATCTGTTGTTTTTATCACGTCTTGTTTGATTTTCTTTAAGTTATCATTTATTTCTTGTTTTAAGCTCTGACGTATAGGTTCTTCTTTTATCTTTGAGACATCAAACCGTGGTATATTTGTTTGTTTTTGGATCTTTTTCAATTTTATCTGCATTACGCCTACTAATGGATTATGGTCTGAATTTATGTCAGCTCCGGGGTATGTTCTCAGAGACTTTATAGCGTTTTTATGTCTAGATTTTATTAAAATGTAATCTATCTAGTTTCGAACAATGTTGTCTTCTGAATCCGCAGGTGATTTCCAAGTATAAAGTCTTCTTTTAGGTAATTTAAAATTTGTATTCATTATTACCATCTCCTCGCTTTGGCAGAATTCGACAAGTCTGTCCCCTCTTTCATTTCTTTCTCCCAAGCCAAATTCCCCCACGCATCCGTCCACTTTTCCTTTTCCAACCTTGGCATTGAAATCTCCCATCACCAACAATATATCATCTTTTTTTTGTGGATCTTATGATTTCGTTCAATTGCATGTAGAACCTCTCTATCTCGGTCTCATCTTTGTCGGCAGTTGGTGCATATATTTGTACAATGTTTATCTTTTTAGAGAATGTCTGCAATTGAATCATCATCAATCTCTCTGAGTAGGGAGTAAAACCAACTACTGATTTATTTGTCGCTTTGTCTACAAGAATGGCAACTCCATATCGATGTCTTGGATCATTGTTACCAACGTAATACATCATGCCGTTGTTTGTGGCTAGTTTTCCTGAATCGGGCCATTGAACATCGCTGATACCGAATATATTTATCTTAAGGCGATCCATTTCAGCTATTAGGTTGTCCAGCTTACCTGGTTGATATAAACTCTTCACGTTCCATGTGGCCATCTCTAGATACAAAATTTAATAAGAACTGAACAAAACAAAATAGTGATAGATTGGTTTCAAAAACCAACACAATCTGGAAGATATTTACCTACTTGCAAGTGAAACATTGTGGAATGTTCTAAAAGTTTTAGTGAACGTGGAAAACCCGTATTGACGAATATAAAAGTTGCCTTGTTCTGATTGTCAGAGTTGTTATGTCGGTCAAACTTCACAATGGCTCAAACAGAGAATAACACAACACGAAAGTGACTGTACAAAAAAGAAAAATACGTGTGCGGCAGTTGATCATCATTTAAAAACTGGGCACCATTTTAACTACTCAAATGTCAGGGTTTTAAGTCAAGAAATTAGTTACAAAAAGGATTGTTTCTGGAAATTAGCCACATTAATAAAGAAGAAGGGTCAAAAAATTACAAAGCATAGCAATATCTACAATATTCACTGCAGTGAAGCAATATCTACTGTAATATTCTAAATAATTTAAATTAATTTTACTGTATAAACATTCTATATATTTTTAACATGTATAAAACTGACTACTTCTATTGTTTGTTAAACATCTACTTGTGTTTTTTATATATTGTCTCCCAGTACTGTTTTGAACATAAAATGTTTAAAATACTCTAAATTCTGTAAGTTTAATAATTTATAACATCGTAGCACCGGGTGCAGCTAACAAACAGTTTGCGAAATATAGAGACGTACAGATAAAGAGGAGTTTTATTTAAAATTATGCAACTGACCGCATACCTGCTAATTCACTACAAAATTATTTGTTTACGTTTCGGTCGATAATCCATTTATTAAATCACATTAAAGAAGTTAAAACAAATCATATAGACAGTACAATAAAAAGATTTTTATCACAAATCGTCTCGTAAGATCCAAAAAATGTTAATATTTGATGATTGCAGATTTTAAACGGGTCGTTTATTTCGTAAGGCGATTATACGCCACATAGCCAGTTCCCGTATATATTTTCTGTCGTCGGCAAGTATTATTGCCACAAATAAAGTCTCTGGATGAGCAAAAAACGATTTCTTTCTTTCTATCTATAATTTGCTTGAGATGATCTCTACGGTATCGGCTAAGATATATGGAACGCTACAAATGCTTTCGAGTTTATTTTATTTTTGGATTACATTTGATATAAAACCACATGGCAGCATATACTTGTATAATAAATTCGATTTCTTTCAAATTTGTTGATGCAATATTTAAACTTGGGGAAATCTCGACACTCTAATTGTAGAAATAAAAAACAAAAAATATTATTGATCTTTGCTTAGTTCTTTTATATCAATATCTTGATGTAGTTGTGGAAAATCACAGAATGCAAGTGCCTAGAAAATTGGTGTTAAATCAGACAAAGAACACTACGCTTGCGTCCTCGACTGACGTTGATTCCTTCACAAAAAACTAAAAATCCTAAACATATATGAACAATATTCAGTTAGAACGCAATTAAGCAATATAAAGTATCTTTCAACAAAATAAAAAAACATAATAACGCAACTAACATCATTGAATACAAAAAACAGAGAGCATTTGCTATATATACAACAAAAACTGCTCGAAAAACCAACTGGAGGAAATTTGTCTCAAATATAAAATAGTTCAACACCTTTATCTACAGTCTGGCGCAATATTCGTAAAATATCAGGAAAAAACATATTTTACCAAGTACCTTTTATTACTCATAAAACTAATGTAATAACAAAACCCAATGAAATAGCCAACGCTTTTGCTACATATTTCAAAACAAACTCCAGCAATAGCAACTATTCTGAAGAGTTTATACAACACAAAATCAACACAGAAAAACAACAGTTTAATTGTACAGATAAAGATAATTATAACAGTTCTATCAATATCCCTTTAACCTTAGATGAACTTAACTTTGCCCTTAATACTATTAAAAACTCTACTCCTGGACCTGGTAATACACCTTAAATATACTTGGAAAAAATGCCAGACAACGCTAAATGTGTTCTTCTAAAAATATTCAATAGGATAGTGTTAAATAATGTCTTTCCAACTTCCTGGAGCAACTCAAAAATTATACCTATTCTTATTAAACCTTACAATGCACGAACTGAAATTTCCTCATATAGACCCATCTCAATCACCAAATGTAATGTGCAAAGTCACGGAAAAAATATTTAACAAAATATTGCTATGGATGTTAGAAGAAAATCACCTCCTGGTAAACAAGCAGAGTGGATTTCGACAAAACCGAACTACTACTGATAACCTCAGAGTCTGAAATTCTGGAATCTTTTGCGAACAAACAGGAAAATATTGCATTGTTCATAGATATTACCAAAGCATTTGATACGGCATGGCGTTATGATATTATTAGAACACTTCATCCTGGAATTTTAGAGGTAATATCATTAATCACATTTCAAATTTTTTTAAACAACGGAATTTTTAAGTAAGGGTTAACCACTGTATATCTTCAATGAGACATCAAGCAAATGGCACTCCTCAAGGGTCTGTAATAAGAGCAACGCTATTTTTAATTGCCATGAATAATATTATACCATCAAAATCTAACTTGGTTCCTAGCAGATTATATGCAGATGATCTGGTGTTAATATCTTCAGGGACAAACATATATTCTCAGTTCAGCGTCACTTACAAACACAGGGTTTCAGTTTTCACTCAGCAAATCAAAGTGCTTGTTATTTAAATAGGAACGTGATTCAATTAAACCACAGCTAAAATTATATTAAACGAATAACTGGACGCTATATATTGTCGTCATATTTTTAGCTGACTTCATTGACAGCTCGCACCTGCAGAAGTTTAGGTAGGCATTTTTTCGACCTTATAAATGTGGTTTATGCATATTTCTAGTTTGTCTCCTTCTGGTTTATGAGCCTTATTATTATTATTATAATGTACATAGACTTTCAACCCTCTATATGAATGTTCTAACGCTTTTTTATGCAGCAATGATGAATATTTTATATATACACCTTATAAAAATTATTAGCCATTATATATTTTTACTGACGGCTCTAAAATTCAAAATAAAACGGGTTGTGCAATATATCACTGGAATTCTGATTACAAAGAATCATGTCGATTGCCCAATGAAGCTTCAATATATACTGCCGAACTATCAGCTTTATTTCTTGCATTAAAATATATAGCCTCTATTGGTATGAATAATTATATCATTCTGACTGATTGTAGAAGCATTATGGACAAACTCACTTCTATCAAAACCACAAAAAACCTAAACCATATTGAGATACAAATAAAGAAGTTACATTATGATATTATTTCCGCAGGTAGCTCGATTATTATTTGTTGGGTAAAAAGACACTCTGGAATATTAGGAAATGAAGAAGTCGACAAATTAGCTAAATCTGCAGCTTTAACCAAACATAATATAAACAACATACTTCTTCCAGTAGCAGACATAGATAATATCAGTAGAAACAACTGCAAACAAAGATGGCAACGTTTATACAACCAAAGTACAACTGGAATAAACTTTAGAGCTTGCCAACCACTAATATCCAATGAGAGATGGTTCAAATATGAGACAAATAGGTTATTTATAAAAACAATAAACAGAATAAGATCAAACAACGCACTCACTCCTGCATACAAACACAGCATAGGTATTACTGATAACCCATATTGCTCCTGTGGTAAAGTGGGAGATCTGCAGCACTTTATATTGGAGTGTGGACAGTACAAACAAAGTATCAAAATGATGTATGAAAAACTAATTGGGCTAAATTGTTCATTGCTTGTCAATTTAAATACAATTATTTTTTCAAATAATAAGCAGATATTAAAATGTATCTACGAATACATAACATCCTGTAAATTTAAATTATAAGTAGTTTTAGGTATTCAAATCAAAAATTGTAAATAAGTCAAAAATTGAATGTGTATACCAACATATTACTTCCTGTAAATTTATATTATAAATAGGCTTAGGTAATAAAAACAAAAATTGTAATTACCACAAATAGTCTGGCTAATTGGCTATGCCAAAGCCATTATACAATAAAAAATAATAATAATAAGGAGAATATGGAATAATAAGTATCTTATATGAAAACAAAACCTCCTTATCCTTTATAAAAAATTTATTCTGTTGCTCATTTTAGCAGTTAATTCATTTAAAAAGTTAACTTCAAACAGTAGTTTCTTTCGCATTGTCGCCCATGCTTTCCACTTTTGCGTTCTCGTTCTGCATTTGTATTGTGGGGAACACCGTTTATTAACACAAACACATAATTGTATAATTGCATGAATTATTAACAGAGTAATGCATCGTACCACAGTTGAATAACTTTAAGAACATTCCCCTTTCATTTCGTATTTAATCTGAGAGAAGAACATTTCGAACGAATCCGGGAAAATGGAACTTTCCGAATTTAAATGAAATTCATTGGTAGAGATGTTTTCCCTCTACATTAATTATTAGACTTTAAAGCTTATATATATATATATATACAGGGTGAGTCATGAGGAACTTTACATACTTCTACCATATGTAGAGTTCCTCAGGGAGCATATCATGTGGCCACTAAAAAATGTCAACTCCTCTTCTTTATTAATTAACAGGGTGATTTGTGTAATTGACCATTTATTTCATTTTAGTGTAGTGTTTATACGGCTCATTTGATTTTTTTAATTTTTGCATGATACAGTACACTACTATCAAGCATTAGACTGGTATAAGCTAAACTAAAAAATTCCAGGACTGGCTTTGAAAAAAATTAATTTAGGGATTCGTATTAAATATTACACCCTGTATATATTTTTTTTAAAATGCAATAAGTGATTTTCAAACTACATAAATAGCCAATGAAAACGACATATGCGACAATGTTGTCGCACTTTTATTAAATTTTTAGTGAACGATCAAATCTTACCAAAAATAGAACAACCATAATGAAGTATCAAATTATAAGGTAATTAATTTAAACAAATGTTAAAAATTTCAAGCATTTTAATTAAAATGATAAACTGAGTCACTGCACAACAAAAAACAGTAACTACTAACAATAACGAAGAACAATTTAAAAAAAAAACTAAAAATATGTACATAGTTATGATAAACCCATAAATTAGAACTGGAAAAGATACAATAACGGTAACAAAATAAAAATAATTCAAAATAGATTTTCGAAATGGAACCCTGCAGCCTGTACACATTTTTGTTGCCGAATTGTTAATTGACGTATTGAATTACGGATACTCTGGGGATCGTTTCTAATAGTATTACAACAATGTATAATTTTGTCAATTAATTGTTGTCGGTTATTAATATTCACTGCGTAAAATAGTTGCTTCAATCGTCCCCAAATATGGTAATCAACGGGATTAAAATCAGGGGATCTTGAAGGCCACGAAATAGGACCTTCACGTCCTATCCACCTGTTGCCATAAACATTATTGAGATGTTGTCTCACTGCCAGTAAAAAGTGTGGGGGTGCCCCATCATGCTGAAAATACATCCCTCGGATAGCAACGTTCGCGTTGGCAAGCAAATTCGGCAAAATATTTTGTAGAAAGTTCAAATAGACCTGCCCTGTTAAAGGACCATCAAAAAAGTGAGGACCTATTAATTGGTTATTTATGACACCAATCCACACGTTAACCGAAAACCTTAACTGAGAACGACGTTCTCGAATAGCATGGGGATTTTCTTCTGCCCACACATGTGAATTTCGTGAATTATTTATCCCGTCTCTGGTAAATTAGGCTTCATCTGTAAATAGTGTCCTGTATAGCGTTGGTCGATTATTGTTAATCCATCTACAAAATTCCAACCTATCGATCTCATCTCCAGCATGTAGTCGCTGAACCATTTGAATGTGATATAGGTATAGATTATTTTTTTGTAAGACTCTACTTACTTTTGATTGAGTAACATTGAGTTCTCGACTTACTTGTCTAGTGCTTATTGTAGGGTGCATAGTAACGGCGTCGATAATGTCATCTTCCTGCGCTTCATCTACATGTCGCTCTGTTGTTCCACTAGGAAAAGTGCCATTTTCTCGCAAATAATTAAAAACTGACCCAAATGTTGGATGACTGGGAGTTCGACGATTAGAAAATCTCCTGCGATATTCTCTACTAGCAGCCCTACCATTCCCATTACAGAATCCATAAACAAATATTATGTCTGCATATTCTGTGATCGAAAACTGATGTGGCATTTTAAACGAAAGTAACAAAAGCTCTACCAAAACTAACACTTAACTACTTAACGTAGATATGACAGAAGAAATATGTATTCTTGTACACATAAATAACAATTGATAATGACCATAATGACAATGGGTATAAAATATCAAGAAACGTCAAACGGTCAACGCCAACCTTCATTTTAAACTTTTTTAGATTTATTTTTATTTAGTACAGTTGATGCAATGTATTATTATTTGACATAAAATTTTAATCATTTACAATCAACAAAAACTAACACATACAAGAGGTTTGACTTTTTAATCAATTTAATTTATTATTTATCGAAAATAATGTCCCAATACGATCTATGAGTAAAAATTTAAAATTGAAAAACAATTGATTCTATCGTAGAGATAATACAAAGTGACAGTAAAGATGTTAATTTTCTACGTATTAGATTATGTTGTAGGAACTCATTTTAATTAAAATGTTTGAAATTTATAACATTTGTTTAAATTAATACCTTATAATTTGATACTTCATTATGGTTGTTCTATTTTTGGTAAGATTTGATCGTTCACTAAAAATTTAATAAAAGTGCGACAACATTGTCGCATATGTCGTTTTCATTGGCTATTTATGTAGTTTGAAAATCACTTATTGCATTTTAAAAAAAATTTATACAGGGTGTAATATTTAATACGAATCCCTAAATTAATTTTTCCAAAGCCAGTCCTGGAATTTTTTAGTTTAGCTAATACCAGTCGAATGCTTGATAGTAGTGTACTGTATCATGCAAAAATTAAAAAAATCAAATGAGCCGTATAAACACTACAGTCAAATGAAATAAATGGTCAATTACACAAATCACCCTGTTAATTAATAAAGAAGAGGAGTTGACATTTTTTAGTGGCCACATGATATGCTCCCTGAGGGACTCTACATATGGTAGAAGTATGTAAAGTTCCTCATGACTCACCCTGTATATATATATAGATATATATATATATATATATATATATATATATATATATATATATATATATATATATATATATATATATATATATGTATATATTTGCGGAAGCATTAGAAGACACGGAATTAGGCATTAAGGTGAACGGCATACCAATTAGCAACCTACGCTATGCGGACGACACAGTGATTATAACTGATAATTTGGAAGATCAGCAGTTATTACTTGATAGGGTGAATAGCATAGGTAAAAAATATGGCCTCAAAATCAACATTTTGAAAACGAAATATATGGTCATTAGCAGAAACCCTCCAGAAAACCCGATAATATACATAGGTGACGATCCTATAAAACGCGTGAAAACTTTTAAATACCTTGGCACCACAATCAATGACCAATCGGATCCACAACAAGAGATAAAAACCCGAATACAAATGGCAAGACAAGCTTTTGTGAAATTCAGACCGCTCCTATGTAATCAAAACCTAAATTTCGAAATACGCTACAGAATGGTCAAGTGCTACATATGGTCCATCTTGCTTTATGGCATGAAAATGTGGACTTTGAAAAAAACATCTATCAACAAACTTGAAGCATTTGAAATGTGGTCATTGAGAAGAATGATGCGCATACCTTGGGTGGATAGAGTTCGAAACGATGACGTCCTTAAGAGAGCCGGCGTGGAAAGAGAACTCTTTGAATTAATTAAAAAACGCAAGATTGGTTACCTTGGGCACATATTGAGAGAAGTAAAATATGAAATACCACAGTTAATCCTACAAGGGAAGATCGAAGGTAGGAGAGGAGCCGGCCGCAAACAATTATCCTGGTTAAGGAATATTAAAGAATGGACAGGAATACACAATACAGGCGAGCTGTGTCACGCCGCCAAGAACAGAATTCTAGTAATGAGATAGTCGCCTACGCACTTTGGTGTATGGCATGTTAAGAAGAAGATGTAGTTCGCAAGCATACTTGTGGGAGGGCTATATACACATATATATTGATATATGTTCGGATAAATTTCCGCGGTCAGGTAAATGAAAATTACTTGTAATTAAAAGTTCTCGGGAGGAACCGCGTTAATACTCATTCTTAATTTCACACTCGACGTTTCGGCCCCCTTTTGGAGCTATTATCAAGAGCGATATGGTTCCGTTCGAGTTCGGAACGGTCGCTGACGTAGCAGTATCTTGTTCTCAAGAAATACGAGAACCGTCAAACGGCACTGAGGTCTTAGTCTGCCTAATCCTCAGTGTTGAGTGACGACTGGTCTTACCATGTGTAGCTGCTCTTAATTTAAACTCTCAGGATGCGCGGAAACAGTCTGAGCAGGATCGGTTGGTGCAGCAGATCGCTGAAGCAGCGTTCGCCCTGTTGCCGGCAGTCTTTTAGCGTCATCGCGCGTGTTTAAGCTGTTAGGGCGTTTTTCAATTTCGATGGCTTCACGAATAATTTTCGATTTTAAGGAGCCGATAGGGCTATGGTTTTTTACTTTTTCGAAATCGTTTTTGTGACCTGTCTGAATATGATGTTTGAATGGGGCTGAAGTAGCATCGGAATGTTTTACATATATAGAATGTTCGTGAATATGATTATGGATTCGTCGGTTTGTCTGTCCTAAGATGGTTTTAATATTTAGAGGTTTGACAGTTCTACTGATCTTGTCAGTGACACCTTTGATTTTGATTGATCAGGCGGCAAGGTTTCTTTTTTGGATGGAATGGGGTTTAGATATTTTTGAATGCTCCTATTGATTTGAGTTTTGTGGTAGCCATTTGATGGCTGTGGCTATGATGTGACAGGATTAAGATAACGGTTTGTATGGGTGTAATTTATGTCATGATATTTTAGGATGCGTCTGTACAGCTATACCTCAGAAGCTTCGATCTTCCTATAAATATGTCACCACTCCATACAAAAGAACCGAAAACTTAAACAAATTTTTTGACAGTTTTGAAAATGCTATCCTTTTTTCGGCACATAATTTTCATATGTGATCCCAGTCTTCGCTACTAATTATTTAAAAATAAGTAGAAGGTAATTGTTCACATATATCTCTCCAGTTTAGTTTATGTTTAAGGAATATATTGTGTCTTTTTGTAATTCAATGATATTCCAATAGTCTTGGTAACTTCGGGACTGTCTGTAAAATCAGGACTGTACCATCAGAGTGTCCACTGTTAGGAATTTTTTCCACTATACTTTTACACAAAGTAACGACCATATCTGATGAAATAACTTCACCAGAGGTGGAAGCCTTTAATTGACGAAAAATGCCCGAGAAACGGAAATCACTAATTTAATTAGTAAAAATTAATTTGAAGTTGAAATCATATGAAAGGTACAGTACAAATAGATACACCACGACAACAATAATCGGTAGAAAAGAATGATCAGACGAAGACACAGGAACTAGTAAACCGTCTATAAAATTTATATTTTAGTCCAAATATATTTTAATTATTTACTTTAGTAAAAATTATGATCACTCAGCAAGAGATGCTGCTATGAGACATTAGGAAAGTTCATATAACAATTAGTTCTCAGAACTATGTATTAACTGGTTACTATCAAAGTTGGTTATAAATTAATTTACCCGACGTATCAATAATTAACGGGATTCATACCTCAAAGGACGAAGTTCGACCGTAGCAATTGATTGAATAACTTCATTTAATATTTGGAGGTGTTATAGAATAAGTTTGGCAACTTCGAAAGTTTCGTGCATCGAAGATTATGCAACCAATCTGCACTTGACAAATTACTGGGAAGCTTCTGTTTAATGCTGGATATAATTGACCAGCGGGAGGTTTGCAAATATTAATAAAACTGTTACATTGTTTTTGGGGTTTATAGGTCGTGTTGTGGAATTGTTTCTCTTGTGGTTTTGTATGGCCAGCTTGCAGTTTTCTTTTTTTATTGTCAAATCTCTGCTACAAAGAAACTAATTAAAAAGTTAATTTTTAAAAAGTTTTTAGAAGCGTGTGTCGTAGTATTGTTGTTCTTCTTTGTCTATTTTTTTGGGTGAGTAGTAGGGAATTTTCTCCACCACTACTCTGGCATAATCCAGTCGATACTATACCTACTCTAGACCATTCTCTTTATCCTGTTATTTTTTTTACCGTAAAAAATTGTGAGTCTTTTCTTTTGTATTTTTACCAAGTATTTTTGTCCAACTACCAATTGCTTTGTTACAAATGCAAACAAAATCGCCGTATTACCTCACAATGTTCATCAGAAACCTCTCCCCTAATTAATTCTGATATACTAAATCCTTTTCCAACTTCTAATCCACCTCACAATATCACTTCGCAGATTCCCTCAACAGACGGCCACGATAGTAATTCACCAACTTTTCCTCTTCGGTGGTTAGCATTTGGTTTATCAAACTCTTGAACGAACGGCATGGTACCATCTGGTATATTTTAAATAAAAGACCCTCCTTCCACACTGTGTCGTAGGCGCACGTTAAGTCTATGAAAGCTGCTACTGTTTTAAGTTTCTTCTGGAATCCGTTCTCAATTAATGTTTTTAAGGAGCGGACTTGATCGCCACAGCTTCTTCCCGGCATGAATCCAGCTTGTTCTTGAGGAATATTTGGCTTTCCATGGTAAAATAATCTCGTTTGGATTATCCTTTCAAATATCTTATAGCAGACGCTTAAAAGAGCGATTGGTCTGTAGCTTTCAGATAGAGCAGGGTCTTTCCCAGGTTTAGATATTGCGATGATCTTACTTTTTTTGAAGGATTTTGGAAACTTCTGCTTAGTGAATATTTGATTGTAAAAGAGTTGTAAGAAGCCACTTACTGGTATTTGGACCAATGTGTTTTGTAAATTCAGGATAAATGTTGTCAACTCCTGCGGCTTTGCGGCATTTAATTAATTTTAGAGCTTCTGCAAGTTCTTTTGGCTCGATAGGCTTCGTTATTGGTAGGCTTTGTTGTTGAGCAATTTTGGCTTCTTTCAACTGAAATCTAACTTCTCTTTTATGATTTTTTTCTATTGGTAGTTTTGAAAGGTGTTGGCTATGCGTTTGCCTATGTCTTCCGGTTTTGGGGCTGTAGAGTTTGCTGTAGCGTTGTTTGTGCCAGAGTCTAGTTTTCTTAGAAAGTTTCATGCGGTGCGGCTACTGTGTGTGAAATTGAGATTTTCTAAAGTTTCCCTCCACCTTGTGGTTCTCGCGGAATTTAGGGTCTCTAAGAGTTGTTCACCAACTTCAGGATCTCCAGATTTCTCCTACTGATCAAGTAGTTCTTTACATTCGTCGTTCCAGCATGGGAATGTGCTTTTTAGCACAGCTAATCATTAGTGATGCAAATCTTTCATAATTTTGGACCTCTGGTTTGATATGTCTTATATCACTTTCAAGTTGGAATTTAAACTCTTCCCACCTTGCCTTCCGGAAATTCCATCTTGGCAAAGGGATTGAATTTATAATAGGGATGGTGGTGCCCAATGTTGTAATTATTGGTCTATGTTGGGATCTAGGAAAGTTATCGAGAACTTTCCTTGTGGCGTTCTTAAAGTCGTTTTTTGAGAAGCTTTCGCTGGAAGATATAAACGTGAGATCGGGATTGTAGCCCTTTTGCCATTTTGCAGAATGGAAGGTGCGTTTCTGTTTTGCATCGTATAAAAGTCTGAGATAGTAAAACTCAGCCCATTCGGCGATTTGTTCTCCTTGTTGGTTACATTGGTTATATCCCCAGGTAGTATGGTGGCTGTTAAAGTCTCCAGTGTATACTGTCGGGTGAGAAAATGTAGAAAGTACGTTTTGTGGCCATTTAGCATTCGGGGGTTTGTATAATAGATTGACTATAGTTATGTCGTCTACTTTCACAGCAAGTATAAAAATCTCTTGTGTCGAGTAAGAGTGACATGTGCTGTAATGTTTGATATCTGCTCTACAATAAGTCACGATACCGTTCTGAGCGTGATTGATTGAAGCTATTAGTGTGTATCCAGAGATTTGGCCACGGTTTTTTAATTGTAGGTCGTCTGCAGTATGTGCTTCTTGAACAGTAACCATGTCAATTTTGTTTTTTGCCAGTTTTACTGAGTTTTTTACTGAGATACATAAACAGATTCTTGATCTTACAATAGAAGAAACTCAACTTGGTAGTACGCAGCATGACAAGAACGAATGCGCAATAGCTTGGTAAGAAAAAGGACACGTGCTGTACAAGAGTTCAATGAAGCAGACCCACTTACCAGACCACCGCTATCAAAAATAAACTCTTGCAAAAAAATTAGGTGCCCTGTTACAAATTGTGAACATTGAAATCCTACCCACCTATTATAACAACTATTTATAACACTGTTAAATTGATTAAGAATGTTATAAAGAACATTATATAATAATATAAAGAACGACCACTCTATCTAAATCGACAAAATTTATTTGAACATATTATTAAAAATAAAAGAATATTGTTAAATTTAAATTGTGTCAAAATAATGACCTTCTAGCGATCCCTCAACGTTCGGCAGTCCGTTAATAAAAAAATATTTGCTTTAGCTAGAACTGGAAATGTAAAAATATTTTACGTTGAACAAAAATTCCATTTTTTCCAAAATAACCAAAGTAACAAATCATTGAAACGAAATCCAAATACATACTAATAATAATAATGCTCTCCCTTGTTCACTGATGAGTGCACTTGAAAAGCTCTGGAACAAATTTTGTCCGGCAAGAGAGCTTATTATCATTTCTCGACGTTAGAGATGGACGCCACTCCGTTACTATCCAAATTAAAAGAATGTTAGTATAAATATGCTTCATTTTTATGTATTCATATTTAGTTTGGTCCCAACAAAAAGTTGTTTACTTTTTGTCTATAGGTATCGAGGTATCGAGGAGACATTATCTGCTACCATCTAAAATCTTAATACAAATATTTAAAAGTTTGTAACAATAAAACACTGAAAACTTAGTTTTTAAAACTTCCACAAAATTTATTATAAAATCTTATCGTTACAGCTGTTTCGGCAGAGTGCCTTTCTCAAGTGAGAAATATATCTTTCAGTGTTTTATTGTTACATAAAATGAATTTCCATCAAGCAATGGTCGAATCCATCAATTATTTAAAAGTTTTCTCCTTCACTCTATATATATATATATATATATATATATATACATATATATATATATATATATATATATATATATATACATATATATATTCAGGGATTGTACAGTATTCACTGCCTTCCCTCGCTCAACCGTTTGCATGTCTCTCTGTTGTCCCATTCTCCATCGTTTAGGCCTCTCTTACTCATGGCGTCGTCTGCTTCGTTCCTCCAGAATTTTCGGGGTCGTCCTCTTTTCCTCCTTCCTATGGGGCTCCATAGGAAGTTATTCTCTTTATCCATCTGCTGCCGCTAGTTCTTCTTACATGTCCATACCACTTTAGTTTTTTTGTTCTATATATGTTAGTACGTCTGTTTCTATTGATGTTCTTTGCTTTATTTCGTCATTACTTCTCCTATCCATTCTTGTTCCTCTGCAGCATCTTCGCAGGCATTTCATCTCTGTTGCTACTATCTTACTGCTGTTTCTCTTGTTTATGATCCAATTTTCAGCCCAATATGTCATAATACTTCGCACTAATGTTTTATAAATCTGTGTTTTTGTCTTCATATTTAGGTGTCTATCCCACCATACTGAGTTAAGTTGTCGGATTGCTGTTCTTATTTGTCCTAATCTTTGTGTTATTTCTTCCTCTGTTGTTGCCTTTTTCGTGATTATAAACCCCAAGTATTTGAATTTATCCTTTATCTTGATTGTTACGTTGTCATCAATCTGTAGTTCTTCTATGTCTTCTTCACTTGTAGATAGGTACTCTGTTTTCGCGAGGTTAATATCTAGGCCAGCCTTGGTATATTCTTCTTGTAGTTTCTTCATCATGTAGCTGATGTCGTCTTGGTCTTGTGCAATCACTACTTGATCGTCTGCAAAGCTTAACGTATATAGGTATTCGTTCCGTACCGGTACTCCCATGCCTTCTCATTTTCTTATCCATGTAGTCAAGGCTTTCTCTAAGTATATTTTTAATAGGGTTGGAGATGTGGAACAACCCTGCAGGAGCCCTTTTGTTGTGGTGAAGTCTCCTATGATTCTTGTTCTTATTTTAATGGACACTTTATTTTCTTTATACAGAGCTTTTGTAGCTTCTATGGGTTCCGTCTGTATTTCTAATTTGTACATTGCCTCCCATAGTTCTGACCTTGGTACAGAGTCATACGCCTTTCTCAGGTCCACAAATGCCAAACGTATATCTCTATTTTTTGCTTTTTTCTTTTCCAACAGTTGTTCCAGTGTGTATATGTGGTCTATGTATGATCTTCCTGCCGTGAAGCCTGCCTAATCCTCCCCGATTTTGCCTTTTATCGCTTGCTCTATCTTTTCTCGCAGTATCCTCCCATATAATCTTCCTATTGATGATATTACGCTTATTCCTCTGTAGTTTTCGCATCGTTTTCTATCTCCTTTCTTAACTATAGATGTTATATATGCCTCCGTCCATTCCTTTGGGAGCTGTTCTCCATTTATGGCTTTCTGAAATATTCATTGTATCCTTCACTCATATCTCATCAAATCAAAATCCATAACCATAAAAAACCAAATATACAGCACCCACCTCTGACTTGCTTAAATTATTTGTGATTGGAAACTTCACGTCAAAAAATTTTCTACTAATGATACTAATTGAAAATGTCCAAAGCTACATATATAGATTGTTAAAGAATATACATCCGATTTCCTTTTTAACCATTTCTTATTAATATTTATCAAACATAACTACTAAATATTTACGCCTGACGTAAAACCGAATTGCAACAGTATTTTAGTAAAGATTTTACTGACAGTGAATTATCCTCTTTCGATGCAAATTTGCAACTCTATACAGTGGAATTCCTATTTAACTACCCATTCTACAAATCATTCAATCAGAATACTGCCTAGAAATAATATACCTAAAAGAAACTTACCTTATCCCTTTCAATATACAGGGTGGTCGTTAAGTAACTGTACAAAAAGAAACAGTAGATTCTACACTTTAAAATATTACGATTTAAGCCATTTTGCTTTAATAAAATGTTGATATTCCCATATTCCCGCAGAATTTATCATGCAATGAATCTATTTAACTGGAAGCAATTTCCACTCTTATATCAATACAATAATATATCTTCATGTTCAGCTTTGATTATAAAAATTCCAACAATCAATTGCAGTCTATTACAATTCCAAAAAAAATAGCACCACCCCTAATCTTATCATACAACTCTTCAAAGATCTAATTAACTCCCATTCCGATTACACATTATACTATACAGACGCGTCTAAAACTGAAAATGGAGTTATGAGAGGCAATAATTAAGGGCACAGAGATTCTCAAATATTCTTAAGAATACTTAAATTTTGGGTTTACCTTTACTAAAGTAAATGAAGAAGAAAGGTCTCTGTTTATCATTTGTTCAAAAATTTTAGCAGCCGACAGCATGAAACCTAATAAACATAAAAGACATTTTGGAAACGCTTCATAGTGAGTACATCAACAAATCACATGAAAAGCAAAAATCTTTACTTGCAATAAAGTAAAATGAAAAAGCTTTACTTGCCTCTTATAAAGTCTCATATCAAATAGCCAGATGTAAAAAGCCTCAAACTATGGGTGAAGAGGTGAAGAGCTTTTTTGCCAGCTGCAATTGAAATTGTGAAATAATCTATACCTCTATCAAATGATAGTGTTGCCCGTCTAATCGGTGATACAGTACGTAAGTCTGGCAACTGCGCTTTCTCAAGCTCACTGCTGTCATCAAGGCTGCAGACCTTTTAACTTTTGGTATCAATGAAGACTCCATTGGGTGTGCATCGAGTGCCATGCAGTTAAAAACCTTTGAACAATTTTAGTGTTGGCTATGTCCACCGAAAATAAATAGTAAACAAACAAATAATTCATTTAAAGAAATTGAAGAACAAACATTTCATTCTACTGTACTAAATAACAAGTAAACTAAATAAAAGGTTCAAATATACCACCTTCTTTTGCAAGACAATAGCCTAGTTTATTATAAAATGCTTATCTCACTTTTGCAAGCTGTTGTGATGTAATCGTAACACATGCATTTCTTGTTTTATTTTCTAAATCAACTAGATTATGTGCCCTCTCGAGATCGTTGCCATAGATGGTGGATTTAATATGTCCCCAAATAAAAAAGCCATGGGAGCCAAATCGGGATATCTCGCAGGTCATTGAATTTGGTTTGTTCCGTTTATAATGCGATCCTGAAAAATTGTGTTTGTATAATTTTTCACGATAAGCTCATTATAAACTTGACAGCCATTCCGTTGATACCAGACATCTTCTAAACGTACATCTGGAAGATTCTGAATAGCTGGAATAATGTTATCTTGTAAAAGAGCAATATATTTAGCTGAATTCAGAACTCTCTTAATAAAAAATTGACCAATTACATGGTAACTTACAAAATCGGTCAACACCTTCAGTTTTGAGGACGTTTGGTCCTATGTACAATATGTTGATGTTCATTTTCATGAGACTAATACCGCGTTCTGGAAGGATTGTGATGACCCAGTACTGAAAATGACGATTCATCGAAGAAAAGAATATTTTTTATAAAGTTATCATTTTCATGAGATGTATTCATTGCAGCTTCACAGAACTCCATTCTACGAACTTGATCTCGGGGAAATAACTCCAGAGTTTTTGAATATTTACCTCCAACTCCCCGGCGATACTTCTAGAGGTTCTGGAGTTGTCCACCTTAACCTTAGCACAAATACTTTTATCACTCTTAACAGATGTCTAGGTGCCAATTATCGAATTATGGATCGCATTGTAGGCTATCGCTTAGTGTGGTTATATATTGCCATATACTTGGGAAAGCGCAGTTACCACACTTACCCTAATGTATATTACCTATGTCCAGCTGAACGATTTACGTACTGTATAGCTGAATATATACAGGATCAGCTACTCTGGAAGTTGCGCGACAAACTGTTGTCGATTCAGCTTGATGAGGCAACACATAGCAATAAATATGCTCATTTCATTGCCTACGTCCGATTTTGTAATGGCATATCAGTAACTAGTAGAAAAACTATTTTTCTGCAAACCAATAGAATTGAAAGCAACATCGCTCGCATTATTTGCTATATTAAATGATTATATAAACGAAGCAAATATTCAGTCCGGAGAATTTCAAAGTCTACAAGCGCTTGTGAAACGAAAGTCTCCAGTGGTATATGGGCACACTGTATGATCCTCAAAGAAGCTCTGGCTTTGAAAGAAATATCTTCTGAGACCTTTGAAAACTAGAATATTTTCTGCACTTTGTAAAGACATGGGTGCAGTAAGATGGTTATCACGTGGGAAATTTTTACAGCGCATTTTTGAATTAAGACATGAAATTGTCATTTTTCTAGAAGAAGAAAATAGACCGGAAGCCGAGATGTTTCAAGATTGTTGAATGAAAATTGGCATTGTAGAGCAGAAATTTAAAGCAAAAAAACCTAGAAATGTTTGCAAATGTGGATGAATGTATTAAAACTTACAAGGTTGAAGAACAACACGTGAAAGTTGTTTTTGTACCAATTGAAAATCATTTAGGGATACTGATAAAAAATTTTAAAAGATATTTTTTGCCGACGACAACGAGTGGGTTAGCAATCCGTTTCAAATTGCACCCGAAGGTCTGTCTACTGCCGAAGAAGATGCCTTCATAGTCTTCGCGGCAAATGCCAAAATCAACAAACAGTACAATAAATCCCTCTTTGAATTTTGGGCAGGGGTAAATGATGAGTTCTCTGCACTGAAAACCTGAGCGTTCGATATGCTATTACCGTTTTCAATATTCTGCCTTTGCGATTTTCCGCGGTGGCTGCTTTAAGGAAGTCATTAATGTAGTACTAATCCAGTGCTCTTTACAAGTATACCTATTATATCAGTGTTCATGTGTATTTTATTTTGTCAGAATTTTGTTTTGTTTTAATTTTAGTAAATTAGTTAATGTTACTCCTATTTTTTTCGGATATGCTCACGCCCCTCCCCATTAGTAATAGCCCGCCCCCTAGAGGGGCACCCCATAGATTGAGAATCACTGCTGTAAGTAGATATTTTCAAATTATTTTAACACCTTTCTGACTTTTTGTATGAAAATAGTATAAAAATATTTAACAAAATTATAATGAAAACTCAAAACTAGATCATTCACACGGTACTTAATTTATTTAGCAAAACTTAGACATAAATAGACAACTAAATACACACAAACAGCACAAAAGTTTTAATTTAAATAGAAAACTAATTGGAGTAAGTAAGTTTATCGATCGCACCTCTCAAAACAAACGGAATTTACAGCTTACGACTATTTGTACGTTGTGTAAGCTATTACCAAAACAATCTACTTAATTGTCTACCTCTACTATATGTAAATCTACAGTAATCAAGTTAGACGGCCTAGACTCACTGATACGTTTTAACAAGATTTGTTTAGACCTCAAAGTAGCCAATCTGCCACCGAAAATTCCACTTCCATTTATTATCCATTTCATTATATTAGCGGCTTCCAAGACCGTACTCAAATGTTTTCAAGGAAAAGTTCAGGAAGTTCGGTGCTAAATATGATTGGCATAATAAATAAATCAGCATGTGTGTATATTTAACCAAACCTCAAATTTTTATTCTATTTAAAAAATATGATCATATTATACAGTAAAACCTTCCAATAACGACCACCCTCTGAGAATCAAAAGCGTCGAAAAATTACTTTGAATAATTGTAAAAAATAAATGAATTATTTCAGTGTTATAAAGTGTTATGTGTATGTAAACAAAAGTGACCTCTTTTATCACACACTATATTAGAACTGACTGGCCTACATTAAAAAGGGTTTTAAAAAATTTACATTTTTTTTAATTTTTAAAAATTACAAAAGAGAAAAAGAGTTTTTAAAACCGTCTAAGGTATGTTAAATAGATGAATAAAAATATTAATATAAAACTTACAGCTACTTGTTACAAATCCAAATCAGATTCAGAAGATGAACTTTCAGAACCAAGATTTATAATAACTGGCTCGATCATTTTATCAGTAATATTGTCCAGCTTCCACATTTTTTCCTCTTCTTTAATAGTGTGATTTACTGCCTTTTCCCAGTTTTCAGGTTTTACATTATTTACGGCCTCCAAAAACAACTGTTTAACATCATGAATTTTAAAAGTGGTATTTTTTCTTGAAACTTCACTCTTTATCTGTGCCCATACCAGTTCAATCGGGTTTAATTCACAATGATATGGTGGGGATCTAAGTACTGTCATTCCACGATTTTTGGCAATTTCATCAATTTCGTATTTTTTAAATTTTTCTTTATGAAGGGCACACAACGAATAAAGTTCCTTTCTTATAGATCCGGGATGGTACGTAATATTTTTTGAACTCAGCCAATTCTGCAAGTCTTTTTTTAACCACTTGGTTGTGAGCAGTCCTTCTATAAGTCTGGAGTGATAACTTGCATTATCCATTACTATTACACAGTTCTTAGGAAGAAGATCTATCATTTGTTCGAACCATTCTTGAAAGACATCAGCGTTCATGTCTTCATGGTAGTCACCGGTAC